>NC_136934.1:49236993-49243537 GCF_949987615.1 Pollachius pollachius | reverse complement strand
TCACCGTATTGATTTCAAACGCCGTAGAATACGGCGCTTATGTGTTTTGTATTGGGCCATAAGATGCAACGTTTAAGTTGTGATTAGCGCTGCTTTTTCCCCGTTTTGACAACAGTCAATTGAACTCCTCCTGATTTTTCGCATTCTCACTTTCAACCTTCTTCACCCGTTCAGATGGCTGGGCGCATGGTGGTATGGTCCTATGTTCGCTCAGTCAATCCCGGATGAATGCAAGGGAAAGGATTGTCAGGGATGTCACTACCGGGTCGGTCACATCCATCACACACCGGGTTAGGGGTGCTCTAAGGACTGCAGCGCCTGGGTGTCAGAGCCTCTAAGGGGTGAGGTGTAAAACTGGAACACCTGGAGGAAACTCATTTGGATAAGTGATGACTTCCACAATTAGGCTGGCCTCAAGATTTATGACGTCTTGTTATTGTGTTGTCGATGCTACTACCAAACCTAACTGATGACACGTAAAAAGTACATGAGTAAGCGGCCCTCTTATTCTCTACAAACAGGGTGGATGATGAATGTGTAGGCAGGGATACGTGTAGCATGTGGTATACTGCTGTGTTTCTCGGAGAGGGAGGAGGACCACGTTATTTCCATCTGAATCAAAGTTGAGCTATGGAAAGTTCTTCAGAAAGGTTTTCTGAAGAACAGTTTTTTTTTTCTCGTGGTCCGTTTTCTGGCAAGGACATGTTACTGCCTTCAAATAATCACTGATTACCTGGGGAGGAATGTGAATAAGGTGAGTCAGACGTATATGTTTGGCTATGTATGCATGTAATGTATGTTTTATTGGTTTGTGTGATGATGTAGAATCAGCGGTAGAAGGGTTACTACAGTGCAAACATCCACTGGCTTTTTTTGGAAAGGTTTGGACTCAAAGTTAGCCCATCTTAAAAGATAATTAAAAAGAGAACTGTATTCACTTTTCCGAAGTTCCACATTGGTATTTTTGGCCAAGTCTAAAAAACCTTGGATTCTATTTTTGTTTTTGTGTTTCTTGACTTTTTTTCTTCCCCTCTCTGCTCCCGTTCCTTCTTTTTTTCTCTGCCTCCTTTTCTCTCTCTCTCTTTTTATCCTCCCTTCTCTCTCTTCTATCTCTTCTTCTCTCCCTCTCACCCCCTCTCTCTCCCTATACCGCTCTTCTCTCTTTCTCTCTCTCTCTTCCTTCCTCTGCCAACCTCCCTCTCCTTTTCTAATTCTCTCTCTCTCTTTGTCTCCCTCCCTCTCTCTCTCCCTTTCTCTCTTCCCTTCTTTCTCTCTCTCTCCCTCTCTCTCTCCCTCTCTCTCTCTCTCTCTCTCTCCCTCCCTCTCTCTCCCTCTCTCTCTTCCCTTCTTTCTCTCTCTCTCCCTCTCTCTCTCTCTCTCTCTCCCTCTCTCTCTCCCTCCCTCTCTCTCTCCCTCTCTCTCTTCCCTTCTTTCTCTCTCTCTCCCTCTCTCTCTCTCCCTCCCTCTCTCTCTCCCTCTCTCTCTTCCCTTCTTTCTCTCCCTCTCTGTCTATCTCTCTTTCACCACCTCCGCGGTTTCCACTCTCTTCTTCCAGCCAGATATGTTTTGCGAGCCCAGACGTTGGTCTGAGGGCCAAGAGCAGTTGTCATGGCGATGGGCCCGACAACACGCACAAACACCGGCCCCTGGAGGACAGGGATGAGGAAGAAGAGGGGTGAGCGATAGGAAAAAAGGGAAGGGAAGAAGAGGAGAAGAAGACAGAAGACCGAAGAGTGAGAGAGGGAGAGGGGGAGAGAGAGAGGGGGGGGGGAGAGAGGGGAAGAGAGGGAGAGAGAGAGAGGGGGAGAGAGGGAGGGGGGGAGAGGGGGAGAGAGGGAGAGAGAGGGGGGGGGGAGAGAGGGGGGGAGAGAGAGAGGGGGGGAGAGAGGGAGACAGAGAGAGGGGGGGAGAGAGAGAGAGGGGGAGAGAGAGGGGGGGGGAGAGAGAGGGGGAGAGAGAGAGGGGGAGAGAGAGAGAGGGGGGGGAGAGGGAGACAGAGAGAGGGGGAGAGAGGGGGAGAGGGGAGGAGAGAGATGCAGGGAGAGCCACGATAGGATGAGAGAAAAGGAGGCAAGGTGGCGTCCAGCACAGGTTTGTTCACAGCAACAATCGAAGCTGTACGTGCACGGCTTCTTCAGATCCCGATAAACGTAAAAGGAAATCGGAAAAATGGCTGGTTTGCCTAGACATAATGGGCAGTTTGAGTCAGTAAACAATGGACGGGCTCGTGCTGTTGAACGAACTGCCAGTGTAATCACTGTGATTACATTGTGTGCAGTTGAAATCACCACACTTGGCACTAGACTTGTAGCATAATTGACCAATTTCGGCTTGGTTCTAAATATATCAGGGCCTTTATCGGGAAATGTCCAACTTGATCGGGTTCGCGACGTACGGTTACAGGATTTAACACTTGGGTGACAGTGAGATAGACTGAGCAGGAAGAGTTCAAGTGTGATCAACACGCTGTCATGAAATTCTTCTTCGACGCCATCGAACCCGCGACTCCTCCCCTCATTATGTTACTTATTACAAACTCAGATCCATCAGAAGCGACCGACTTGTGTCTCCCCTTTGTGGCGGAAAAATGCAACCCCCAGTCAGACACCCGCAAGGGAAATTAGTCAGCCCCGAAATGATCAAACAACCAGACAACAGTTAAGCCCCAAGCCGCAAAACGGAACCCATCGCATTCCTGTTTTAAATAATGCCCGTGTGTGTGTGTGTGTGTGTGTGTGTGTGTGTGTGTGTGTCTTACGGGACAGCCAGACTGCAGCATAGGGCCTGGGGCGGCAGTTGACTGCAGGATGAGGCGAGGGGGGGCGGAGTGGAGCAGTGAATGGAGGTGGACGCCGTACATACTTCCTATGGTCCGTGTTTGTTAATACGGAATGCTGTAAGGGGAAAAACCTGTTGCTCGCCACTTCAACTGAGTGTGTGTCTGTGTGTGTGTGTGTAGGTGTGTTTGTTTGTGCGTGTGTGTGTGTGTGTGTGTGTGTGTGTGTGTGTGCATGCGTGCATGTGTGTGTGTATGCACGTGTCTGTGTGGGTGTGTGTGTGTGTGTGTGTGTGTGTCTGTGTGTGTGAGTGTGTGCGTGCTTGTATGCATGTATGCGTGTGTCTGTGTGTGTACGTGTTGGTTTACACATTTTTGTTAGCATTCGTGGATGTAGGCCTCCTTGTTAGTCATCAGTGAGCCACTAGCAGTTGATACAACAAAAGACCACGATTTTTGAAATTGATTGTAGTGAAATTGAGCAAGATTGTATATTTATATTAGACAAGTAACAGAAAGTTTCTCCAAAGACCTCCAGCTGGATTTTAGATCATCACGTGAAACATGCATGTGCTGTAAGACATAGCTCATGTCCTTCCAAACAGCGTTGTCCCGAGAAAACCTCAACGTAACAAACATAAATGTCTGCTACTTAAAGAATTATCTTCTGTGCGTGTGTACCTGTGTGTTCGTATTTGTATGTGCCTGTAAGAGTGTGTGTGTGTGCAAGTGTTTTCGATTTTTCCCATCTGCAATTGCTGGTCATCAGTGTGAGCCATACCAATGCCACGACTAAGACAAACATCTGCTTTGAATCACGTCCACAACACAATCCTATCATATGTTCTGCGTAATGCCTTGCGTGCTTGCCTTGCACGTACGCACGTTTGTGTGTTTGACTGTGTGTGCGTGCATTTGCGTACGTGTGTTTGACATTGTGCTTGTGTTCTGTAGCAATCAAAGTGCTTTATGCCCCTTTAACGACTTGGCAGGGCCATTACACTCTTTATTACTGCGCTGTACTGTAAACAGGCAGGCCCATGCGAGACACTCTATACCGATAGTCCATACTAAAACCTCTGCTGTTTGTTTTTTCAAACAGCGGATACGCCATGCCGTACAAGATGATGTATTTCTATAAGATGTGCAGAGATTTCGTAATCTTGCCGGGCGTTGGTTCTCCGTTTGTCTTAATCATCTCTGCGTCATCATCATCATCCTCATCATCCTCATCCTCATCATCATCATCATCATCATCTTCATCATCCCACCCTGATCCTTTCTTCCACCCGTTAGTCGCCCAGAAGGGATCAATGAGCCAATGTACCACCACCCACTCCAACGTCTCCACCCAGCCTGGCGGAAGCAGCTCGATACGTGCAGAGATTACTGGAATCTCTCCTTCGACGTGGTCAATCCCCCAACCCCCAACCCCCCACCCGCCTGCGTATCACATGGCTGACGTATTGGTTGGAGCTGGGTGGACCAGTGCCTTAAATGGGGATCAATATATTTCTATCGGTTTTCAATTCCCCCCTCACAACCTTCAAGCCTTAGCCAGAGGCGCCGTTTGAAAAGGTGTTGACGCTTGCAGCCAATCGATAACACCTCTGTGCTCTCTGGTCTTTGGGTGAAAAGTGGTGGATAAAACATCCAATTATGGAAATATTGAGTGTTGCGTGATTCCATAAGGAGATAATCAGATCATCAGCTTTCAATTTCCCGGAGGTGTTGCTGTGTCTGTTATGAAGGTCTTGAAGTTCAATTGTGAGTCATTCTTCAACAAGCGGATACACAGACAGAAAATAAGTCTGCTAATATTTCCTGAGTGAGGCTTGCTGGCTAACAGCTCTGGGTTTTCTGTCTGCCCACAGATCCTAGGGCCCTGCCAAGACGAGAGGGCAGTTTAAGCCCATTTCTTAAAGCCACATGTTTCAAACTTTAGAAAAACAAACACTGTGTATATCTGGAAAGTGGTCCATGGCTGCAGCAAAAACAGTCTTCTCTTTCCCCATCGGCAAAGGGATATATTATTAGTCTGGGAACACCATGGAAGCAGTTGTAAATCAATGATTATTATTTTTTTAAATGGGCGATTTTGTTGACTAAGCATTGTGGTGAATTATTCCGTAGAAAGTGTCACAGAAACCTTGAAAA
Source organism: Pollachius pollachius (assembly GCF_949987615.1). Taxonomy (NCBI): domain Eukaryota; kingdom Metazoa; phylum Chordata; class Actinopteri; order Gadiformes; family Gadidae; genus Pollachius; species Pollachius pollachius. The sequence continues at coordinate 49,238,604 of NC_136934.1, read as the reverse complement.
TCTCCCATTCGGCCTTAATCGCTGAGGTGACATCGTAGGGGCGACCACAGGTGTATCTCATGATGTTAATTAGGAGGCCTGGCATACAGGCCCTCAATTAAGTTAATGAGCTTCACCTGTTCACATCCCTACCATTACTCTCCTGTGATGAAGGCCAATCAGAAAGCCATAATGAATTGACTCCTGCCCGTTGGCCACAGTCTGCCTCTAGTTGTCCAGACTGCACTTTGTAGACCTGTGCTTTTGTCACGGAATTAACAAGCCTTTTCAAACGTGAGATTGGCCGTTACTGTTTGCACCATCACAATATTTACCAAAACATTTTCTAATTGTTGGCATGGTGCAGGAAAGGTTTGTCAGTCCTGAAGTTTGTATAATCTAAAGTAAATATGACAACATGCACCATCAGCAAACGTTGATTTATAATAGACCCTCGTGTCCACTTTTCCACAATCATCTTCATATAGAAGACTTGTATTTTTGTGTGTGTGTGTATGTTGGTGCGTGTGCGTGTCTGTGTGTGCGTCTGTGCATGCGTGCGTGCGTGCCTGCGCGCGTGAGAAACCAGTGCAGTCAGCTGACTGTTGTATCCACAAGGCTAATTGACCTTTAGCTTGTCATTTCTGCTCAGCAGAAGCATTTGATCTCCACTAATCCTTTGGCTGCTGCCATGGCTCGCTACCCAGCGAGGATAAGGCTCCTTAACAGGGAAACTACGCTGTGTACAAAACAGAACAAGTTTGAACGGTAGCAAGAAATGTGCGCTCAGAGACGTTGCTAAGTAAACCACTGCAAACATTGATACCCAAACTCAAACAGCCTCATACTACCCTGCCAACCGAAAGAGTGCAAACAAACAACTATCAGTTGAAACTAAGTGTGTAAGTGTTTTTTTCTATTTTTTTCTGTTTTATCCAGCAGAACTTGCTGTGCTATATAACTTAATTTAGCCGTGTAGCTAAATCCTGTTGTTCACATTGTGCAGCTATACTAGTATATATCGCCAAGCCTTTGACACAGAAACTATTACATTTATGTAATGAAAAGCAAAAAATACTTTTTTCCTCGAAAAATGGTGCTGCCAGGTGACAAAGCCAAGCCCAAAGTCCAAGAAGTATTCCCTGTTTTTGTGTGTGTGTAAATATCTTTGCTGAAGCACAGCTGTGCTTGTGTTTATGAAGAGAGTCAAACTAGATATACACAGTCCATAGCCTCCCAGACACCAGCAACTTGACGATGTCTGAGGATGGTGATGGAAATATTCACAACACTTTCACCCTGCACACCATATAAGCACAAAATACAGTCGGTGTTGAGAGAGAAAATGGGGTTATTTAGGCCTCATTTTCATAGGAAGATAAACTTATAGTCACAGGACTGAATAATGACGCATTGAACTATCTTCAAGTGTGAGGTAATACAGCGGTAACTTTAAATGTTGCTGGTCAATCTGATTGTGGTTCCTTTGGTAACACAACACGCACACAAATTGCCTGTCAGGCGGGGCAAATCTCAATTCAGGGCTCGGCTAGCGAAAGTCAGTCGCAAAAAAACACATTTAAATTGACCACTTCCTTCTTTCTAGTGTTTCAAAGACAACCACACTAACCA
>NC_136934.1:49226993-49229493 GCF_949987615.1 Pollachius pollachius | reverse complement strand
AGTCAGACGTCTGTGTGTGTGTGTGTGTGTGTGCGTGTGTGTGCGTGTGTGTGCGTGTGTGTGTGTGTGTGTGTATGTGTGGCACACTTTGATAGCTTTTACGTTTGTTCAAATGGGACAGGAAACGTCTGATCCTGCTCCCCAACAGCATATGTTTGTCCCATCTAGTCACTATCAGAGTTTCCCCTACACCTGTTCCAATTGTACCCACTTCCTTGTCTAGAGGGTGCGATTTGGCATATCGCTTGAGCTGCTAGGGTGGCGTGGGTGTAATGCTGGCTTGCAGTGATGAGTGACGCTGAACGAGGCCAACATGTGAAATTTAAACATATCGTGCTTGGTAAAATATGACAGATTCTTAAACAACACATCAAATTCACAGTAACTGGATCTCTTAGTAATGAGGGTTGTACATCAGATTGCATCATGGGAGGTTTTTTTGGCCCTATTGAGAGGGCTCAAGAGATTTGTAGTGTTGTCAAATCTTTGGCTTCGGCTTATGAACTTCAGCTTATGAAACTTGGTTTTGCCCCCGCGACTTCAGCATGAGAACCGCTGTGGAAATTTCAACAACAGCAATGTCTCACCCTGTTGACTAATCATTTCACGCTGAATAGCTAAACGATGACTAAAAAACACTTACTGCCTACATAATAGCTAACATTCCAATGCGCCTATGCCCCCAAAATGGCGGCCGTCATTGCGATTGGGACGAGGAGCCCTATGGAACAGAAAACAGTGGAATCATGTCTGTTGAATGAAGAACTGCGCTTATCAGGGTGGGAGGGCCGACTGAGGAGAGACGGGGACTTCCCTTTAAGAGATGAAGACGTATTGAGTGATGATGGATGAAGAGTTGGGGGCGGTTCCATATGGTGGCCAGTGTGTGACGAATGGCCTTTATATCCCCACAGAGAATGATTCTTTTATTGACGTCGGACAATGAACAGAGCACAATGGAAAAAGACCGAGTGTGCATGTGCTGCAATGACATTTCATCTGATGGTAATCATTTCTCTGTCATTGCTGGAAGATGAGTTTGTGTGAAATTAATTCATACCCTGCGGCACAAAATCTTTTTTTTAACTCTTTGATTGTTTATTCCTGATTCTCCCCATCGCATACTTTGTCCTTTACTTTGTCCTTACCCTCCTCCCTTCCTCCACTACTTCTTTCCTTCTGTCTTCCCCTTCTTCCTACCTTCCTTCGCTAATTTCCTAATTCCTCTCTTCCTCCCGGACTCCCTTCCTTCCAATTCCTTCTTCCCTTCATCCGTCTTTCCTTCCTTCATTTGAAGCTTCCTACCTTCCGTCTCTTACTTTCTTTCCCTCCATCCTTATCAAATCCCTCCCTTCCTCGCTTTCTTTCATACCTAACTCCCTTCCTTCCTTTCCCCCCGCGCCTCCCTTCCACCACTCCACCTTCTCCCATTCCATCTTGCCTCTCCTCTTTCGCTGCTCCTCTGCATATTCAACTCAGACGATCCAGCAGTGTAATCCCAGTCATCCCCCTGGGATGCCTCTCCTCTGCTGGGCCTGCCAAGTCCCCTAGGGTCCCCTGCCGCCAGAGGGCCCGCCCCCCCGGACAACAGGTGTGCTGGGAGGCCCTACTGCCCTGCATGCTCACACATTTCCACACGCTCACAGAAGCTGCCTTCATTCAACCATGTTTGTCCCTCTGTGTGTGTGTGTGTGTGTGTGTGTGTGTGTGTGTGTGTGTGTGTGTGTGTGTGTGTGTGTGTGTGTGCGTGCGTGTGTGTGCGTGTGGGTGTGTGTGTGGGTGGGTGTGTGCGTGTGTGTGTGTGTGTGTGTGTGTGTTTGTGTTCTCCATGTTTGCATGTGTGTCCACGATATATGTATGTGGGGTGTGTGTCTGTGTGTATTTGTGTTGGTGGGTGTATGTGTGTGTGTGTGTATATGTTTGTGTATGTTTTTTGTGTGTGTGTATATTTTTGTGTGTGTTTTTGTGTGTGTGTGTATGTTTGTGTTCTCTATGCTTGCGTGTGTGTGTGTGCATGTGTAATTTGTGTCACACTAATCACTTCAGGGTGTCGAGATTAAGGTGTGACACCGCAGCATGTTGTTTGTGGATGTTGTTGAATAATCTGCCACGTGGGTAGTGGAGGTGGAAATACCATCAGAGAGCCGATCTCCAAACTGCGGTCGGCTAAGATCAGCAAAACACTTTCACTATCAATGATTAAAGTAAGCCCCGGTAGGCTTGGTTCTTCCATAATGTAGACACAAATGTTGTTTTACTGGGCTATCGTGTTTCAACTGGCTAGCTCCCAGTTATGCCGTTTGTTTGCTTTGACTAGTCACCGGTGAGTAAGATCACATACATAGCTGCCAAAGAGCCAATGTTGATGACAACAAAGGGAGGGTTTGCAGGCAAACATCTGTAAAGAAAATGATGTGATGCAGGGGTTTTAATGCAATTTGTCTCTGAAGTGAATGCATTTAATTCACTCCGGTCCAAAAGGTTACCACATGCAATTACA
>NC_136934.1:49214493-49216993 GCF_949987615.1 Pollachius pollachius | reverse complement strand
CCTGCGTCTCTGCGCAGGGATGTTCCCCACAGACTTGGCATCGGTCCGAACCCGGGGGGGGTGATCGCCGTGTGTGTCTCTGGATGTTTTTCATCCCCGTTCTAAACGAGCTGGGGTGGTGTGTTGCATGTGCCTAAGAGTTTAGCGTTATCCTTCATTTGTGCGAAGCCAAACCCAGAATCAAACGCTGTTGCTTTTGTTCACGCCAACATCCCCCATGCACATTGACTGTCAAGCAGGGATCCGACTCCGTTTAAGATATCTTCCCGTGCTTGAGTTTGTTTAGGGTTTGTGCGTGTTTGTATCGTCACAATGGTGTTGACCCTGCTGCAACCGTGACCGACCGAGTCTTCTGTTTTTCCCTGTGCCTTGTCTAGCCGGCATGTTCCACTCGGCCATGCCGCTCAGGAAGCTGTGCAAGTTCTGCGACTTGAAGACGTCCTTCTGCAACGGCACGGGCACCTGCTTCTCCAACTGCCCCATCACTTCCATCTGCTCGGAGGACGAGGAGATCTGCGTGGCCATCTGGTATGTCCCGTGGCGAGTGTGAGTGTGTGAGTGTGTCTGCGTGTGTGAGTGTGTCTGTATGTGTGTGTGTGTGTGTGTGTGTGTGGTGTGTGTGTGTGTGTTTATGTGTGTGTGTGTGTGTGTGTGTGTGTGTGTGGTGTGTGTGTTAATGTGTGTGTGTGTGGTGTGTGTGGTGTGTGTGTGTTTATGTGTGTGGGTGTGTGTGTGCACCTATGTTTGTGTGTTGGTTCTTATCTGTCTGACAGCACTGTCTCCATCTTTAGATCTACCTGTGTCTCTACCACAGTCTGTCTGGCTGTCTGCCCTCCTTGAACCCTATTAACGTGTTCCTGCGTCTGTTCACCACACTATCTTAAATAGTGCAGCTCTGAAGCTTACTAGAGATTACTACAAGTTTGTTGCTATGCCTGCACCCACAATAGTACAAACAAAAATAAAGTGACACATCAATCACCAATTCATGATATATATCCAGATGGATATCCTCTGCTTATCCAAAAGTGATGGTTATGTTATGCTGGAAAAGGGTATAAACAATTTGCTGTTAATCAAGGTTTAGTCTACAGTTGTGTACGTGTGTATTTCTGTTTTATTTGAGAACAGTGCGGGGCGAAGTTTCAATAATCGTTTACAGTGCTAACATTGACTGTTGGATGACTAAACATTCGATTTTTTTTATCTTTCCCTCTCTCTCTCTCCCCCCCTCTCCCCCTCCCCTCTCTCTCCCCCTCTCCCCTCTCTCTCCCTCTCTCCCCCTCTCCCCTCTCTCTCCCCCCTCCCCCTCTCCCCTCTCTCTCCCTCTCCTCCCCCTCTCCCCTCTCCCCACCTCTCCCCTCTCCTCCCCCTCTCCCCCTCTCCCCCCTCTCTCTCCCTCTCTGCCCCCTCTCCCCTCTCCTCCCCCTCTCTCTCCCTCTCTCCTCTCCCCCCTACCCCTCTCCCCTCTCTCTCCCCCCTCCCCCTCTCCCCTCTCTCTCCCTCTCTCCTTTCCTCTCCCCCCTCCCCCTCTCCCCTCTCTCTCCCCCCTCCCCCTCTCCCCCTCTCCCCCCTCTCTCTCCCCTCTCCTCTCTCTCTCTCCCCCCTCTCCCCTCTCCTCCCCCTCTCTCTCCCCCTCTCCTCTCTCCCCACCTCTCCCCTCTCCTCCCCCTCTCCCCCTCTCCCCCCTCTCTCTCCCCCTCTCCTCTCTCCCCTCCCCCTCTCCCCCTCTCTCCCTCTCTGCCCCCTCTCCCCTCTCCTCCCCCTCTCCCCCTCTCCCCCCCCTCTCTCTCCCCCTCTCCCCTCTCTCTCTCTCTCCCCCTCTCCTCTCTCCCCACCTCTCCCCTCTCCTCCCCCTCTCCCCCTCTCCCCCCCTCTCTCTCCCCCTCTCCCCTCTCTCCCCCCTCTCCCCCCTCCTCTCCCTCTCTCCCCCCAGGAGGAGGAACGAGAGCGGCTTCTCGGTGGAGACCCTGTGCCACGACCCGTCCCAGCGTCTGTACGGCGTGCGGCTGGACGACTCCAACAACACGGCGTGCGTCATGACCGAGAAGAACCTCACCGGGGGGCCGGCCTTCGTCTGCTCCTGCGTCGCCGAGGAGTGTAACGACAACATGTCCTTCGTCCCCGGTGAGACACGCCCCTCCCCCCACGCCCCCCGTGTGCCCCCTCCCCCCTCCTCCTTTCACAAGATGAAGTCGCACAAATTGGCCGTGAAGTGATGCTCCCCACATCGCCGCAGAAGTTGGCGCTTATTGCCGCAGCGCCGGACTTGGTCTGGATCAGACCTGGAGGGCTGATTATGGTCCCACGTTCACGCAACGCAAGGGGGGGACGCAAGCGCCTGACGTGCGCCTCCCAGAAATTGTACCCTTCTGTCGAGGCGACGCAGCAGCGAGGGCTGTGATTGGCCCGCCTGCTAAAACCCGACGCAGAACCATCAAGGTTCATGACTGAGTCGAAGCGTCTGCGTGGTCATTGCGTTGCGTGAACGTGGAGCAAT
>NC_136934.1:49201993-49209493 GCF_949987615.1 Pollachius pollachius | reverse complement strand
TGTTCATCAGTGCTGTTTGTCATAAAATGCTACTCTGCGTGCTGTCAGTGCCGGCGCTAATGTAGCCAATGATGCTAAACCACTTGATTAATGGCTGATGCTTCATTGTGTCGCTGTCTCGTCGCACTGGTGGTAGTATTCAAACCATTCCCGAGCCGCAATGCCAAGTCATTCCTCTCTGTTGTTATTTAATTATCCGGCTTGATGGCATCACCAGACTGGAACAGGCAGTGTTAATGGGAATAAAATGGTACAAAGTACTAATGACATGTAAGGGCTTGTAAGGTGCAAGTTGCGTTTTGGTCTCTCCGTGGCACGGCGCGGATACTAATCATTACCATTTTGGTTCTTTCATTATTAAAAACCTCCTTTTCATTTTTTTATTCAGCTAAACCAACACAGACATAATTAGCAGTGACATTTTAAGAGAAGCCAGCGTTCCTTTAGCTTTTCCGGAATTACGAACGTCGAAACATGAAAACTTTGCTAAAGTGTTTTTTCATGCAAGCAGTTGTCTTATAAATATGTAACCACGCCCAGCCCTTCCCAACAGCGTGCACCGCCTGAGACTTGAGGCTTGATCGGCGGTTTATTGGTTACACTTGTGTTTCCAGACAGTTTGACAGAGTGAAGACATCAAGTACTGGCAAGTTATCGTTTTCCACTGAAGCAATTATTTATTTTGAACGGTGTTGTTTGATACGCCATTAAGTGCTCGTAATAAGTTCAAATCCGAATCCATTTCAGGGCGTTTTACGGATAGAGAGGTTTACATTTTGCCTGGAGGGGGTTATTAAAAAAAGAAAAAAGAGGAAATCAAGAACCAGAATAAAATATAACAGGGAAAGAATCCATTATTAGTCCCATTCTAGCCTGCAAAGAGGAAGAAGAAGACTAGAGGAGGAACTAGAAGGAGGAGATGATGGTGAGTGACGAAGCTGATGGTCAAGGGCTGATAGGAAAACATATCTGAGCCAGTGTATTCCATCTTAAGACCTAATTAGAACGGTGACTCATTTTATCACTCTCACGATGGAAAGGGAAGGAAAAATAAACAAAAGATGCACAGAAAGATAAAGACAAGGAGAGATCCAGAGCCAAGACAATCCCAAGGGAGTTAAACGTTATGGAGCAAGATAAAAAACAAATGCCCGGGGTGTGACCGCAGGAAACGACGGTTGAAGAAATACAAACAGAGCGAAATGAAATGGAGAAGAGGGCTGACATTTAACGTGTTTACAGTCACGACTGCTGCTGCCCAGCTAGCTAACCGTTACCATAACGAGATATAAACATTGTTAAATATTGTTTATGATATTCACTTTTAGTCACTGTTGCCCCCTCTCCTACCCTCCATCCTAACATGATACCCTTCCGTCTGAATGAAAGCAAGATATTAATACATAGAGGTTGGAACAGTCTATTGGGAGAAAGCTGGTCAACACAAAGTATAACAATGTTACGATAAGATATGCAGCTTTTTTATCACAGACAAACACAGGATTAGAAAAGGATTCTGCAGCGTATAGTCTGACCTCTGGACGTGCTATAGCACCACGTGTCTCTTTCCTACTCTCTTTCTTTGGCACAGCCTAAAGCATTCCTAGTCCCTGAATCATCCTGTCCCCCCTTGAATGTGCGGTCAAAGAGCCGGTTGACATCAGGTGATTTTCACACAGCGTGTTGCTTCATTAGGACTCTTTAAAGGGAAGAAGGCTGCATACAAATGTATGACAACTGAAACACATGGGACTTGAAACCGACCAGTTCGTACGAGAGAGAGCGAAAACACGCGCAAACTTGATGTCACTAAATCTCACTAAATCTTTTCATATAATACATTGAATATATCGATCCGTAATCCAATAATCATATGATGGGCTGTAATCCCAAATCCCAGCGCTGATTGTATTAATGTGCGTTAGCGTGCGTTAGCGTGCATGAGTGTGCATTAGCGTGCGTTACGGTCAACACTGGCCCGGTTTGGTGTGAGTGGTGTGGTGTGTTTTCAGCGTGTGATGACTCTCCTGTCTCCTGGCCTGATCCTGGCCCCTTCGTGTCATACCATGAAATCACGTCCCCTCACCAGAGAGACTGGCTCCTCTGTGAGGCCTTGGCTCCATCCAAGTCCTCTTGTTTAAAGCGGCGCGCCACAGTCCATTAACGAAATCCTGGACAGAGAAGACAGAGCCTGACTCACACATTTTGGGGAAGGCACTTCTCAATGTTCAGACGCATATGTGTGCACGAACGCGCAGACGCTCACTCACACACAAGCAGGCAGACAGTAACACACTCCCACACTCATTCACAGATACACACACACACATATGCACATGCTGATTGATGCAGACACACACACAAACTCACACTGATTGATACACACACGCACAGGGACACACAAGCACACGCACACGTACGCACGCGCATGCATGCACATACACACAGACACAGAAACACACAGATAGATACAAGCACACACACACAGTTAGATACACACACACACACACAAACTATTGCTGCATTTCATTATACAAATTACACAGGCGTTCCTTCTCCTGTTTTGAATGATTTGTTGAACCTCGTTCAGTGCAGCGTGAGAACATTCTGGCATGGTGATAGGAAAAGGCAACACGAGTTCCCTTACCAGTAGAGCCGCCCACCCAATTCCCGGCATGTTAAACACGCTCACACACACGTACACACAGACACACAAACACACAGATGCGCAAATACATGCCCGCCCACATGCCCACACACACACACACACATACACACACACACACACACACACACACACACAAATACACACATGCTCACTTTGAGTCACTTTGAGTCTTTATAAGCCACTGAGCAAATATGCTTTTTATTCATTTTGAACGTACTAATGTGTTTGCAGTGCGGTATCGAAGCAAAAGCCCAAAGCCATTTATATAGTAAAGATCAAACAGATTTATATCCAGTAGTTATTTTCCTCAACATTGTGTGTGTGTGCGTATGTACCCATCACACCTGTGTGTGTGTGTGTGTGTTTGTGTTCATACGCGTGTGTTGAGTGTGAGTGTGTATTTGTTGGTCCGTGTATGCGTGCACGTGCATTTGTGTGCGCTTGTGTGCGCGAGTGTGTGCATGCATGCCCCTGCGTGTACCTGTGTGTCTGTGTTCGTGAGTGTGTGCACGCGTGTGTGTGTGTTTGCGCGTTGTGTTTGCGTGCATGCATAAGTGCGTGCGCACATGTGCGTGTGTGTGTTTTTGTTTGTGTGTGGGAAAAAAGTGTGTGTTAACCGTTCGGGGGTGGGTTGGGTGGGAAGCTGGCGTGACTGAGGCTGGCGTTCACATCGGCCCATCACAGACGTACAGAGAGAGAGCGAGAGAGAGAAGAGAGACCTGGCCTGGCTGGTCAGTCCAGAGCCGGACAGGCCATCCACTGTTCTGTATCCGTGGGGCTCAGGGCTTTGGCCGCCGTCCCCCTGCCCACTGCCAGCAGAACCAGAGGTGGTAGTTAAAGGCTTGGGGCCCCGTGTGGTGAGGCTGGCCGCTGGCTGCACAGCCCCAGAGTCCAGAGTCGTTTGGCAGGCGGTGCCCGCTGCAGCCTGCCTGGCGTCTAGCGAAGCCAAGCCCGTAGCCAGACTCCTGGCCCGCAGCAGACGCTCCAGTATGAAAACTCACACTTTGCTTTTGCGTGCGCTATCCTCGCCCCTCAAACGGTTATGGTGATCGTTATGCTCAGTGGAAATAGGGGCTTAGAGCCGAATCTTATTAAGAACACCCAATGAGCTGTAAGTGAGTCTCATCTGAATGGGATGGAAGGAGAGATCGCTGTCGTTTTGTAGGGCCTAGGATAATATTTGCCTGCGGTAGAGGAGGTGGTGGGCTATGGTAAGGTTATACCGGAATCCTCCAGGCTGCTGACAGCTGCGGATGCGGATGAATGTGGGACCGTTTTTGTCACCGCATTCATAGAGAGTCCTAACTACTATACACCCTTCTCTCTGGCCTCCTATCCTCCCATCTCCTTCCCTCTCCTCCCCTCCTCTCCTCTCCTCTCCCCTCCCCTCCTCTCCTCTCCTCTCCTCTCCCCTCCCCTCCTCTCCTCTCCTCTCCCCTCCTCCTCCACCATCTCTCTCCTCCTCTCCCCTCCTCCACTACCCCCCTCTCTAATTCCCCCCCCTAATCTCCTCTCCCCCTTCTCCTTCTCTCCCCTCCCCTCCTCCAAACAAACCTCCCAACTCGTTACACCGATCACTCATCCTTCTCCTCCTTTCCTCCTCCACCTCCCCTCCCCTCCTACCCTCTCCTCCTCCCCCCTCCTCCTTCACCTCCCCTCCAACACCCCCCCCCCCCCCTTCCTCCAAACAAACCTCCCAACTCGTTACAACGATCACTCGTCATTCTCCTCCTCTCCCTTCACATTCCCCCACTCTCTACTCTCCCTAGCCCTCCCTTCCTCTCCCCTTCTCCCCAAAAACCTCTCCATATGTTACACCGATCACTCATCCTTCTCCTCCTCTCCCTTCCCCCCCCCCTCCTCTGTCCAGTAGTGGACGTCACCCAGGAGGTGCCAATGGCCTCGGTCATCCTGATCAGCCTGCTGCCCCTGCCCGTGCTGCTGTGCGCGGTGGTGGCCATGTTCTACTGGTACCGGGTGGCGCGCCACCGCCACCTCAACCAGGAGTGGGAGAGCGGCCGCAAGAAGCGCAAGGCCAAGGCCGGCGGGCTGGACTGCAGCGACGCCTGCGCCATCATGATGGACGACGACGGCTCCGACAGCAGCTCCACGCACGCCAACAACCTCAACCACAACACGGAGCCGCTGCCCATCGAGCTGGACATGCAGGTGCCGGGTTGATCGGTTCTGTCGGCTTCCTTGTCTTTTTTCTGTTTGGCCCGTGGTGAGATGAATGGAACGGAACAAAAGTGAAAGTGATTGGAGCCATCGTGCCTGACATGCTGAGTTGTTGAAGGGCGACCAAGAGCTGTTCACTTTTGTTCTGTTACAGTGCCTATGCCTTTTTTTGCTCTAAAAAGAGCTGAAATTAAATGATCAATGAATGCAATTACAGCAAACTTAGTTCATGTACTGCATTTTGAATGATTAAATCCAATTTAATCCAATCCAAGCATTTTCCAGCATTTTCTATCTTAACTCCATAATACACATTTCACACCGATGCACCTTACTGATGCCCATGTCGGCGTACCCCCTTTGGTGGCAGGTGGGGAAGGGCCGCTTCGCCCAGGTGTACAAGGGGAAGCTGAAGCAGAGCACGTCGGACCAGTTCGAGACGGTGGCCGTCAAGATCTTTCCCTACGAGGAGTACGCCTCCTGGAAGAACGAGAAGGACATCTTCTCGGACACGGACCTCCGGCACGAGCACATCCTCCACTTCCTCACGGCCGAGGAGCGGAAGGTGGAGAAGCAGTACTGGTTGATCACCGCCTTCCATCCCATCGGAAATCTACAGGTGAGTGAACGGAACACCGGGAATCGGAGCAGGCAGCAGAGCATTTGCAGCTCCTTACATGCTAGCTGCCCTGGCTAATGTCTGCTCTGCTGCTCTCCTCGATCTTGCATTCTTAAATGTTTTAATTAGGCGCGGCTCGATGGCTCAACCCGCCAGGGCACTAACCACGCGGGCAAGGTTCCAGTCCCGCCTGAATCCTGTGCTACATGTCATTCCTACATGTCTCTTCCTCAATGCCATTCCGTGTTGCTCTTCCCTGTCCTGTCCATGGAAGGCACAAAATTTTTTTTCAAAAAGATGAATCTTATGTTTGAAAATCTTAGATGAAATCAAAAAGGATTCAAACATTGAATTACAATAATGATCCAACCGTCTGTGACAAACTGCTTCCAACTCACTTCTCGTCTCCTGTGATTTTCCTTCCCCCTCTCACTCTTCCACGGCTGTGTTTCTCCGCTCCGCTCGGACAGGAGTACCTGACTCGACACATCATCAGCTGGGAGGAGCTGAAGGTTCTCGGCAGCTCCATGGCCAAGGGAGTGGCCCACCTCCACAGCGACCACCTACCCTGCGGACGTCCCAAGGTACCCCCGCAATAACATTGTTTCAAACCCTACGGTCTTGAACAAATACCGTCACTGACACTGCAACCTTCGAGCCAACACACGTGCGTTTTTTTAACCGTTAACCTTCGAGGGCCCTGGCTTGTAGGAATGTTGAAGGTGACATATTATACCACCAGGTTTGAGTGTGATTAGCCGTTACACGCCGTTCTGAAAATTTGCCTCTTCTGACATCACAAGTGGGCGTGTCCACCTAGATGTCAGATGTCCTGTCAGTCTACCACCCTACCAAGTGGACTATAGCAAACGTTGCTCTTCTATCCGTCATACATCTAGGTGGACATGCCCACTGGTGTTGTCAGAAGAGGCCGGTTTTCAAAACGGCTTGTGACAGCAAATCACACTCACACCTGGTGGTACAATATGTCACCTTTTAGTGTTTCATGTTGAATCAATGTCCGCCGTCACAGTGTTTCCTGCCTCATCCAGGGACTGCCTTTTGACACTGATGCCTCTTTGTGGATGCCCTTAGGTTCCCATCGTCCATCGGGACCTGAAGAGCTCCAACATCCTGGTGAAGAACGACCTGACGTGCTGCCTGTGTGACTTTGGCCTGGGTCTCCGCCTTGACAACTTCCTGACCGTGGACGACCTGGCCAACAGCGGGCAGGTGAGAGGAGAGGTCCTGGCCGATAGTGGTAGCCATCCATGGAACAAAAGGTCCTCTGGCTTTTTTTTTTTATTGCTGCTGTGTAGGAGATGGGGAATAACAGGAATTTGTTATTGGAGAAATTCCTCGATCTCTCCTGGTACTCGCTCTACGATCTATCGCTCTCTTTCACACACACTCACTCTCTCTATCGATCTTTATCTGTCTCGTATGTTTCCTTGTGGAAAGGATTATTATTATTATTGGAAAGTAGTAGTAGTAGTAGTAGTATTAGTAGAAGCGATAGTAGTAGTAATAGTAGTAGTAGAAGCCATAGCAAATGTAGTAGCAGTCAATGGTTACATATTAACAATCACTTCCTTGGAGAAATTCCCATGAGCTGCATGACCAGCTGTGTTTTAAAATGTGTTTGGCTGATCTTGCAGATTAGGGAAAGCATATTCTCTGTCCCTCAGCGTTTTGGGAGGTAGGCCTTTCTGTGTTATCATCTAAGCTCTGCGTATTGTGCCATTGTGCTTCTTGTGTTGGTTTTGGAGTAAGATAGGAGCTGGCAATGTTTGTTTATCTTTACTCACGGCAATTGCATTATCATTTTTTTACCAACGATGCTTCCAACCATGTAATGTTGAGTTCATAATGGAGCTCGTTTCTGACACAGGGTAGAGAGAGAGAGAGAGAGAGAGAGAGAGGGAGAGGGAGAGAGAGAGAGAGAGAGAGAGAGAGAGAGACTAACTGAAAGATTAAGTTGGTGAAAAAGAAAAAAGAGCTGGAGGCGACCCTGATTGTCCCTTAAGCTCTGTCT
>NC_136934.1:49101993-49196993 GCF_949987615.1 Pollachius pollachius | reverse complement strand
CAGTGGACCGCTTGAGGAATTCCCCACTTTCCGTCATTCCCTCTGCTTCGGCTCGAGTTGCTTGTTTGTACAACGGGGCTCACGGGAAAAATAAGTACAAATAATGGGGACACAATGGTGATTGCATCACCGACCCACGGCGTTTTACGGGCCGTTCGACGAAATCTGCAGCGCATAACTGGGTAATTGTGATAATGACTCTCTCATGCCCCCTCGTCGCTTTGATGAAACACAGACCGTTGTTTTCTTAGCGCTCTGTTTTGAAGCGCGCTCTCCCCCGGGGGGCGTCGCGCCGCTCTGCCTCTGCGTCGACTCCCGGACATCGTGTGAAATCGGTGATATTTGGAACTGGACGTGAAACCCAAACAGCCGAGAGGTTGAGGACGCAAACCAACCCCCCTGCCTAGCTGGCGTTCAAACTCCCTGGCGTTTGTGTGTGTGTTTGTGTGTGTGAGTGTGAGTGCGTGGTTGTGTGTGTTAGTGCCTGTGCGTGTGTGTGTGTGTGTGCGTGTGGTTGTGTGTGTCAGTGTGCGGGTGTGTGGGTGTCAGTGTGCGGTTGTGTGAGTGTCTTAATGTGTGTGTTTGCGTGGTTGTGTATGTATGCATGTGTGCATGGTTGTGTATGCATGCATGTGTGTGTGCGTCTGTCTGTTTTGATGGATGGGCGGGGGGCTCGTTTGGGACTACTGTAGGGGTGGGCGGGTTCCACTTGCCGGGAAAACAGGAAATGTGGGCCTTGCAGAGTCAGCTTCTCTGCGCAGTCCCGATCCAGGCCCTTCACTTCCTGTCCGTGTAGCTCTGCTCCGGCCTTCACTTCCTGTCCGTGTAGCTCTGCTCCGGCCTTCCCACTTCCTCTGCGCGGTGGAGGACACACATGCCACAGAGACCCCAGAAGCATCATTTACTTCATCAAAGTGTGATTTATTACATTACATTTCTGACCCGGCATGAAATCGGGAGTCAAAGACAAGGCCCAACGGTGCAGATAGGGGCAAAGCACACAGGATGCCAGGAATGCTGGGAGAGAGATGTTTTTAGATGTTTTTAGGGGAGTCTTTGTTAGTGCCATAATGCCATACTATTAGTGATGGATGTGCGGCTTCCTGGAAATGTTTTCTAGATAGACTATATTTGGCGATGTTATTGAGAAGAAGATAGAAATTGTTTGTGGATCACAGACCAGTATTGTATAATAGTATGGAATAGCATTGGGTCATTTTGTAAAATGTATTAGGCATTACCCGACCAATAAATACATGAATGAATAGATGAGAAGGGATTTCAAAGAGTAAATCATTAAAGTTATTTTCAATGTAATTTGGCTGTGATAGAACAATGTCATTTCACGAAGCCGCCCAGCTTAAGTGCAGCTGTTAGCATCTCATTCCTCTTCGTTACTGTCGTCTGAGAGCCGTCTCTTTAAGGTTACAGACATACTCTGCAGCTGTTGTGAGTTCAATTTCATGAGGTCTGGACACAATCCCGGAACTCTCTTTTTCATGTTTTAGCGTTTCAGTACTCCAAGCTTTCTCTTATTACCTAAGGCGTTTTCCCAACTCGAAAGGAAAAAAAGGAAAAACTGACCCGTGGTGAGTTTTGTGTTTTGAACGCTCTCAGGTCGGGGGAGGCATCGGTTGCAAGTATCGACTGAATACTTGTTTTTACAAACAAACGCTGGTCACGTGCCAAAGATCAAGCGTTGTCGTGGAAAGTATTGTGAGACATGAACATAGACAACTGAGGACAAAGATGTGATGTCAAGATGACTAAGTTGTTCCCTTGTGTGGAATGGCCGATGATCCCTCATACCTTAGGTTGTGTCCACAAGCTTTTCTAACCTTGTTCTGTGTGTGTGTGCTTGTGTGCGTGTGTGGGCGTGTGTGGGTGTGTGTGTGTGTGCGTGTGTGTGTGTTTGCGTCTGCAGAGGTGAAGGACTACGAACCCCCGTTTGGCTCCAAGGTGCGAGAGCACCCCTGTGTGGAGAGCATGAAGGACAACGTGCTGAGAGACCGCGGCCGGCCCGAGATCTGCAACTCCTGGCTCAGCCACCCGGTGAGACACCTCAGCCCCTTCTTCTGCTGCACATGCAACCACTACAGGCGACCCACCCATTCATAGGCAGATGAGAACACAGCGGCGGAAGCTAAACCTTTGTATCGTATACCCCATGCTACAGTGTGTACTGTTTTCTGGCGCGCTACTAGCATGTGAGCCTTGAATTTTCCCAGAATTCAAGCTGGCGGCCGTAATTGATGACGACACCGCTACAAACCCACTATATGTTATATGTGTTATACCTTTGTACCGTATACCCCATGCTACAGTGTGCACTGCTTTCTGGCACGCTATTAGTATGTGAGCCAAAAGTAAAAAATAAATCCCGGAATTCAACCTGCTGGCCGTAATTGATGAAGTCGCGGTAAAGGCGTTTGTCCTTGGGTCCAAATGCATTATGGGTATTCCAAGTGACTGTAGTGTCCATATATTTGAGAGACAAACCTCATACTAAAACCATCCCTCATCTATCAGAGGTTAAGTTTTCTCACTTTTTCCCACGTCCCATGCATTCCCACGATTAGGAAAGATCATCAGTTTCAAATCAGTTTCCCAATCCATGTTTTAGTTGAGCAATATCGTCCCTCCGACTCACATAAACAAGACTAAAAGTCTAATATCATCGCCTCTTACGCACGCATATGGTGCAGATGATATCAGCTTTTTGGCAACAACTACATCATCAACAACAACTGCTGGCCAACCAACGAATCCCACCCTGGGACGCTTTACCAGAACTCTGCTCCTCTCTCACTCTCACCACAACCCTGACCTTCCCAGCATGGGTTAGCCCCCTGTATTCCACTACAGTACAGTAAGGTGAAGTCCCAGTTAGGCTGCGCAATATCAGAAAAATCATAATCACAATTATTTTGGTCAATATTGAAATCAGGATTATTTTAGAGTTTGAAAACATGATGCGTTTAATCAGCATTTCTCTCCGGAAAAAAAAACTGTTAAGACAGAAAATAAAATAAACTCGATAATATCAGCTCGGAGACCGTTTGAACCGAACATGGAAATCGCGATCAAACTTTGATTGATCGCACAGCCCTAGTCCCAGAACCAACACCTCCCTTCTCCTCCCCCCTTCACCACCACAGGGCATCGCGGCCATCTGCGGCACCATCGAGGAGTGCTGGGACCACGACCCCGAGGCCCGGCTCACCGCCCACTGCATGGCGGAGCGTCTGGCGGTGGTGGAGGACGAGATGGACACGCTGTCCAGCCGTAGCACCTCCTCCGAGGAGGAGAAGGTGCCCGGGGAGGAGAAGGAGGAGCTCAAGGTGTCGACGGTGGAGGGGCTCCTGCAGGTGGACGCCAAGATCATGGAGATACAGGACGTCAAACCCCTGGACTGCTCGGTGAGCGACGAGAAGTAAAGGTGGAGGTTTTTCGCTTCGGACGAGGACGTCGGGATTGGGGCTTTTGACGCTGGGGCGCAGCGCCGGGAGGATTCGACGAAGGGCGCTCGCGGGGGTCAACGTTCAGATAGTCAGCAGGGAGCTCGTCGATAGCGGTGTTAAGGCGCACGGTGCCCTGCGGAGTTTGAGCTCCCGCATTCAACGCCTCCAACGGAGGAGCAGGGCCTGTGGGGTAAAGCCACGGGGACACAGTGTCACACCAACTACAGTCCATCCATCCAGAGCCTTAGCGCGTAAGCAACCGTCCAAGGATGAAGGTTGTAAAGAGGCAAACTGCATTTCTGACGAGCTTACGAGGGCTTAAAAGCTAAAATGCTAGAGTAAACTGGAAGCTTTAAATGGGTCAATAGGCTAAGCACCCGGACAGTATTTTACGCAGCAATCAATACAATCAGCCGTTACCAAAAAAGGGCATCTTCTTTGTAAGAGAGGGCAGGACAGAAGAAGGGTATATTTTATTTGGACTTTACCATGGGATAGTTAAGCATTGCAGGTGTTCCAATGTCTAAAGTGTTATGTCCATGTCTGAGGGAGTTTCAGTAAGTCAAGATTTCTATTTCGTATAATGATGAGCCATATTGTAAAACTAATGACTTTAAGAGTGTGTTTGTGTGTGTGTGTTTGTGTGTGTGTGTGTGTGTGTGTGTGTGTGTGTGTGTGTGTGTGTGTGTGTGTGTATGACCAGAGTAGGTGAAGTGGTGTGAATGTTTTTTTAACCAAAATCTGCAGTGTAAACCTGCTTACTGATGTGAACAGGTGTTAACAGGCACAATGTAAATATCAACCACACAGTCAATGTACAAATCATTACAAAGGGAAAGTAATCATACTACTTATCGTGAACGCTATACAAATAAATATTTTACAGAGATATGTTTGGGATTGCTATATTTCTATCTGTTTTCTAGCTAAAAATTATTGATTGTTTTACCATCCATTGTATATAGTTTTATGAATAAATGTTTTATGAAAAAAAAATCGAGATGTTTTATTTCATTCAAACAGAGCTTTTCAACATTTCCATTCATTCCCAATCATTTTGTAGATTTTAAACCTTTAAACTGTTGTAGCTTCATGTTACGGTCTGTGAAAAATACCATAGAAATACATCCATAGATGCCAATCTGTTACTTTGAGAGGCTATGCGCCTGTAAGGAAATACAAGTTAATAGTGGAGCTTGATGAAAAGCCCTATATCATTTACAGTTCTCAACTGATGTAAATTCATCTTTTTTATATTCATAGTATATCATGCATTATTAAGAAAAATATAACAACTACTACAGCAACAAAAAGTGTCGAGGTTGATAGAGGGGTTGGTACAATCTGTTACATGGTGGAATCTGTTTCACACACATAGATAGCATCACGATGCCACTGGAGGGGAGTGAAAAGGTTCGCCCAATGGGGGTGTCAGAACCCGCACGCCCGGCAGCTAGAACCATTCTAGGAACACAGATGGCTACACGTCACCCAGCTTTCACTGGGCTCCTCCAGAGCAGGAACGCAGGGGGGCGATGTTGGATACTGGTTTATTGAAGAGTTAGAAAGACAACTGATGCTTGTGTAGGGGATCGATGCTGCCATGTAGGAGCTCTGTGTGTGTGTGTGTGTGTGTGTGTGTGTGTGTGTGTGTGTGTGTGTGTGAGTGAGTGAGTGAGTGAGTGAGTGACAAGGATAAGGACATGGATACTTTTTATTGCCATTTATGCAGAACATAATAGGAAATGTTCTCAAGGTTCCAGTGTGTGTGTGTTTGTGTCATGCTGTGTGCGTGCGTGCGTGCGTGCGTGTGTGGGATTGCTTAATGCACAGCAGGTGTGCAGCCTCAACCAGCCCTAGACTCCAATCAGTCAGACTCAGGACAGGCGAGGCTGCTTAAACCACCCATCCTCCACACACATTTCAAGTGAGTTAAACGAGGGTATCGGAAGCGTTTGTTTTGTTCAAAGTTGTACGATTTCACTTGGGAACCAGACCGTGCAAGCTTGTGTTTTATTTGCTCTTGGCATATGCTTCTGCACCCCCTTCCGTTCAGACAGTTTGCCAGCAGGCCTGGCCTGGGTCGGGCTAATCGCGACAGATTATCTAATATGGGGCCGGTTTAATAAGATGAAGGAGCGACGTGTGGGAGCGAACGCTGAGGAATTCTCATTAACAACCAAGATGTCTGGCGCTAATGTGTCCCACATTAGCCCGGCCTCCCGCCCCGCAGCGAGTTTGACAGTGGCTATATGTTTGACGCTGCGGAGAACAGTTGGACTGGCCATGGGGCCCAACTGTGGGTCGGTCGCACAAACGTTAGTATGCTGCGTTGGTCTGTAGAAGTCCATTTAATTCGGCCTGCAGGCTTGTGTCCAGGAAAAAACGACACAGTCCGTCAGCGGCAGGGGTCGTTTTAACTCAAGAGGTACAACAGGTTGATTTGTCACCGGGAGGTTGCTAGTTCGATCGCCGGTTCAAGGTGTCCCTGAGCAAGAGCACCTCACCCTAGCTTCTCCGGAAGAGCCGGCTGTCTTCTTGCACAATTTACTCTGTCGTCGGTGGGTACGGTACCGTTGTGAGTCTTTTGGGATAAAAGCGTTTGCTAAATAAAAATGTAAAGCAACCGTTAAGGTGCCAGAGACACTTTCCTGTTGGCATTGCAGGCTGTGGCCTTACTAGTATGTTCCGCCTCCCCAGAAATTGTCTTGCCTCGGGCCATTGCCGGAGGTTTGTCCTTTGCACAGAGAGGCCTCTGCATTTATGAGGCACTATTAAGAGTTATTGGGGCCCCATCAAGGCCTGGAAATACAACATTTTCTTGACCTATCAAGGGAATCAATTTATTCTCCCTACTAATGAAAATGTGCTTGTTTTGGGGGGATACCAGGTCAGCATTGTATAAAAACTGATAATGGCAGAGAAACTGTGTTTGGGTCAATAGGCTAAGAACCAGGACAGTATTTTATGCAGCAATCAACACAATCACCCGTGATGTCTGTGTAGAACCATGATACTGTGTGACGTGTGGTTGACGCAGATTGTAGATGTAAGTAATGAATGTTGAGGAAAAACGCTACCGCTGAAACATACAATCCTCTGGGAGGGATAAAACGTCAGTACTTGGTTGGATCATATGTTTGCATCTCACTGCTCGGTGAATGATCTGTGCTCCGGCAACTCTCTGCCCAGCCACAGCTCCTGCTGTACATGATGATGATGACAATACGCTCAAGTCTTTGGAACCCGGGTTTATCTGTTCATGCTCCACGGTGGTCGGTTCGGAAATTGAATTCAGGAGGGTGTGGCACGACCGGGTCAAATTTTTAATATTTTTGTAACCACAATTTTTTTCTATGTCATCACCATCATCATCATAGTTTATTTTATCCAGGTCAGAATTATTCCTCTCCCGGGTGAGGGTGTGGCCTGTCTTACTCGACGTAATCGTCTTAACCAACCAGGCTTGATAAGTAAAACTGAGCTAAATCATACGACTTTTAAAAGTGGTGTATAAATGTGATTTAGAATTGCTATTTGTTTCATGCGAAGGGATGGTGCTTAAGGTTTTGTAGAAGTAATCTGTGTTGGATACAGCTTCAAATTTGTACCATCGTTGACACAGCTCCAATTTTATTGTGTAAACAATTGAGAAAACTCGGATGGCCTTCCTCCCAGGAATGATGTAGCGCGGGTCAGCTAATTTCACCAGAGCGCTGAAGCCAGTATTCTCAACAAATGACGACGGCTGGGCGTCTTTGTCGGCCAACGCCTCGTCCATCGTGTTTTTCTGGAAACTAACAGAGTATCAAGTAAAATAATCCTATAAAATGTTTACATGTTAAAATGATTTTAGAATTAGGTATTACCGGGTATGTAATCATCCACTTTGAATGGTGGATATGAATGATAATGAACTGAAATACAAAGTCAGGGACTTCCAGCCATAGCTGCAGAAATAGGCTTTCAAAAACTTGCTGCCTCTGGGCAGCACCGGAGGGAAGTGCTTTGCAAGGACAGGCTTCAACATTTGAGGCTTTTTACAGAGTTCTTGTGGACCATGATAAGAGAAGGTGATGGAAACCCATTTTGTTGACGATATCAAGGGAATATATATATTCTCACACGTAAAAAAAATGTTATTTGGGGGGTGGGTTAACACTTTTAACCTGGTTTTACCGATTGTATCCTCTAATCTGTACTATGTCTAATCTGTGTTTTGGATTTATCCATTTGATTATAACAAATTTGTCAATCCTTCCAGTGGTTCATTCAGGTTTTAAGCCTCAGAAGTCAACTATGTGACAATCGACATTCAACACTTTATCTGAAACTGTGTTGACACAGTCCACTGCGATCAGGCAATCCAAACTTGATGCTTCGCTGTCAATTGTCCTGTAACTCGTGTACAGAGCAGATTTTGAAGTTCATGTCTGACTGTTGCATTATGTGTACAGTTAATCTGGAACAAGTGGTCTTAAAGTCCCAAGTGTTTTACAAACTCACATGCCTCAGACTCTCAACGGACCCTTTCAATCTTCTATTGGCCCCCAGATGGGCCTCTCGCTCACTTGACTCCTCAAACAACCGCCTCTCTTCTCGCTCCTCTCTGGTCATGCTTCCTTCGTTTCCCTCCTTGTTTAACTCTTGGAACAATACAAGGAAAACGCCTCAACGAAGGTCAGACTACAACTGTGAATCGTGGTTACAGACAGATAAGACGCAAAAATTCTAAATGTTTAACTAGCGATTTCAAGAATCAACATTGGCACATCTTTAACTGTTTTCAAGGGAAGGAACGCTATAAACAATGTTATAAAATCATGGATGTTTCTTATAATAATGAATATAATGTTGACGTGCTTTTGAAAAAAAGTGTTAACTCTATGAGGATCCAGATGGGTTAAATAAACATACCATTGTTATCAGTCCAAACGGCATACAATAGTGGAATGTGTTTGATCCTATTCGCCAGGGAATGTCCAACTGATTCTCAGCAATGAGGAGGGCCTAATTTAACGGAATCTATAACAAATGGGACAAAATATATAAATAGAGCAGTCCTAACGTCTGGATCATAACATCTACTTTTCTGCAGGCCTGATGGTGTTGACATGATTCCATAACCATTCAACAAAAGAGTACTAGTTACAATGTGTTGTGTAGCATGAAAAGGTTTATAGTGTGTGTGTGTGTGTGTGTGTGTGTGTTTGTGTGTGTGTGTGTGTGTGTGTGTGTGTTTCCATGTGGTGTAGACATTCCAGCGTAGACCAGAAATTGTACCAAGGAAATGTAATGACAGGCCTGGGCTTTACACACACACAAACACACGCATATACACACACACACACACACACACACACACACACACACACACACACACACACACACGCATTTCCACACACACACACGCACACACACACACACACACACACACACACACACAAAGCACACACGCA
Source organism: Pollachius pollachius (assembly GCF_949987615.1). Taxonomy (NCBI): domain Eukaryota; kingdom Metazoa; phylum Chordata; class Actinopteri; order Gadiformes; family Gadidae; genus Pollachius; species Pollachius pollachius. Next base: position 49,188,073 of record NC_136934.1, on the reverse strand, counting down.
TACACACACACGCACACCCTTTGTCTGTTGATATTCTTGTCCTTCCTTTTTTTCGTAATCTCTCCGTTTTTCCTTACAACCTGTCTTTGGGTCTCTCTGCATGCCTGGAACCACTGACTAGCCGGAGGGTAGGCATACACATCCTGAGTCTAGAATTAACTTGTGGTATGCGGTCCTTTCTTTTATGGTTTCTGTGTTTTGCGTGTCGTCCAAAGGCCACATGCACCTTGCACTCGCACCAAATCTCTAGTTTTCAGAGTTCAGACTGGGAACTTTCGCGTTGTTCTATCTGTGGATAAGACCCATGTTGTAGTAGATGTCATCCAATGTTCCCCAAAAAGTTTGGCGGAACTTATTTAGTTATATATAGAATCACTAAGGTAATCACAAAAACAAAAAAAAAAAACGTTAACCAGGTGTTAACACGCCTATAGATTGTGTAAATCACTAACAGACCCAGAAACCTACCCATACGGACCCGGACCTACAGCGGGTTATGATAAATGATCCCAAAACTAAATTAACTACTGTCGTTGATTTTAGGTTGTAGTTTACGTAAAGAAAGAATGGAGCACGTGAGCCCTCTGGTGGCCACAAGGTGTAACGTATTACTTGACGTCCATAGCGACAGTATGTAAGACCAAAGATGACATATCCCATAAAAAACAATTGCACGGATAATTAGACAAATAAATACACTGGACTATTAATGAATTATTTAATGACTAGATGCATATAAAAGTATACCAAAACACTACTTTTATATTTCGGCTCTGCTCTGTTCGGTTGTATCCCATTCAATGGAATATGCCAATTGTGATATTTTAGGTCATTCACAGAAAATAAACGGATGTTCTTAAATTAATCAAATCCTTCTAACTAATTTAATATTATGATGGCTACACGTCTCTTCTTGCTTTCACCTGTATCAAATAGCTTCAAGGTCCCCGTCAGCAAAGAAAACAAATAGTTGGTTCAGGTGCAGGTGATTATGCAGGTGCAGGTGACGTATACAGGTGATGTATACAATATTGGTGCAATCGATGCTTGGAGGGACGGGGAGACTGTGTGGTATGGTGATGGATTGTGGGGATTATAGTGATAGGTGATAGGTGAAGGTCTGAGATGACCGGGAGCTCTTAACATTTTAGTTTTTCTTGTAGGCAGATATGAGTTTGAATGGAGTGGTGTAGGGAGTTCTTCTGTGGGGTTGAAGTGTTGTTATGCCCCAGTGTATGGCGAGTGTCCTGTTGGGAGAAGGTGACGATATGGGAGGATGGTGATTGGTCGGGTCTGGGGGGAGGGGGAATTGGGGTCAAGGCTGGGGCTATTGGGGGCTGGGATTTTGAGAGTGGAGTGGAGTGATGTCAATTATTTTAGTCTATGCTATTTCTGATGACGTGTGTCAAGCTAACAACAGTTATTAATGGTTTCTTCTTTCACATAATTGACAACACCATATAAGGTTTTATGATTTGTAGATAAGTCAAAGACTACAAACATGGCCACTTTGCCATTTTCGCTAAAGCCAAGACAGACCAAAGGTTGACCTGAGTAAACTAGAACATGTAGGCGTGGCCTATGTACCATTCCGCCCACTCCCAATATAAACGGTTTGTTTACCTGTGTTCGAGAGATGCTTCATGAACCAGCTCCAGAACGCAAGCTTGTTTACTTTGTGTCTCTGTTAGAATAAACCACGCATTGAACATTTATCACTCTCCGAGTCATACCGAGCCCGAGACGACCATACCGCAAAGGATCGAAATAGTTTTTCATCAGTAGGGTATGATGGGTGATAGTCAGGTCGTGTGAGGTGTGGTGTTTGGGGTCACGTGCGTGGAGTGAGCGGGAGAGTGCTGTGAAGAGTGTATGGATGGATTGATGGGGGTCTGTCTGGTGTGTGCCGATTCTGTGCTACCGGAGGATTTGGGACTTTCTGTTGCAAAAATGTATACAATACGACAAGACAATTAAATTGAAGGCTTTATGTAAGGCTGCTTCACGTGCAGACAGAACATGCATCCCTGCATGACAATATATCCAGCAGAAAACCATCTGCCAGCAGAGAGCCATGTGTCAAACGGGGTAACATGTAGCCTGGCTATTGCCAGACCAAGTTCAATCGTAGATTTCACGTTGGTCTGGGGAGGCTGCTGTCATTTTCTTCAGCACAAGAGGCGTGATCAATGGGCCTAGTTCAAATGGCTCTGTACGCAATTGGCTGCATGCCGTCGCTTCCCTGTCGACATTGTGTTAAACCAGCTTGGCGATTGGTCCCCCAAAAACGTATCGAACCTAGAAAGAAATGTATTGCTCTTCTCAGGGCGAACTCAAATCACCCTGGGCCGAGCCATAGAGAGAGTTGTATCTATCACTCTGGCCCTGGGGCCGGGGCTACCCAGACTAGGGAACATGCCGATTAGAATGATCGCACATAACAAACTCTGTAGGTGGCGAAGAAGTGAAAGCTGCCCACGTTTTGAGCTACACACTTTTTCCATCTAGAGTCCACCTGGGTTTTGGATTGTCGGTGCCGTTAAAGTAGTAAACGATTATAAATGCTACTTTAACGGCAGTGGCAATCCAAAACCAAAGTGGAATCTAGATGGAAAAAGTGTGTTGTTCAAAACGTGAGGAGCTCTTACTTCTTCGCCACCTACAGAGCTTGTTATGTACGATCATTCAAAAACCCCATGTTATTTCCCATAGACATTTGACTGATAGAACCAGAAGCCTCGGAGGCGGGACTTATTCTTCAGAGGTCTCGTCACTATATATATATATATATATAAAATTATTATTATTTTTGATATATATGGCCACGTTTTATAGAATTTTGCATTGGGACCATACAATAGATTAGATAGTAATTACTGGACTTGTTTAATGATCCGAATATTAATAAAGATAAAACAACAAAAGGACCTAAGGCCTACTATGAAAAGTGTAATAAAAAATTACACTTTGACAGAGAAATGCAAATGTCATTTAACTGCCGTTAATAAATACTGCATGTTCAAGAATTCATTCAAGGTACAACTACATATATTATGCAGTAACACCTGCAGAGCTTTCTGGGTGGACCTCAGACGCCGGTTTGTTGAATCTCCAGGATATAAACATGCAGCAGTGGCACCAACTGTACTATGTTGTCAAACACTTTCAAATAGCGTTTCGTCCAGCGAGATGTATGAGCCAAGTCAAATAGCTTAAAGGCGCAACGCAACGGTGATTTAAATAACGACTGGCCAGCCCCCAGTCCCCCCTATGCTAATCAGTGAAATTGAACCACCTGTAATGTCCCAATTGTATCTATACTGTGTGCAATGCTTACTTTGTAAGGGTAGCTGCAGAACGACTACGTACTACAAGTAAAAACAAAAAAGTATGCGTATTTGGGCACGCGCATACCCAAATAATGGCTTATGCATTTGCTTGGACCTTTGATCGGTGATTCTGTGTTTGATTAACTAAAGCAGGAAGACGCACTGTGCTCAGGCTCATGTCTTCAAACCATGCAGGGCATAGTCGTCTTCTCAGGCATTACTTGCATACGGTTGATTCAAAGATCGAAGAATCCCGGGCATATAGCGACGCGTTTGTATTCCACCACGGTAAAGTAATCGAAACCCTACTTTAATAGTTGAACATATGCAGTCGAATTTAGTATGAAGTGGGGCGGATGGCGAGACGGTTGGGTCATGTTTAGGTCCCTTTAGCGAATCGGAGGGACCAAAACACAGTTTGTTCGTTGTCCGTCAGGAGATTTGAACTTAGGGGGACTTGAAGATGGAGGATATTTGATGTGCAAGACATGCACTAACTCTTATGATAGAGTTGACAATGTGTATTAAAATCCGTATGCAATCCTGTCAAATGTTTAGTTTACACTCGCCCATTCAAGCACCCATTCATAAACACATTCCCACACCGTCGGCGGTGTCAACCATGCAGGCGACAGCCAGCCCGTCGGGAGCGGGTAGGGCATCTCGAAACTCAGCTAGGAGAGGAGATGAATGAGGCTACATTTATAACCGTCTGTAAAAACAATTGGATTGCCTTGATAGCCCACAATCAAGGGCTTTAAGTTTGTTCATTTCAATTGTCATGAATGGTAGCAGAGGATATAAGGAGTTAGAAACCACGACAGCTATTAAGATACCAAAAATGTTTGGATGTCATGCTTGAAACTGGGTGACGATGGGGGGCTTTTTAATTGTGAAATGGACCGTGTAGTTCTTTTCCATAAATGAAGGCAAAAAAAAGAACCTGTAATTGTGGCAAACTATTCATCATATCATTATTAACATATATGTTTGACATTAAGTATAGGCATTCAATTGCCTCTAAACTATTTTTATAAAAGTATATATATATTTTTCACTTTAGTAGCTAATCTCAGAGGAATTGACCAACTGACTAGATAAATAATATATGTCAATCAATAATGATATAATGTATAATGCAAATGTATTCTAGATGGAGAAACCCTATGTCCTAACGAGAAAATTTGGCAGACCAGAAGCCATCTACAGTTCACTCTCATCTTTGGTAGAGGATCATTTTACTGTGATCGATTTCGAGAAGATGGCAAGCCAACCGGAGGTCAAGCCAAAGATACAGGCAATTCTGGTGTGGGGCGGTTCTAACTTCATCAACAGCTCACTACTACAAGGACTTCCTAATTTGAAGGTATCAGACTGGCCACATGGATCATTGGCTAACACACTATGCACATCTTTTTCCTTAAGTCATTGTTTGATGAAATGAGTTACAAGAGCACGTTTAAATTACATATGAAACAAGCAAAATACCCTGTATTTCCTCAAGTAACGTCTTATCGACTGATGTATTACTTAGGTTTTATGCCATTGGGGAGAAGGGTGTTAGGGGCGGTTTGTTTTTCTTAGTCGTTCCTGCATCATTACCATCAACATGACTAAACCCAAACTATGATCCTTGAGATTTAAACATTTTTGTTTAATTTTGTTCTCCCTTTGTGTTCAGGTTGTAGTGAATGGGGGGGTGGGAGTGGATCACTTAGACATCCCCCTAATTAACAGTTTTGGGGTTAAAGTGACAAACACTCCTGATGTTGTGTCCAAACCTACAGCCGACCTAGCCATGGGGCTGATGTTGGCATCTGCCAGGAACATCATACAGGGTAGGGCTGCTCGATTATGGAAAAAAATCATAATCACGATTATTTTGGTCAATATTGAAATAAGGATTATTCAAACAAATATTTTTGAGTTTGAAAACATGATGCATTATTCAGCATTTATCTCTAAAAAAGACTTTGTAACTGAGAACTTCTGAGAAATGTCCCATTAAAAGAGATACAAATGTTCAAATAGAAAATAATGTACATATATGTATCTAGCTGGATCCAGCTGATAAAAAAAAATAGAAATCACGATCAAAATTTGATTAATTGCACAGCACTAATACAGTGTATTGAATTATTTGACACATGGCAGATGGAATCAAAAATAGTTATTGTAATTCCAGGTTAAGAGACTTTAAAATGTATGAATCTGTGCTTCTAGTGATTGCTGCGTAGCTATTTTGGCTTTCCAACCATCTCACTTCTCTTTGTGTACAGACTTTTATATTGCACACTGGTTGGAATGGAAGCCATTCTTTTTTTGTAAAACTTGGCCAACGATTTTCAGTTCATTCCATTGCATCAATTTGCAAAGAAACTATTTCGGCTTTCTGTTGTGCAAACCACGAGTAGTTAGATGTATCAGTGATTTGAGGAAACTGGTGGTTGTTTTTAACTTGGACTCAAACAACATTTACCAAAAGTAGCCCTGGGTTTTTGACGCATAAGATCAATCAGCCCAGTAATGTATTAATAATGAACTGACAGCAATTGCGTTCTGTTTTTTTTTCAATTCTCAATTAGGGGATTCCTTTTCTCGGAATCACAAGGAAGGGGAGGATATCGGTGAGATTCACCTTGGAAAAGACGTCAGCAACAAAACGCTAGGAATTGTTGGAATGGGTAACATCGGAAAGATGGTGGCCAAAAGAGCACAAGGCTTCGACATGAAGATATACTACCACAACCGGAGACGCAGGTATAAGGTCCAATCTCAAGTCAAAGGACCTTCTCCTAGTTGCCCTATATATGTTAATGTTCTAAAGAGTAGAACATTACAATAGACAGAATGAGTGAACTTGTTGTACTAGAAATAATCTAACATTTACAGCATTTTTGCACCGCCAGGAATTCTCATTTTCCTTTTAAGGTCTTGTTGCTTTAACCTTTTTCATGAGCCCCAACCAGCAGACTCCCTCATTAGCGATTCAAGTTATAGCGGTACTTATTGGCTCATTCTTGTCTGCCTCTGCTGAAAGGAATGAGCCTCGCTGCGGCTGAGTTACGTTGCTAACATGTTACTAAGTTTGACGGGTGACTTATTGAAATGGATTATGTATCTAACTGTAAGCATTGACTCCAACAGGCCAGTGGAGGAGGAGCAGACGGTGGGGGCAGAGTACTGCCCTGTACTCGAAGATCTATTAGCTATGTCTGATTACGTTGTGCTGTTGGTTAATCTAACCGCAGCGTCCACACATTTGATTGGAAGAGAGCAGCTTTCAGCTATGAAATCCAGCGCCACCCTGATCAACATCAGCCGAGGTTGGTGTCCACACTATAACATATTATTATTGACCAATAACATCACGAAACAGTGATGCAATACACATGTTATGTTAACATCATATCAAATAAACTCCTCCACAAAATAGACGATCACAACACACAATAATGCTTATTGGACAAACAAATGTAATTGTTCTTACCGTCATTCTTGACTCTCTTATCTTCTCTGTGATCAAGGCCAAAAAGGTGAGCGCTGAAAGCCTTTTCAAAGGTTTTTATTTGTGGACATCGTTCAGTTATTGAAATGTCCTCTCCCTCGAGGTTGGATATAGGTAGTGTGAGAAAAAGCCTTAGCGCAAAGAAATTTGCCATGTGTCCTATCGCTTCTCGTTGATAGACGCCAACATCTTTAAGGCTTATTTAACCTTTCTTTTCACATAGCGCTCTTGTGGAGTCCCCTCTGCGACTTCATCTTCTTCTGGAGAGGGATGTTGCCGTCAGTCTGATTTTCGATATTGCTTACCCTAAACCAATTTATTCTGTCGGTGGAGGAAATGGAGCAAAAAGCATACAGCGCGTTTAATAAGTTAAATTATTTGCGGCACAGGTTACACTGACCAAACAAAAGGCTGTGGGTACATGTGAGAATATCAGGCTATCACAGATGCATACTTTGCTCACCGTATTTCTGTAAGAATTGCTTGCTTTGCTTTGTCACCCACTGAGCCACATGTAGAGTGAGACGTATAAGTACAAGCATGCATTTTCTGTGCCACACCCTCATTTCATGTTCCCTTACTCTCTCAGGGTTTCCCAGTTGGTAACCCCTGCAACAGATGTGTTTGAATGTAGAATACAAAGCATACAACAAAGCGATAAATTGCTCCAGTGGATAGAATCACTCCACTCGATCATGCTCCACTGCATCCCAATATTCCCTTGTTGGTTGTTTGTAGGTAAAGTGGTGGATCAGGAGGCCCTGGTTGAAGCTCTTCAGAACAAAGTAATCCAGGCTGCAGCGCTAGATGTGACCTACCCTGAACCGCTGCCCAGGTAAACACAAGCCTGCCACCGTGATGAGACGGCCATTGTTTCACCTAGAGAGTGGTCATAGTGTGGGACCTATTCTGCAGTGCCATTGAATATACATTCACCCATACGTTAATGTTACAACATATGTAGGTTAGATGAATACTGCCAATTAAAGGCATCAATAAAGAATACATGAACAAATATGTATAATAATTGATTAAAAAATTAATTAAACTAAACACCCAAAAGACTTCACTGTCACTTGCATTTGTAACTGCAGTATTGCCTTGCAATCATATATTATTTAGATATCAGTTTACAGTAACAGAGGTCAAACATTAAGGTCCAACTTTTTGGAGTCTGATGTTTGATGCTATTTGGTGGTTGGATTCTTTCCATGCATATTTTGTTAAAGTACTTATTTATTAAAAGCGAAAAGAAGAGACCACTCCTATACTATATTGTAATAGCAACTTAACGTGTGTTTGTGTGTGTGTGTGTGTGTGTGTGTGTGTCATTTCAGAGGCCATCCCCTGTTATCACTTCCAAATGTCATTGTGCTACCCCACATGGGGACTCACACATTGGAGACCACCTGTCTCATGATTAAGCAAATGGTGGCCAATGTGCTTGCAGCATTGGCTGGGGACACGCCCCCTAATGAGGTCATAGTCTGATCCTCTGGAAAGCCACTGGAGAGGCTGATACCTTTTTATCATTAAAAGCAGCAGACATCTTATCAGTATTGTTGTAAATTATGTTATAAAGTACATATAATATACGTGAATTATCTAGGAATCAAATCTTAATCTGTTGAATAGATTTCCATAGCTAATCTGTATTTACCCAGATGTTTTTAGAAACGTTATCATTTATTATTCTTCACCTATATTGTAAATCCCCTCGTATCAGCTAAATGTGTTAATACTTTAATCGTAGTCCAATCGTAAGTATTATTATATATGCTAACTAATTTATAACAAATCCTGTGGTCAATTATTATAATAGGGACACCATAGAGCAAAGCTTTTCAAAGGTACATTGCAGGGTATATCTTATAATCGTGATTAATTTAAATTTAAAAGCATGCTTACAAGTAATTGCTGATAAAAAACATTTTAAAGTAATTATCTTAATATGAGTCATATATATATGACGAATTATTCCTTAATTATTCCCATAAACATTAATATGATGTTCTGACTGATTTATAATGAGATACTTAATTCTACTTGCTTAATTGTGATAAAACAAATGTTAACACTGTGGTGAATCAGATCTCTACTGTATGTACAGACAGAAACAAGACAAAAAAAAGATGATGCCAGCTCAAAGCCTGGGTTCGCTGGTTGACCAGTGTGTAAGCTCTCATGTGCTCCTGCTGTCTTGAGCTCTTTGTTACAAGACCATCAATATCTTACATTAAAGATATCCAACTGATGCCTCCTCATTCCCTCATTTTCTTTCAGTTCCCCTTGATCCTTAGCACCTCCCCATTCTCAAGCCAGCCAAGCCACACCCTCCCAATCACCATGGTGACACATCTGTACAGGTGTTGTGTTGGCAGATGTTGGTGCAACAGGTGTGCTGCCTCCATCACACCTGGATGTTTCAAACTTGCTCATCACCGGTGTCAATCTCCCTTTGCAACCAGCCCCCAAGCCTCTGATTGGTCTCTTAACCAGACAGTCTAGGCAATGACTCTGACGTCACTTCCCCACTTCCTGTCCGCCATGTTCCCTCGCAATAGAGTTGTGTTATTGGCAGGAATGAACAAAAAGGGGGGCATGGTTAGTATTCGAGTAAGTTAAGTTCGATGCGGCGCGTCTATACAAGGCAGATTAGCGGTAGTAGTGATAAGAGAAGTGGCTTCCGGGGACCTGCATCTGTTCGCGTAACAATTTCGTGAGCGCGCCCGAGTGACGCCGAAGTCCTAGCCCTCGCGCCGGATTGGTGAAGGAGGACGCACGGGCACGCCAGCCCCGGTACAAGTAGCGCTGCCCTCCAGCCTCCTCCAGACAGAGAGACATCAACACGCACGACCAGGTGGGCCACGGACAACCCGCTTCTTATCTCCGAGACCGTCCTGTTGCGCACCAACCTACCACACTTTGTACCGGGAACCCGGTTCAAAGTTGTGTTGAATGGCACTCGGTGCTATTCGGCTACGCTCGCTAGCTCGTAGGTCCGCCCGACTGATCAGCCGTTGTAGTTTCATGCCCGTTATCCAGCGACACGATATCCACGTTTAGCCCAAGGAGGACCCGGGTTCAGATCTGGTTCAGTGGAGATCAGGCTAGCCCCAGGTAGCTGCGTGTGCTCTGCCGGCTTGATGTAAAGCTTGTGTTGACACAAACGGTGATGTGTGCATGACAATGCCACGATCAAAAGCCATTATCCTGCTTACGCAAAGTGTTTATTTGTGTGAGTCCCCCGAACGCAGTTGTTAACACACAATTTATATTAAGATTGCCCCCACCGGCACGCCCCCTAGAGCCCTGCTCTGAGGATGGAGGAAAGTAAAGCAGGAGTCAGAAGTTGAGATGCTCCCTGACAGGATCCATGTCGTTCGAGGGGATTTAGAGCTCGTCAGAGGATGGGTTTGAATCAGCGCTGTGTGTTTATTGCTGTTGTGTTTATAGACACTTATGCATTAGTATGATATATTTACATTAACATTTAGGGCATTTAGCAGACGCTTTTATCCAAAGCGACTTACAATAAGTGCATTTGTTACAATAAGTACATTTGTCATAAGAAGTGAAACAATATATCGCTGTCGGTACAGTAAAGATGTTCATAGAACCAAGTGCAATTATTACAATCGCTATAGGCTAACTCATTCCCCGTGTAAAGCAATGATAGCAGCTACTGTAGATGCTACACAATTAAGTACCTTGAATATATGCTCATCGAAGTCACAGAAAGCATTTTGGTGGATTTCAACTGAGGTTGTGTGATAGGAAGTTAGAAGCGCGCGCGTGTGTGCGTGTGTGTGTGTGTGTGTGTGTGAATGGAAATGTGACTGATGCACCTCTTGATGATCAGCATAGAGCTGCTTCTGGTCCGCTGATGTGATGTCGTGAGGGCTTCTCTAACAAAGAGCCGAGGTGGGGGGCTCAGTGTAATATGAGACTCATTTGAGATTTCTTGAGAAAGGGAAGAAACCTTGAGATCGGGACCCCAGTCACAATGCAGCCCCCAGCTTGGTTAGCTAGCAGAGCTCTGCAGACCCTGGACAGACTTTAAGTCGAAACTTTGGCTCTTAAAGACGAATCTATTCACTGTGACAGTCAAAGGGAACAGTCAAAGGGACAACCCAGTAAGTGCTAAACAGAAAATGCTATATGCTGTATGCTGGATTTTTAAATTATCAATGCTAATTTAAAAAAATGATCGTTTACAAAAAACATTTGTTGGTAGAGTATCCTGGCACCTTATGGCAGTATACAATGCTTTTATTAATGATGATTAACGCTATTATTATTAGGAGTTTTTAAATATTAATACAGACCTACTGTATAAAGGCGCCAGACCTTTAATTATCTAAAGGTGCGTAATAATAATGACAAAATAATAACATGATGATAAATGATACTTAAAACAAAAGAAAAACAGCACAACTATAACCAATCATCAATTCTTCATTGTCTGACCATTGCTAGGAGGGCTATAGTAATCCAATTCTGTTCCAGGAGTCCTGCAGCTAAACATTGTACTTGTCCTTGTCGTTTTACGGTATAATCAGGGTGGATCAGCAGCAGCTTTTGAGGAACTTTATGGAATATGTATAGATTTTTTTTTCTTCAACTCAAACACAACAAGGCGAGGCGAAATCTGATTCGGCACATCATTGGAGATAAACATTTTAGAACTTCTGCTTCTGACTTCAGGAGTGAAGGCCTAAAATGTTCCTGTACGTTCCAGACTTGCAAACAATACACAATATTTTGTTTTGTCCTCTGTTGAGTATGTTTAGATGGCTAGCTTGCTATGCTAGCAAGCAGACATATGATTGAACCCATCACTGAAAACCCTTTAAAATAGAGACTTCTGAGACCTTAAGTTACGTGTAGGTTTATATAGAAGGTTCCACACCTCTTTTAAGGAAGAAAGTGTCAATCAACATAACATCGAACATCTGCAGACACTTGGACTAACAAAAGTCTCCAAACCTCTATAAATTATAACATTTGAACAGAAGCAATACAATTAAAATCCGACAACTATATTCTGAAATATTCTCAATTCATCTCACTATACTAACCCGGTTTTCTCTAACATCTGGTCTCTTGGTGAAACATAGAATTTAAGATAAGTTTTTAGTAAATCACTGATTAATGGATCTACAAAGTACCCCATAACCCCATTGCCCATTGTTTGAAACCATAACATCTCACCATTGAAAGTGGTGGAGACGCTGTCTCTGAAGCCCGTTGAAACAGGCCAGATGTGCTCACTGCTCCAGCGTCTCTATCCATACAGATATGTACCAGGTTCCAGTTCAGAGGCTCGACAGAATCAGAACTTCCAGGAAGAGAGTCAAAGAAATACTGACTGACATAGGACTGGATTCTTGCCAAGACTTCCTGAAGGTAGGTTCCTCACTTAAAGCACAAACCTTGGTTTGTAACAGCTGAATGAAGACATTTGCAAATTGTTCATCAATTATATATTAAAACTGTATAACATACATGAGTGCACCTCTGAGAGGACGTCACCGCACACGACCCCCTTCTGAAAGGGGGATGGTTACGGGGATGGAAGTGGGGCAGCCTGATGTTAGGCTTCCCCCGAAGGTGCCTCAGTCGACTCAGAGGAGCCCCGGGGCAGATACAAGACCCACCGGAGGGATTCTACCTCCTGTTAGGCCCGTAGCCGTCTCAGGAGCCACCAGGAGGAGCTAGAGGATGTTGCCAGGGAAACGGGGACATCTGTGGTTGCCCTGTTGCCACGGAAACGGTTGCCACGGTTTTCAACAAACAGTTTTGCTCCCTCTACGATTGTCTTCTATGCTTCCCCAGGAGGATAAGAGTGGTGATAATGGTGAGCAGTGCTTTGAGAACACAGAATGGAACGACCTCACAGACTGTTACCAGACCAAGAGGAAAAAGGTGAGCAAAAATCACTATCACAATATTATAGACTAATCAAAGAAACGCCATTCACTTCTGTAGACTCTTATCCTATTTCATCTACCTAAAAGTAATGGAATCATCATAGTAATATCCATTCAGTTCTGTTGAATCGAATCTTGTCTACTTTAAAGGTGACATATTATACCACCAGGTGTGAGTGTGATCAGCCGTTACAAGCCGTTTTGAAAATCTGCCTCTTCTGACATCACAAGTGGGCGTGTCCACCTAGATGTACGCTGGATAGATCAGTCCACCAGTCTACCCAGTGGACTGTAGCAAACGTTGCTCATCTTTCCGGCACGCATCTAGGTGGACACGCCCACCTGTGACACTAATCACACTCACCCCGGGTGGTATAACGGGTCCCCTTTAAACTCATTTCGATACCGTTCAAGCGAACAATCAAGGGGCTCCCCGTTGCGTCCCGCTGACTCTTATCCCATGCCATGTTCCCCGCTCCCGCTGCCCCAGTGGTGCTACCGCACCCAGCCCCTGTGCTGCTCCCTCTGCTGGTTCTCCTGCCGCTCCTGGCAGACCTTCCGGAACCACGTCCAGCGGTGCCACGACGAAGAGGGGGACCTGGCCTCCCTCTCGCCGTGCCCCGCGTGCGCCTACATATCCCGGCCCGACCTCCTCTCGAAACACGCCAAGCTGTTCCACGCACAGCCCCCGGCGGCGCCGGCCGGCAGCAGCAACGGCAACGCGGGCGGCAAAGTCACCAAGACCCTGGCGAGAACGCCGGTCTCCGTCACACAGGTGGGCTGTTTCACGTGGGTTTTCAGGTTGGGGTCGCCCCTTTTCAAATGCCTCACCTGGCCGGTGTCTCATAATCTTGAATAAATCGAATGATGGTTCAATTAAATTCGTACAAAGTAATTAATTTACTCGCGTCATAGTTCAGCTTTTAGCCTATTACAGCTGTCAGCCACTTTTATTGCTTAAAAATGAATTATTATGTTTAATAACGGCGCGATGCTGTATAGAGCAGTGCCGGACTTCCTATTTCTCGTGCAGCCGGCCTGAACAATTTTTATGTCTAATCTGTGGTAAAAAGACTCCCATGAAAAGAAAAAGCCTTATCGCAAAGCGTTTCCAAATGTTGCATTGACACGGCCATCCCCAACTGTGTCCGTGTGCTTGTCCGTGTGTGTGTGTGTGTGTGTGTGTCCGTGTGTTTGTGTGTCCCATCTCATTGTGTGTTTTGTGACTGTGCTCCGTCAGGCCGGCGTGCGTGTCACCACGGTGGGTCCGGGCGGCGATAAGTACTCTTGTGCTGCCTGCGGTTACCATGACAGCCTGCTGTACGTGATGAGGAAACACGTGCTGCTCACCCACTGCAAGGCCCTGCTGCAGCGCTACTACGGCTGCCAGGTCACCACGCTGAAGAAGAAGGCCAAGCCGGCGCCGAACGGTAGCCACATCTCAAAGGGCTGTGCGATTGATCGCGTTTTGACCGCGTTTTTCGATTTTTGCGTCAAACGATCTCCAAATTAGTATAATCGAGTTGAAACGACATATATATATATATATATATATATATATATATATATATATATATATACATTTTTTTGTATCTATTTTTTATTCATTAAATGCTTTATTGAAATTGTAAGAAAAGCTGGATACATACTTTGTACACTAATTTCTATTTGAAAATATATATATTTTTTATATTTTTGAAGGGAAAAGTTCTCAGTTACAAAGTGCTTTTTTGGGGCAGAAAGGCTGAATAACTGCATCCTGTTTCCAAACTCAAAAATAATCATTTGAATAATCGGGATTTCAATATTGACGGGATCTGCTTTTAGAGGACCAATGGTTTCCTCTTTCCCCCTGCCCAAGCCACGTGTACCTTCTGTGCCGAAGTCTGTTGGAGCCGTTTATTTATTTGTATTTTTTTTTTGCGTGGAGTGATTGTGTCGAGGGCTGACTCAGTGTGTGTCACGGGGTGTGGCTGGGGTTGCGGGTACTGATGTAGTCTCCCTCTTGACTCCGCCCACGCTTACTGCCTACCTGAGCAGGTAATCCGGTAATGGGGAGGGCTTGTTTGGAAAGAGCGGGTGGGAGCAGGAGAGATACTGTTTGTATTGACCGTGAAACATCACTGCGAGCGTGGGCGTGATGCCCACGTTCACAGTGACACAACAGGGGGGGGGTTTACCCATATGTATTTACATTATATGTATGTATTTACTATATGTATTTACTCGTTTTACATTATTATATCACACATAATGTAAAACTTGTCCCCCCCCCCCCCCCCAAGCTATTTAAAACTCATCCTCGCGTCAAAAGGCGCCCTGCGTCCGTCCTAGCGGCTCCGCACAAACTTTGTCTTGTCACAGCGCGTTACATCTTTCCACTGACAATCTTTGTTATCGTGTACTTTCCCTCCCAGAAAGCCCAGGCAGCAAGGAAACTTGGACCACGGTGAAGCAGTCCAAGTTCTCCTGCTGCGTGTGCAAGATGCCGGCGGAGACCTCGGAGCACCTCCTGTACCACCTGCTGAGCTCGGCCAAGCACCAGGAGCTCCAGGCCCACATCAAGCCCCTGCTGGTTGAGCACTGCAGCGTGGCCAAGATCGCCCCCGCCGGCAGCAAGGTAACAGGGGGAGTGACTGATTGAAAAGGGTGTGACGGGATGTCGAGACGAAAAAATGGTCTGCGATATAATGTGTGTTTTTTCTTTTTCATACTTTATTTATGGACTTAGGTTTGCACTTCAAAATTAAAAAATGTTATGTTTATTGCCATTTATGACAAGATGATTAGTCTATACCATGTTAATATAAAATTTAAAAAAAAGTAAATACAATTTCTTAAGAAATATAAGGCAAATGGCATTGTTTTGCATATTCTGTGTATTTAAAATAAACGACAATATATTTTTTCAGTCATACATTTTCTTAGTTTTGTTCAAAATATCAAATCGTGAACCCAATATCGTGTATTGTATCGAATCGTGAGCTGAGTGAATCATCACACCCCCTACCGATTAACTTCAGGCATGTTTGGAATTGTAATATTAACAAAACGGGTTAAAAAAGAGTTGTATTTTGATGTTGACTTACTCGGTAGGCCAGTAGTTGATCCTGACTACGTGATGAAGACGTTTGAATACATTTAGACATTGTGATGCAAATCAATGTCAATTGTGTTAACTTCCCATAGCTCCTAAACTACGATTTAGCTTTGGATGGTCCGAATAACATGAAATGATCAATTAGGAAATGAAAAAGTTATATTCCTTCTGTATATATGTTTTCACTCCAAAATTCTGTTGATCCACTGCCTTTAATAAATATAATGGAATGAAGATGAACACACCAGACAGAAGCGGTAGATAAAACACCTCCATGGCATAATTTGAATCTCTTATTGTGTGGAGTGATGGAGCGGTGCACTCGTTCCACATCAATCCCTGACCCACTTTTGGTCATGCAGAGCACCTGCCTCCCGATTATCCAGTACTGAGTAGTGTTGTTGGCCTTTGCTATCGACGCTTGCAGCACTTCTCGAGAACCGCTCATCCAAACAACTCCACACTCAACACGGCACTTCCTTGGGTCCCCAGCTATACACCCGCCAAGTGTGGAGTCGATCGGATGAACGGTTCTCGAAAAAATCGAGGGCACGCATACATTCATAAATTCATTCGTCCATCCATCCATGCAACAGAGACTCCTTCCATGTCATTAAGTAAGGTCAAGTTTATTTTTTATAGCCCGCAGAACGGTAACTCCATGTGCTTAACAAAGATAAAAGGAAGTGAAAACTCTGTAGTTACATAAAAAACATTAGATTTACATAAAAAACATTAGATATAAAAGCAAATAAAGAAGTGCGAAACCAAATGCGTACACAAATATACGTATGTAAATAGATAAATAGTTAAAAGGGCACAAAAACATAAAGCTCAAAACATGAAACATGAAACAGGAACTATCCAAAGGCTGGTGAAGAGTTCTGTCTTAGGTTTGGTTTTAAAACAGTTTGGGCAGTAAGACTTCTATTGCCCCTGTGAAACCCCTCTCCAGCCGCAGGCTTCAGAGCTGCCCCACCTCGCTCCCCGGGCCATGCAGCAGGTGGTCTCGCTGGTGGCCAAAGGCATGGTGAACCTCCCCCCCGTCAACGGGAAGTCCGCGCCCCCCAAGAAGGCGGTCCTGTTGGCCTCGCACTCCCAGCCCACCTCTCTGGTCTGCTCGGCTGGCGGCGGGGGACCGCAGGTTCTGGTGGCCAATCAGAAAGCGGCGGCCGGCGTGGCGGTGCGTGCCGCCCCCGGCCAGCCGTCGTGTTCCAACAAACCCGTCAGCTTCGTGATGTCGTCGGGAGCGCAGGGCAACCAGGTACGCCCCCCCCCCCCCCCCAACTCCCCTTTTTTGTGTTCTATGGTGTTTTTTTAGGGGGTGTTGTGGCACCAGGTGCGAGTCTGATTAGCCACTACAAGCTAGGGCTGCTCGATTATGAGGAAAATCATAGTCCCGATTATTTTGGTCAGTGTTGATATCACGATTATTTTTGGGTTTGAAAACGTGTTGTGTTTATTCAGCGTGTCTCTCCCAAATGAAACGTTGTAACTGAGAACTTTGAAGTTTCGCCTTACAAAAATACACAAAATGGTCAAAAAGAAAATGTTTCAATCTAAAATATTATCCAGATATGTATCCAGCTTTCTGCACTTTCTATAAAACATTAAATAAAAAAAAAATTGAAAAACTCGATTAAGCGATCCTAATTTTGGATCGCTTGATGCTAAAATCAAAATTGCGATCAAAATTCGATTAATCGCCCAGCCCTATTACAAGCCCTTTGGAAATCTGCCTTTTCCTGTGTTTTAGTGGCATCACACACGTGGCGTGTCCACCTAGATGTGTGCTGGATAGATCAGTCTACCGGCCTACCCAGTGGACTGTGGCAAATGTTGCTCATCCATCCGTCACACATCTAGTTCGAGGTCACCGGGACTCTGCATAGCCTCCTCCCCTACCCCCTCACCGCCCGTTCTCCTCCTTAACATTCCTAAAAACACCCCCCATACACACCTATTGTATGATGTACGTCCTGGCACTTAATCCACATACTTATTGTATGACTTACATCCTGGAACTCAAGAATAGTACTTAGCGTTGTGTAGCGTCTTACCCCAGCTATCTTTTTTGTAGACGGGGAATGGGTTAACCTAGCGATTGTTAGTGCCTGGCACTTGTTTCTATGAACATCCTTACCGTACCGACAGATATATTGTTGTCTCTTACTTCTGACTTGTGTAGCTACTATAAGTCGCTTTGGATAATGGCGTCTGCTAAATGACCTAAATGTTTCCAGATTCCTCTGACCATGACGATGGCGGGCTCCAGCCCGGGCCAGACCCAGCAGGTTCTGCTGCCCGCAGGCCTCACCCTCAACCTGGGGACGAAGATGGGCTCTGTCGGTTCTCCGGGCCAACCGCTGCTCTTCAGCCAGGGACGGGGGGGCCAGATAGAGATGCAGGTGGGAGCCTTTGTTTGTTCTCCACCACTACCCTCTGTTAGAGCTTTATTCGCCTACGCAACTGAGAATGGGTTTTCTCCTCAAGTGCTCTTAACCAGTCCAGCAAACTGTGACTCAGGGCTGGGGTTTGGGTGACGACTTCCTGCTCAGAATTAAATGACTGAGGTGTTCCTAGGGCTGGGTATTGCCAGGTACCTCACAGTTCGATTTGATTCTTTAGGTCTATATTCGATTCGATATAGATTCGATATTGATCCAATTGCTTCGATATCGATTCAATAATACGTGCAGATGACAAAAATACCTAAATAGTATTTAGAATTAACCATTTCATAATGAATTAACCATTTCATTGTGCTTTAACGAGCAAAAAGGGAATACACTATTGTTCCTGAGCTAAACTTGCAGCATAAAAGTAATAATCATAACATGGAGAAATGTAAAAGGGAATGTACATTTAGGAATACTCGCTTCTAGATTACAATGACTGAGTATGTTTCTTTTTTTTTTTACGTAAAAAAAATCGATTTCAAAAGATTCTGAATCGAAATTGAATCAAGAACAAATAAATTGCAGTGCATTGATGCATCGATATTTTAACCCAGCCCTATGTGTTACCTATTCAAGCATTTGACTGATCGCACCAATGTGCAATAACCTGAGAGATACAGGAAGTCTTGTATACCAGCTGCTATAAAGTTTTACAAGGCACAAAAAAAGCTTTGCATTTTTTTAAGTACGGAAGCTATCTGAGGAAGTGTGTGGTGTTATGTCTGTCTTGAAGCTGCAGTGGCACTGTCATTTATTGTAAAGGATTGTTAAAAGGATCGATCTATCCATCTATTTGCGTGCTTTGTAGTTGGCCCTCCCGTGTGAGTTATTTCTGTGAGGTTAGGTTCCTGATGTAGCCAAAATATTGCAGGGCAAGGTTTTATTTATTTGTTATCCACAGAGTTCTTCTGATTGTGCTCCTGCTGTTTTGGTTGTGGGAACAGGTGACCACCTCGTCGGGCCAGCAGATGGTTCTAACGCAGGGGAAAGCCACGACGGCAGGCGCCAGCCCCCCTCAACCCCTCCTGTCTGACGGGAAGGCGTCGGGGGGCCCTGGCATGGTGCTGACCCAGGGGAAGACCCTGGGCCCGGCCATGGTGCTTGCCCCCAGCAATACCAACTCCTTTGCTGCCATGGCGCCCAACCAGTCGTTGCTGATCGGAGGCCAGGTTAGTACGACGCTCTTATCACGTTCTAATCCATTGTGGTTACTCTGATGTCACTCAGTCCAACGCTGATCGGAGGCCAGGTTAGTACGACGCTCTTATCACGTTGTAATCCATTCTGGTTACTCTGATGTCACTCAGTCCAACTCTGATTGGAGGCCAGGTTAGTACGACGCTCTTATCACGTTGTAATCCATTCTGGTTACTCTGATGTCACTCAGTCCAACTCTGATTGGAGGCCAGGTTAGTACGACGCTCTTATCACGTTCTAATCCATTCTGGTTACTCTGATGTCACTCAGTCCAACTCTGATTGGAGGCCAGGTTAGTACGACGCTCTTATCACGTTCTAATCCTTTCTGGTTACTCTGATATCACTCAGTCCAACGCTGATCGGAGGCCAGGTTAGTACGACGCTCTTATCACGTTGTAATCCATTCTGGTTACTCTGATGTCACTCAGTCCAACTCTGATTGGAGGCCAGGTTAGTACGACGCTCTTATCACGTTCTAATCCATTCTGGTTACTCTGATGTCACTCAGTCCAACTCTGATTGGAGGCCAGGTTAGTACGACGCTCTTATCACGTTCTAATCCATTCTGGTTACTCTGATGTCACTCAGTCCAACTCTGATTGGAGGCCAGGTTAGTACGACGCTCTTATCACGTTCTAATCCATTCTGGTTACTCTGATGTCACTCAGTCCAACTCTGATTGGAGGCCAGGTTAGTACGACGCTCTTATCACGTTCTAATCCATTCTGGTTACTCTGATGTCACTCAGTCCAACTCTGATTGGAGGCCAGGTTAGTACGACGCTCTTATCACGTTCTAATCCATTCTGGTTACTCTGATGTCACTCAGTCCAACTCTGATTGGAGGCCAGGTTAGTACGACGCTCTTATCACGTTCTAATCCATTCTGGTGGACTAATGGACTAATGTCACTTAGTCCATGCAATGACTGCCACTGTAATGTCCCTTTGTAAGTATCAATTATGACTAGAGCCCGATCGATACCAATACAAATATTTGGTGATTTAAAAATCTGATGTTCCGATATATCGGCCGATATATATTTAAAAGAGAAATTCCAGAAACGTAAACAAAACATAAACAGATTTTGGTTAACCAGAACATTGGTTATTTGTAGTTATTTATGAGCCCTGACTAAAATAATAAGGTAATGCAGTTTAAAAATAAACTTTATTTTACTGTTTTATTGTCACAACAGAAAAGTCAAAATCAAAATTTATTAAAGTTCTGATAAATAAAATGTCTAAAAATATAACTTGAGGTATGAAACTCAATGTCCTTTGAACAAAAACACAATAACCCAAAAAAAAATTTTTAATGAATATTTTTTTAAAATATTAATTAATTAATATATCGGTTGCGCTCTAATTATGACCTATTCCTTTTAATGTCTTAAAGATCCAATACCATATCAATAATTGTATTTGTGACTACTAGAATAGGGTTACATGCCTGTGTGTTAAAAAAGACCCCTTATTATTCTCACACGGTTCATTTCTGCAAAACCAATTTCAGCGTCTTTCAAAAAACGTGTTTGGTATCATGTCGCTTTAAGGCCCCCCTCCGGAGTAGCCCAGTCTGCTGTGATTGGTCAGCACGCCTACTCTGTTGCGATTGGTTGAATGCAATGAGTGTGTGTCAGCTAATTCAGACCCCCGAGAAGTTGTAAACATTGCGGTTAGCCGAGGGGCGTGACTTCTGTTTCATGCACGAACACTCCCCCTGGCTCTGACTTAGATTTTTCTAGCTTAGCAGACGTTAAACATGTACACATACGTCATAGAACAGTCTAAAGCAAAGGGAAAAGTCGAATAAGCATGATATCAGCCCCTTTTAAAAGGAAACCTTGTGTGGTTTAATTGACTCCTCTTGTTGTTCCCAGGTGGGTTCTGTTCGTCCCATGATGTTGAACCAAGGGCTGTCTATACAGTCCCAACAGCAAGGGGGGACGCTTCTATCCTCGCACCAGACTCTGGGCTTCATAGCCACCGGCAACAAGGTGAGAACGCCCCACCCCTGTTCTTGACTGTTGTTACTCTTTCTTTTTGTGCAGTTTAAATGAGGCATGGAGGACACTCCGGATCACCCGAGAGCATCTCATCTTCTTCCCCATTATGTTAATGGCATGCCATAGAACTGTGTTGTAGTGTATAGTATCGTTTTATATAGAGCTGCAGGCATAAGAGTATTTTTTTTTCCGTACTTATTTAATAGTCATTTTTGAAGACCCCACCCCTGAATGCTTTATAATGACAACATTACACTTTATTCAAACAAGAGCCCTTTTTTCAGCACTTTTCAAACAAGACAAGGCCCTGTGCCTGCGTTTTTTGTCTCGACATCACGTTTTCGTGGCCTTTTGTGAATGCGGTTTAAAACAAGTATCACTGACTCATTGCTCCTCCAGATGGTGCCTGGCCAGTCCCTGATGTTGAACCAAGGTCTGTCCTTACAGACCTCCCAGCCTGTGAGGCTCATACCTACTGGGAACAAGGTGGGCCATGCAGCTACACCCACATGCAGAACTGTGGTCCAACTCATGGTCGATTTAACACATTCCACCTCTTAAAGGTGACCATTGTACCGCCAGGTGCGAGTGTGATTCAGAGTGAGCCGTCACAAGCCGTTTGTGTAAAATCTGCGTCGTCTGACACCCAACGAGGGCGTGTCCACTAGGGCTGGGTACTGCCAGGTACCTCCCAATTCAATTCGATTCTTTAGGTCTTGAATCGATTCAATTTCGATTTGATGTTGACCCGATTGCTTCGATAGCGATTCAATAATACGTGCAGATTCAATAATACGTACCAAAATATTATTTAGAATTAACCATTTCAAAATGAATGAACCATTTTATTGTGCTTTAACTAGCAAAAAGGGAATACAGCGTTGTATAGTATTGTTCCTAAGCTAAACTTGCAGCATAAAAGTAATAATCATAACATGGACAAATGTAAAAGGGCATGTACATTTAGGAATACTTGCTTCTAGATTACAATGACTGAGTATGCTTCTTTTTTTTTTCCTTTTTGGAAATAATCTATTTAAAAAAAAATCTGAATCAAAATTGAATCGAGAACAAATCAATTGCAGTGCATTGATGAATCGATATTTTTACCCAGCCCTAGTGTCCACCTAGATGTATAACGGATAGATGAGCAACGTTTGCTAAAGTCCACTGGTAGACTGCTCTATCCAGCACACATCTAGCTGGACACGCCCACTTGTGATGTCAGAAGAGGCCGTCTTTCAAAACGGCGTGTAACGGCTGATCACACGCACACCTGGTGGTACAACATGTCACCCTTAAGACACGGGAACAGAACCACAGTGCAAAACGGAGGATTTTAAATGCCCTTTTCCAGGTCAACGGAATGCCCACCTACACCCTGGCCGCCGTGCAGATGGCGGTCCCTGTTCAGTCCGGCGTGGCCAAGCCTCCGGTGTTGGTCAACGTACCCCCACCGGCGCCGCCCGCCACACAGGCCAACCCCGGCGCGGTGCAGACCAACAGGGCGGCGCTGTCCTCACCCACGGGGAAGGTCCCCTCGTCGCCCGTCCCGCGAGCCAATCCCAGTCCGGTACCGGCCAAGCGGGCGGCGGCGGCGTCCGCACCCACGGGGAAGGCGACGGCGCCGCCCGTCCCTCAAGCCAACCTCGGCGCAGCACAGACCCAGCCGACGGAGGGGTCCACACCCACGGAGGCCCCACAAGCTAACACCATTCTGCCGCGGTTAAGGCCCAATCGGGGCGCTGTGTCGTCCCCCAAGGGCAAGGCACTGGGGGCCAAGAGTCAGTTTGTGGTAAGGGCATTGATCTTTGTGTTTGTTTTCATTCCACAGAGGCCGTCCGAAGTTTGTATGATCGATGTTTTACAAGGTTGATTTGATCATTTGATTGATGATTTAACATGCGGAACGTCACCATGGAATTCCTTTATGTCGATTTTAAGGTTGCGCTGCAAGTTTCCCTGTATTCCGGTTGTAATGGTTCACAATCCTCCATTCGCTTCGCACCACACAATCGTGTTGGCCCTATTCCAAACCAGGCCGGTAGACTTCTCTGTAACTCGCACCTCAAACTTTGAGGCGCCAATGCTTTAGTTGTAAATAGTCTTGTTTAAGATGGCAATGAATAAACGCTAAAAGGTCCATTCATGAAACAAAACCAACGTTCCTCTACAAACCTAACACGAGCAATGTCTTGAACTGCAAAAGTAACCCTCTAGGTTGGAAACGAGGGTCTCCCTACACGAGTCACACCCCTGTCAGTCAACCCCGTAACCCCGTCTCTTCCTCCCGCCCCCGGTGCGTGCAGACGTGGAGTGCTTCCGGCGTCCTGGAATGCCTTCTCTGTCAGAGCGTCCTTCCCAACCACGGGCTTTACTCCCACCTCCTCCACGGCATGAAGTGCCTCCTGTGCCCCCTGGTGTTCTACACCTTCCGCCAGCTGGTGAGCCACTGCGACGAGGCCCACGGCCTGGCCGCCGCCGCCAACCGCGACCAGCTGTGGAAGAACCACCGGCTGCTGGTCACCAAGGACAGCCGCCTGCTGTCCCCGACGCCCGTCGTCAGCCTCAAGGTGCCCAAGGACCTGCTGGGCTGCCCGGAGCTGCACCTGGCGCTGGTGCACAAGGACACGGACCTGGAGGTGGGTTGGCGGCGGCGGCGGCGGCAGGTAGCCTGGCTATTGCCAGACCAAGCTCCATCGTAGGTTGCGCCATCGTTGGAACTTGAGGGTTTTTTAAAAAAAGAATTTAGATTTTAAACTTTCGTGGTTTTCAAATCTTTTTGGTGCAAAAATAGGCTACCTGAAATAAACGAGTCTATTTTTACATTTAGGTTTCTAACCCCTCTACCGTCTCAGCTACTTCTCACTGTCTATGCTCAGGGGTCGTAGAGCGCGGTTCGGTCCTGCACACGCCCGGACGGCCGTCACATCCGCTATCGCCACGATCTCTATAGTAACTAGGGGTCGACCGATATGGATTTTTTTTAGGGCTGATACCGATACCGATTTTTTTTTTTGGATCGGCCGGCCGATATATCGGCCGATATATCGGCCGGCCGATGTATCGGCCGATCACTAAAAGTAACACTGACAAACATAACCCAGGTTCGCGGGTTAACACTGCCAGAGGATCAGGGTACGGTCAGAGGGGGGGGGGAGTTTGCTCAAAAAAGGTTGAGAACCACTGTGCTATATAAACAAGGTTACCCCCCCCCCCTCTCCAGGTCATGCACCTCCAGCTGACGGAGACACTCACCAAGGCCCCCGGCGAGCCGGCCACCGGCCAGCCCTCCTGCCCCTTCTGCACGGACCTGCGGCCCCGTGGCCCGGCGGCCGACGTGCAGCACCTGCGGCGTCGGCACCACGTCATGCACGCCATCCACGCCATCCTCAAGACGCCCGCCTTCAAGTGCGTGTACTGCCTGGGCGTGTACATGGAGCCGTCCAGCGCGCGGACCATCTCCATCCACGTGCAGCGCTGCCGCTGCGCGCCCCACAGCGCCAAGGAGGCGGAGCGGCGGCTCAACCCCGACCCCGCCTCCTCCTCCTCCGCCGCCGCCGCCGCCGCCGGAAGCAGGGGGGCCGCCAGAGGGGGCGTGGCCGCCGCCAGGTACTGTACCTTTAAGGGCCGGGCGGTTGATCCGACGTTGGCGGGGATTTGGATTTTTGGCTCGAAGACAATCTTTTTCGTTTTTTTTTTTTATTTATTACATGTTTTGTAGGAATTGCGAAGCGTTCTTTCGGAGGGAAACGCGGAATAAATGCGTCATGTTTTCAACCCTCAAAAATAATGATTCGGATAATCGTGATTTCAACACTGACCGAATTAATCGGGATCGTGATTTTTTTTTTCCCCCATCACCTAGCAACCCCTATTACCTTTGTTCGTTAGTCGTCAGTTAAATTGTCCTTTTTTATAAGCTTAACGCCACCGGGCACCAGGCGCTGACTGCTGTGTCTCCTCCTCCTACAGGGAGGGCTTGGAGGCCCCGCCCACTCCTGAGCCCTACGTCGACTCCCCGACTGAGATCCCCGCCGGCTTGGCACAGCGACCCCTGCTAGAGAGGAAACTCTTCCTGAACACATACTTCCACAAGACGCCCTACCCTACACGCAAGGAAATAGAGGTGTGTGTGTGTGTGTGTGTGTGTGTGTGTATGTGCGTGTCTGCGTGGCATTGCCTCGTCGTTGGCAAACATACACCGGTATTACTTGAACGCCATCCTGATCGTCATGACGACCGTCTCTGGGTCCCCCCCCCTCCCGTTAGTTCCTGGTCCTCCGGCTGAAGCTGAGCCAGCCGGAGGTGACGTCCATCTTCAGCTCCAAGAGGAGGCGGTGCCGGGAGGACTGCCGGCGACGGGGGCTTCGTGTGCTGCTGGGGTTCGACAGCTCCTACCTCAAGGCGGTCAAACACAACCTGGTCGTCCCGCACGGCCAGACCAGCCAAGGTACGTCCGCCGCTTCTCGCTTGAGGCGCGGAGGACAAATGGCGTCCACTGCTTCTGCGTTAACGCCTCGTGCCCACTGCACCCCGTCCGTTGGCTGATCCCCCCGTTGACTTTGAATGGGGACGGACGCGCAATGCGTTGAGGATCCGTGCGCGCCGTTGGCCGTCAAAAAGTTGACAAATGTTCAACTTTTTCGGCAGCGACGGATCCGTCATCCAATCAGGTCGCGTATGCAAATGTAAGCACTGTGACACTGCTCGGGCTCTGACGAATCCCTGGAAAGCTCCCCCGTCCGTCAGCCACGCCTTCCGACGTCCTTTGACGGACGGCGCAGTGGGCACGAGGCGTAGCGGGGAGAGGGACAGGGGTTTGGGTTGGTTAGTGGTTAGTGTTGTTTCTTAACCCCTCTGCTGCTTGCCTGACGATAAATCCACTCTGTTTGTTGATAGGCTGAGCAACTGGATTAGCCCTAGTTTAATCCCTTTTCAACCATGTTTTCCACACAAAATTGCAAAAAATATATAATATATGTTCTGAAAAAGATATCTTAATTGGTAGTTAATCAAGGCATTGGACTTTTTCATCATACTAAATAGAAGTTAGTAACTTTTGTATAAGTAAAAGTTTTTCAAAAAACTGTATAAATATAGTTTTTGGACTGTGACATAACTAATCAAACGTACAGACAATTTGTCTGATTGGACTGCTGCGTCGTCTGACTCGATTTGGGGTTGAATTAATCATCCTGGCAATCGACCAATCAGAGCGCCCTGCTGCTTATCTGAGCCCCTCGTTCCTCTCTCTCCACGGGTCTAGGTCCACGGGCGAGCGCGGACACTCAGACGCCGACGCTGATCGAATGCAAACAGGAGCCCCCGGACCCCGTAGAGATCGTGGGGCCCTTTGGGGACCACCCCTACGCCGAACCCCTAACCCACCCTGGCTCCCTCCAATGCAAGAAAGAGGATTCTGACAGAACTGAGTCGGGGGACCAGCCCTGAGGGGCCCATTCAGCAACCCCATAAGGAAGGACACTAAACCATTCGCACATGATGCATACTGTTTCACTGTCTTCAGGCCAAGGCACTTGTATATCGAAGACCTCTGAAGCCAAATACGGTACTTGGAGTAGAAGTCTGGACGGACCTCAGCGGACGACAGTGCTAAACCAGCTGAAAACCAAGCGTTTCTGTTTTTGATTCTGCGTGACTGGATCGTGGTACATTTGCAGTGGGGAGGACTGAGTGATGGCAGTGAGTTTGGGATTTACGGCCACGTTTTTTCTTCTTTTGCTGGGTGATTGTGATGGGATAACACGAAAAGGTGCATCGATGAAACGCATTAAAGCAAACATGCTTAACAAGAGGAAACGGGAAAAATGTAAATGTTTGTATGGCAGCAGTGTCTGTCCATCAGGAAAATCGCTTGTTTGGTCACTACATAGAAACACTCACCTAGGTTTCACCGGTGAACCACACTAAATGGGTACGTATTCTTTATTTTATTTTCAGGAAGATTTCTGCTGAATGTGCATGTTGAGGCTTGTTTGCACAGAGCAATGGCGTGTGCCACATCCCAAAATAGGTAGGTTCAGCATCCAAATTATCTAAAGTTATTAAACGCCAACTTAAATGAAGTACACAAATGTCCTTAAAAAAAGATAAAGTATGCCCACATATTTTATTTTGGATATAAAGTATTTTATAACTTTTTATAACTTAACCTTACCTAACCTAGCAGGGAAGGGTTGCTCACTAAACTAACTGAAACGTTAGAAGCACTAAAGATAACAAAAGTACAATGAGGTAATTAATCTTAAGGAAGAATGCTGTCCAAATTCACAATAAAAACCACACACATTGCCTTCCTGATCGTAGACTTGGATTATTGACCCCTTTTTCTTCTGTTGGTTTCTGCACACTCGAAGAAAGGCAGGACTAGATTGGACTCAGTGATAAAAAAACACTACCAGTACATCCAGTCATTTGTGCTACAGGACGCTGGCTTCTTTTTATGTTTTTAAACCACCAGAGTCTACAGTAAGCGTAAGCGTACAGTAAGCACTTTTCTGCTGTAGGCTCAACACTGTTGACGCTTTTGGTTGTTTCTGAAGCGAAGCGCATGCTCTTGTGTTCTTTTAACGGGGCTGTAGTGTGGTCAGTTGTTTTTAAGGATGTTCTCTATTCTCTTGTTGCACTTTTGTTTCATGCCGTCTCTTTGATCACATCAAAATCTGCAGGACTTAAATGGTTATACATTGCACATCATAACAAATCGGTCAGTCTCACTCTGTAGTAACAAGCTACAAAACACATATATAATTGCTGTCAAATGCAACATATTTTTTTTACTTTGAAAAATAAAACTATTTGACATTTTCACAATGAGTATCTTTGTTTCCCCCGTCAAAGTTGTGGTCCGGTTTGGAATACATAACAATCTACTTGCTAGAGTCTGTAAGATATTTTCTTTTTCCAAAATTAATCTAACACTCACTTAAAAGGCTGTTTTCTGTTGGAATTTGAACATCCATGAGTACAACCTTTTAAATGACCTCCTATCACACTGTTTGAACTAGACCCCACCAACTATTCTGATGTAAGAAGCAGGGCCAACCATTTGCCTATCCTCACACTTTGACTTAAATACCTGTGTATTATGTCAAATGATCGACAAAACACAAGTCATGAGAATAATATGGATCTATATTTTGCCATCCATTTGCCATTTCATAGGCCAATCAAAGCCTGTGCATTAAAGTGTGATAATGCGGGACGCATCGCAATTATTCTTACTAAAACTGGAAGCCCTTTACAGCCACAATAGTGATCCCATGACGGTAGCTTACAACACTCATTGTTTATTTAACCAGATAAGGCAAATGCATTCAAACATACTATTCCACTTCATTTTTTTTACCATCAGACCTCTAAGGAATAAGTCCAATAGACATTTGACCGAAGGAACCGGAGCCTCGGAGGCGGGACTTATCCTTCAGAGGGTCTATACAACTCGAAGCGTCGCTGAGCTGTGACTCGTCTGTCATGAGCTCTTCTTTTCCTCCAGGGAAGCGAGTTCTCGTAGATGAGCCGCCTCCTCCCTGAAAGCGCTGCTCCCCTCTGGCTCCTCCTCTTTTGGTTTCTGACCCCGCCCTCGGGGCGTGGCCATGTCTGGCTGAGCCAGTAGGAAGTCCCGGGGAGAGACGTCGTCGTCCCGTGGCCGCGCCTTCCTCTTCCTCTTCCTGATGATCTGTTGTCTCTTGTGCTCTTCGATAGCAAACAGCTGCTCCTGAGGGCACACACACCAAAACACACCGTGTTCAATCATGCTGCGGTGTTACAGGCATAGTTAGTGCACCACACTTGAGCAGAGTAGCTGTTTAATGGTTGGCCACATTTTAAAGAAGAAAAACACTAGTGACTAGTGCACAGTACTCACAATGTCAGCCTGGCATGTTAACCCTGTAAGTCAGCAACACTTGAGCTACAGGGTAGACATGCCAGGCTGACATTGCGAGTACCGTGCATATTACAATTATTTGGTTGATTAAAAATCTACGAAACGGAGGCAACTCCAAATCTTTAATTAAACCGTTACAGAGGCAACAGCACCGATGTATTTGAGAGCAGATTTGTTTTTTTCTACCTGTTGAAGTTCATGGGACTGGCTGTGCGCTTCCGTCTTGGACTGATGGCACCAGTCGGTGATCTGCTTGTTCAGCAGCCCGTGGTCGATGCCGTACAGCGCCGGCTGAGACGAGCGTGAGGCAGGACCCACTTTCTCCGCAACCGTTATCCTGCATGGGTCACAAAGGAGAACGCTGGATCAGTAGTGCAGGTTCAAGAGAGGTTGATCACAAAAGAGGCAAAGATGCACTACAATCATGGCAGTTTTCTGCCATCTTTAAGGTTAAAAACTGAATGTTGATAAAAAAATATTGACCATTTAATAATCAAAAGTGTTTTAGTGAATAACTCCTGATCAATAATGTCCTTTTTTGGAGAGTTATCCTTAGCAAACTCAGAGGTGAATGTCTTTAACAAAATGATTACCACGGACAGTTATCATGCAATATGTAGGTAATATGTATGCAATATGTAGGTGATATGTATGCAATGTGTAGGTTATATGTAAAGCACCTGTCCTCTGGCTGATCCGGACCAAAGTCAGCATGTTTGAGCAGCATATCCACCTAACAACACAAAGGTAATCTGATTAATACGCTATCTATATTAAACCGAATGTGACCCACACTACACTACTGGAACGTTATTCTACCGTTTAAATAATGAAACTGCTCTGGAAACTAAGAAGAGGTGCTTGACACGATAACTAATGCATTGTTGGATGTTAATATTGCTTGGAATTTACTTGGACTCTGTAACTGGCATTTTGTTGGGTAAGTAATGGGTCAATGGGGAACAAATCAATGCCTATGGGATGTAAACAGTAGTTATTCTGGTTTGACTTTATATTTGTATTAATGATTCATGAGTAAATTTGCCGTTATACATATTATGGAAGGCCAACCATCTACAAACAAAACGTTTTATTTAGTGAAAATTTAACTTAGTGGCTAAATCATACATGATACTGCAATCAGTCTAAAGTAAAAAACAACACATTGTGACAGTCAACAAGATAAATAGAAAGTACCTCATCAAGGGCAGCAAGCTGTTTGTCCCTGAGAAACACAATAGGAGGCACCCCACCCATAATTTGCTGGGACATGATCAGATACCTAGACAGATGGAAAATAAGAGTCATGACCAACATACATATAGGTATGAATAATTAAACAAATCACCAAAACACATATTGCTTTAAAATCAGGTATATCTGATGCACATTTTATCAACAGAATACTATCACTGTGAATTATGTATATTTTTTTTGTATAACATGCATAAAATGTCAGCACAGAGACGAGGATCATACCAAAACCTGTGACCTGACAGCCTCGGTGCACTCAGTGTTGGGTCAGAGCCTCGCGTTCCTCACCTGATCGGGGCTGCGTTCTTCTCCAAGGTTCCCTGAATCAGCTCGTCTCTCTGGGCGTCTCGGCTGGTTCTCCAGAACACACGGCAGCTGGAGAAGTCTCGCGCCAGGGAAACCTACATCAAAAACGGAACAGATAAGCTCCAATCAGAGATCGCAATTTGCACATGCAAACATAAAGGCTTCTAGACATGACGTTTAGTTATTTTACAGAAACAAAAGTATTTCCCTTAGATAGACCCGACTTGTGTCGAGTTATGGTTACCTTTAAACAGAGAATATATTACATAGGTGCATGAGATATGTATTTATTTACCTTGGTTATTTCTGGGCTGAAGGTATGCAGTTCACTGCCTAGCTGAGAACAGCAAGAAATGTATACGGAAAATGAATAATGAAGTTTAATGATGAATTGGTCTCATTTAATCTAAATAGTATGGTCAGATATTGGTAGACATAATTGAAATTGTTGGCAAGTCATTGCTTATCATATAGATATGTTCCCAATATGTCATACAAACATTATCATCACCAACAGTAGCTGTAGCCAATGTCAGATCTAGATATTCATTGATATTACTTGAAAATGTTTGTATGGGACCCAAAAATCCTGAATTTGTCAGGTTCGAGACAACAAGAAGTGAACTCAAACAAAGGCAAGGGTTTCACAGGGGGTTTGTATTGAATGAATGAATTAGAGCTACCTCTGCTGATGTGAGCAGGTCCGTCACAGCTTTATACAGGATAGTGTTGAGGATCTTGCAGCGGTGACTGTCCTCGTGGTCCTTCCTCCTGGGCAGGCTCAGAGGGGAAGGTTTCTATGGGGAAGGGAAGACATTTTAGCCTCTCCTTTCCAATCCATATATCAGCTAATGGAGGCTTTAGCTCAGTTGAATGACGACCTGCTGTTAAAATTGCACATCATCCTTTTATCTTAAACAATTGAATGTTTATGCGTAATGCATGAGGTTAATGTCCATTAAGGACCTTTTTAGGACTTTAACAAAGAGCTATATGTCTGATATTGTTCTGGGTGTTGTGTTGTGACTGACCGGTGGTGGAGTCTCGTACCAAGTCTTCTTCCTTTCAGATAAAGCACACATTTAGTAAGGAAACATGTATCCGTATATACACACAGGCTGGGACATTGTCCCTCAGCTTACCCTCACACATGTAGGTGGACATTGTATTGCATAAAGTGCAGGATATTTATTAACAATGCCAACTGATGATCTAATACAGTAACACCGTATAGATAGTACAGTCTAGGTTATATTGGTTTTATTATACAGGGTAATGCATGTGCTATATTTAAAGTTATGTCCCCCATACACCTGATGTAAAATGATCGGTATACTGAAACTTTGCAGTAAAACTGAATAACACATTATTTACAATTCATGAATAATCTTTCCTTCAAACCTACTTGGTTAAGGACTTGTTGATGAGCTTTTTAAGCACGTTTTTGTTTTGGCATACGGCTGAAGTGTGGATGGTTCGTGGATGAGAGTCGGTTTGGGTAGAAGAGCTGCTGGTACCGGCTGCCTCCCCCCATCGCCCTGCCCAGCCGACATGAACCCGGAGGTACTGCCGGCTGACCGGTGTACAGCATCTGACACTGGACCGAACAATCATAGCCTTCAGTATGTTCATACAAAGCAAAGGTCAAATCGTAAGTCGGTTCCGATCGCGACTGCACTCATTGGTTGAAGTATCTTCTAGTCATGTCTACCTCTGTACAAAACAAAGCAATCGACGCGGAATCATCGAGCTGCTTGACGGTCGAAAGCTTGCGTAATATCGCGGGGATTGGTTGACTTCGCGTGATTTGTTGCATGCATTCGCACAGATTTTTATGATTTAACAAATTATTAGGCGATTTAATTTTTTATTTCGACCAACCAGATCGCTTGAAATAAATGGTTGTTCACTCACATTTCACTAACGTCACTTAAAACTTCTAGCCAATGAGATCACTCGATCTATATATTTTTTTTCAAACAATCAGATGGCTCGAAAAAAATATATATTTTGTCGACTAATCAGATTTTTGTTGGAACAATATATATTCAACATAAAAATGTTGAAACATGCAAAGTATTTGACCCCTAACTTCATGAAGTATTTATGTGCAGCTGCAGCATACATTTCTGAATGTGGTTTTTATTAAAAAATATATATCCCATGTTGATAAATACATGACATTCAACATGATTTCATACAAGTTATTTGACTCTGCGTTTATGACAACAATGTTATATTGTAAACATTCCCCCCCCACCATATCAACAAAATCGATAAGTCCATAGTTGAATTTTAAATAGAAGGAGCCGGCATTAGATTGCAGCCCAACAGCACCAGTGCTTCCATCGCTGGGCGCTCTCCCGGTACGCATAGGGCACTAATCGATCTCCACTGTCTGCTCCTGCACGTAGACGATGTAGTGGTGGGTGCTATCCCCCTGGGAGGTGAAGACCGTCAGCGCGTCCAGCCCCTCCGTCTCCTCCACCACCATCAGCTGGCTGCTGTTGGGGTCCGCCTCCCCCTCCAGCATCAGCTGGCCCATGGGCCCTCGGCCCTCCGGCTCCTCCGCCACCTGCAACCAGGACGCTCAGGTACTCACGATCGTGTAGAGGTCATTCAGTCATTCAAGAGTTTGACCGTTGGACTCCATTGGGAAATGCTAATGTTTTAGTCGATGATCTTAATGTATTTTTCACAATTGCACTAAGTGTACTTGTATTTTGTCTTGTGTTTTATGTTGTAACGGTGTACTGCTGTCCGTCCTTGCCGGTCTCTCTTGTAAAATACATTTTAATCTCAATGAGACTAACCTGGTTAAATAAAGGATACAATAATATAATTCATGAGTCAAAAAATCACAGCTGTGTTTCGTCTAAATGTAAGGCTTTTCAAAAGGGGTTTGGCACGAAACAGCCATATGACTATCTCAGCGCATCTTAGAATGGCTTAAGGACAGGAAGAGGTATACACCCAAAGAAATGTGAATATAGATCTGTTTTATATCTCCATTATTCTAATGAACGTATGAAATATTCTGTGTGTAGATACAGGTATTCCGACCCAAACATTTTCAGTTCATTTCTGTTGAGATTTTTTTGCAATTCTAAATTGGATTAAAAATTCAATTCATCCCATAATAGTAAAGCAGTGATGCATTACCTGCTCTACCACCGTCAAGGTGCCTGGCGCCATGGTAACCACAGAAGCCACTGCATTGTGATTCTCTGAACTGAGCTCGATGATCTGCTGGAGGATGTTCACCTGGCCTGCAAACACAAACAACGCAAGCATCACTTCGGCACACTGTACTACAACACTGGTCAACCCCAAAACAATGATAACAAGATGCAAGTCTAGCTGACGAGTGAAAGGAGAGCCACACACAGATAATTGAAAGAAAATTGAAAGAATGCACCTAATAATGATGAAAAGGGAGATGGAACAAAAACCAGTTAAACTCTATTGATAGATAGATATAGATATATTCCATCAAGAACAGGTCCCAGCAACTAATAGCTACAGTTCTTTTCCAGACGTAAATTCAAAGCCCTTTTGGTCTGTCTGGGGGGCCAATCAAACACATGAATGATGTGGCAACACTATCAACAATAGCCTTGAATATTCAGGTATTTAGCTTAAGTCAAGGAATTTTCTGCTATGAATAGAAAAACCAAAGCCTGCGTTGATACGGACGGCTAAAGTCTCGTGTTGTTTACCCTCGGCGTCCCCTGGCAGGGCTGCTGTCACCACCGTCTCCGTCTGCTGTTCCTCCTCGCCGACAGACACGTACTGCTCCTCCACCGTCTCCATCACCTACGCGTAGCAACACACACACACACACGTTTGCACACGCGCACGCACACGATAACCCACCACTGAAGTCATGAGACAAGGTCCGGTGGACTGCCGTCGGAATATTGACTCCCTCTGACTTAGTGACATCATAAACGTATGTTTACACCGTGCATTGTCAGGTTGTTTGACAGGAGAACAGCAGCTGTAGGAAGACTTGTATTGTTAGCATCACACTGCAACATGTTGAGGCTCAGTGTTAAAATCTGGTAACTATCGCAATAGCTGCAATGTTTAACCTAGTAACCAAATCTACCTGTGTGTGTGTGTGTGTGTGTGTGTGTGTGTGTGTGTGTGTGTGTGTGTGTGTGTGTGTGTGTGTGTGTGTGTGTGTGTGTGTGTGTGTGTGTGTGTGTGTGTGTGTGTGTGTGTGTGTGTGTACCTCCCAGGACCCGGGCCCCTCCATCAGTTTGAGGTTGTGTTTGTTCTTCAGGTGGCGGTTCAGCTCCCACTTGGTGCCGTAGACAAACTCGCAGACGGGGCACTTTATACCACCTAAACACACAAGGTACACACGCTTTACACCACCTAAACACACAAGGTACACACACACTCTGTATACCAAAGGTATCCACACTACACTAACTTAACACACAAGGTACACACAAACACTTTATACAACCTAAAAACCTGAGGTACACAAACACTTTATCCCACCTAAGCACACGAGGTGCACACACACACACACACACACACACACAGTATTCAAACACTTGTTCCAAGTACAATCAACTCAAAAAAGCAATAAAAGGTGTGTATATATATATATATATATATATATATATACATATATATATATATACATATATATATATATATATATATATATATATACAAGCCTTGGTTCTTCAGTCAACAGTAGTGATTCAGAAGGGGCCTGATCACGCCTGTTTTCACTGAACACACCACAGGTATGGAGGGGGTACCTTGGAGCTCCAGGGTGTCTGCGTTGGGGAGGCCGGGGCCTGCGTTGTGGTACTCCTGGTCGGGGTGCTTGCGGCTGTAGTGTCTCTTCAGAGGCCCGGCGATGTTACAGGAATACGGGCAGTGGGCGCAGCGGAACGGCTGGGGCACCACGACAGGGTTACAGGAGTTAAAGGTTAGACCCTGTGTTGGAGCTTGTCCCGTGCTACTAATCTACAATAAGTTGTTTAAGGGTTCGGTTTTCTATTAAAAGGACGTTTTAGACGATGAAATAAACTCCTTTTTTTTTTCATATGTATATATATTTTTATATATATATTTAAACTATTTAATTTTTAAATGGAGAAAAAAAAAACACTCCGCTGAACATGCAGCAAACATTAGAATCCCCAAAGTCGTTAGAGGTGCATCTGAGTAAACCTGTTTGTGTGAATATAAGAAAGGTGTGTGTGTGTGTGTGTGTGTGTGTGTGTGTGTGTGTGTGTGTGTGTGTGTGTGTGTGTGTGTGTGTGTGTGTGTGTGTGTGTGTGTGTGTGTGTGTGTGTGTGTACCTTAAATCCAGCATGCTGCTCCATGTGTCTGAGCAGGGCAGGTTTGGACACGGACGTATAGTCACATTCTGAACAATGGAAGCGCTTCCCTGCTCACACAACAGAAAGAGAGAGACGCCGTCATAAAATGAGGACCATTTCAGATAATTAGCCAATACTGCAATGAGATATACATGTGGTGTAATATCGAAAATGCTTCATTATCCACAAACTTATTTATATACTTTGAATGTTTTGTGACTTTTTATAGATGTTTTGCTTGTGTGTTGGTTTCTACTCCTGTATTGCTATTGTCATTATGTAAGGTGTCTTAGTACTTGGAAAAGTGCTATATAAATCAAACATAAGGAGCACAGGAAGTTCATTTAATAAATATTAATTATTGAGCTGTGGTGAAGGGATAGGATTGAATAAGTTTTATACTTCTTCCTACTCCTTTTCAGGCATACCAACGGAATACATGTAACAAATTTTAATTTTACTTTCCTTATTTATGAAACAATTTGAACATGTTGTTTTTACTCATTGATTTTTCACGCTTTTCATTTCGTTTTTGTATTTTCCGATTTGTTAGGTTTTTATTGATATGCCTGAAATAAATGTAACCAATCAATCCAAAAACATAAGACAAGCGCGTTCGTATAACAACCCCCCCCCCCAGCCGACTTACCCTCTGCGCTGTGGCTGAGCCGGTGGCTCCTCAACGTCACCTTGGACTTGAACTTCTTGCCACACAGGTCACAGAGGTGGCTCCTCTCGCTGCTGTGGCGGTTCATGTGGGCCTTCAGGTTGCTCTTACTGCGGCTGGCGTACTCGCACACCGTGCAGTGGAAGGGCTTCAGGCCTACACGCACCCGGGAACGAGAGCGCTGGGGTGAGGTGTGTGTGTGTGTGTGTGTGTGTTCATAGGAGAAAAAGGGACTCGCTGGAGGTACCGGGTGAAGACCGGGCCGTCAATCATAGTTTGACCTGCAAATTCTGCTGGTCAAACTGTGAAATATTGAGTAAGGTTCAAACCATGGGACGGAAGGTGCTTATGCTTGTGTGGTGTGTTGATGGTCATTTTCTCTTTGTGTGTGTGTGGTCACCTTCCTGTGTATGTGTGTGTTTGTGTCTGTGTGTGTAGTCACCTTCGTGGGCCCAGATGTGTTGCTGGAGGTCACTGCTGTTCTTGAGGAAGTAGGAGTCACAGTAAGGACACTTCTCAGCCCGCTTCACCATCAACCCAGTGCCCTGCTGGGGTACGGTGTCTGATGCACACGCACACACACACACACCCCATAATTAGTCTATTGCAGTTTACTTCCCTGCTTCTACAAGAGCTGCTTCCTGTGTCAAGAGGACATAGTGCCTTCCCACGGTCCTACCATGTGAATAAAATGCGCTAAATTTCCTCGTAACATAAGGATGCAAGAGTAAAAAAGAAACGGCAGTCATTATTTCGACCACATTGACAGGATCTGCTCCTCTGGCAGCTGTTGTGGTGTCGGCATGACTTGTCTTCTCTCACCAGGATGCGTGTTTCGGATGTGGTGCATCAGTCTGTACTCTGGGAAGTTCTGGTCGCAAACAGGACAGGCCTTCACCTGGAAGCAATAGTCGGTGTTACATTTTCTACTCACCCATGAAAAGGAACATTTTAACATCCTCCTTTTGCAAGCACACCATTAACACCATCAATTCTCTGTTTGTATTTTCACAGCGCAACACAAATGACCCATTTGAACTCTTTTGATACAAGCAAGCTAACAAAGAGTTCCTGGTGTGTCCTGCGTATTGGGTGGTGGTCAGGTTAAGGGTTTAGGGCTAGTGGCTATAACCTGGTGCGGGGGGGCGTTACCTGTTCCTGGTGCGTCCTCAGGTGGGACTGCAGTTTGTACTTGTCAGGGGAGCTGTATTTGCAGCCGGGGCTGGGGCAGGCGAGCAGCAGGCCGCTATGCTTCTGCACCACGTGGCGTTTCAAGCAGCTCTTGGTGATGGACGAGTAGTCGCACTGGCTGCAGTAGTGCACGTGCTCCTTGGTGTGCGTGCGCACGTGGAGGTTATAGTGCACCTGGTACCAGAAGAGCTTTCCTGCGGACAGACGGACGGACGCAACAGAGATTGGTGGAAGTGTATCTCAACAGCTCAGAGGTCGTAGTTCAAGTTCATCTGTAGCTAAACTCTGAGATCTCCTTTATTGGAAATGGCTCTGCAGCTTCCTCGACCGACAGAACGCACGGCACACCCGCTGGAGCCAGGGCGCGCAGCCAATAGAAAACCACAAATCTGTGAAAGTATTTTTAGCCAGAAGGAGCAGACTTCTTTAATTACATAGAGAATATCCCCTAGTCTGACAACTTTATGAATTGTTGCATTAAAAAAATATGTTAACCAACACTTTGTGAGACCCAAACAGAACCCTTTCCAATGAAAAGAGTGACTTTGGCTTATGCTTACCCATTTAAAGAAAGGCTACAGTAGAAGATGACGGAAGAGAAGAAACGGGACTGTACTCACCACAGTACTGACACTCCAGGTCTCCGTATATCTTGCGGAGACGCTGGAACAACTCCATGTTGAGCTGGGTCTTGTTGAGGGACGCCACAACCTTCTGGAAGGCGTTCTGCTCTTGGGCCTTGGGCTCCTATTGGAAGATCATCAATATCATGGAATTCATGATGCATGCAATCAAAGAACACAAAAAGAGAAGAAGAACTTGTACAACATTATAAAACGTGTGTTTAAACGCCGACAACCTGCCTATCCCCGATCAAACCCAAGGCAACAGAATGTTTTTGGACACTACTGCTACCCGTACAATGTGGGACATTGGGCTCACTTGACAAAGAGAAGTGAACTGAACGTGGCTCAATAAATACTGACACTGATTTCAGCCACGACAACAACAATCGCAAATGGCATCGATCTACTGACCGTTTCCGAAGGAGATTCAGAGCCATCTTTTACTCCGGCGTTGTGTGACTCCTCAGGGGACAGATCTTTGGGGCTGCTTTCCGAATCAGGCGTGTCTGTAGATGCGGGCGTCTGTGCCTGTCGGGCCGAGGGTGGGACAGGATGACCAGATGATCCGACGGCCGCACTCTCATCGGTTTCGATGAATGTCGAGCCTGGGTTTTCGTCAGCCCCGTCTGGTTGGGTCTTCGGGTCTTCAGGTGCAGTTCCGCTGTCGGATGCGAGTCCGGGGGTTTCTTCAGCACCAGGCAGAGAGGAGCCCCCATCCACCCCCTCCTTTGGGGCTGAGCCACCTGGAAGCTTCTCATCCACGCCCTCTGCAGCGATGTTCTCTACAGTAACGTTCTCCGTAGCGATGTCCTCTACAGTAACGTCCTCTGCAGCGATGTCCTCTACAGTTACGTCCTCTGCAGCGATGTTCTCTACAGTAACGTTCTCCGTAGCGATGTCCTCTACAGTAACGTTCTCCGTGGCGATGTCCTCTACAGTAACGTTCTCCGTAGCGATGTCCTCTACAGTAACGTTCTCCGTGGCGATGTCCTCTACAGTAACGTTCTCCGTAGCGGTGTCCTCTACAGTAACGTTCTCCGTGGCGATGTCCTCTACAGTAACGTTCTCCGTAGCGATGTCCTCTACAGTAGGGTTCTCCGTAGCGATGTCCTCTACAGTAACGTTCTCCGTGGCGATGTCCTCTACAGGGATGTCCCCTACATCGGTGTCCTCTTCAGCTGGGTCCTCTACTGACACCTTCTGGCCGGCTGCCTCTTTGCAATCCGACGGCAAACTCTTCCCCTCAGCGATCACCACCTCTCCGTTCCGCCCCCTCCCTCCATCTCCCCCTGCTTCCGCACCCCCGCTCCGAGGGTCGCCCCCGCCTTCTTCCTCCCCCATCGGCTCCACCCTGACCTCCCCCTCGTCCTTCCTGGCCGGCGTCCCCCCGTCCCCCACAGGTCGGTCTCCCCCCGCCTCCCCTCCCCGGGGGCCCCCTCCGGCCCCCGCGTCCGGGCCCTCCCTCCAGGCGTCGTCCCCCGGCTGCATCAGGCAGTAGCTGCCGTTGATGCAGTCGACGAAGGCCTGCTCGGGCTCGGCGTCCGGGTGCCGCTCCTTCAGGTGGGCCCTGAGCCGCTGGGAGCTCATGCACGTCACGCCGCAGCGGCCGCACACGTAGAGGAACAGGTGCTTCCGCACGTGGGCGCCCAGGGCCGCCATCTTGGTGGCGGCGTAGTCGCAGAGCAGGCAGCCGAAGGGCCGCTGGGGCCCGTGCACCAGCAGGTGGCGCTCCCGCTGCAGCTGGTTCTTGAAGCGGCGGTTGCAGGTGGGGCAGTGGTAGAGGAGCTGCCTCTGGCCCTGCCGCGTCTTCAGCCTGCGGGGCGATCGGAGCACGTGTGGGTCATTTAACGATGAACGCAAACTACGTCCCTTCATTGATTAACAACGTCCCCTGGTCTACGAGTTATGATGGACTTCTTGATAAATTACCTCTAAACTTGACATTAATTACGTTTAATTACTTGATGAACGCAAACTACGTCTCTTCATTGATTAACAACGTCCCCTGGTCTACGAGTTATGATGGACTTTTTAATAAATTACCTCTAAATTTGACATTAATTACATTTAATTACTTGATGAACGCAAACTACATATCTTCATTGATTAACAACATTCCCTCGTCTAACAATTACGATTTACTTTTTGATAAATCACCTCTAAAGTTCAGATTCATTACATTCAATTACATTTAAATTAAACTAACATAAAAGGTAGCATTTTAACTTAATACACACTAAACTACTTACTAAAATGACCCAAAAACATAATTCTCAAATTACGTGTAGTTAGTTAATGTTATAAATCCAACATGCACATCAACACTTACAAATGGATTTAATTGAACGTAAACTAGTAGTAAACGAGACCACAGGGCTCCACCTGAGCTGCTGGAAGCTCTGCAGTATGGCCGGCTCCTTCATGTTGTGCCTCTGCTCCATGTGCCTCAGTAGGTTCTTCACGTCAGAGTACTTCTTCTGACAGAACTCACAGTGCTGCTTCACCTTCAGGTGGACCCGCTCCACGTGGACCTGGGGCCCGGAGAGAGGGAGAGGGCCGCAGCGGTCAAACCCAGAGACCACTGAAACTGAGATCCACTGCTGTAAGTCATTGTGCGGCCTGGTGATCGATCGCATCGATATGGCGCAGTTCCAAGACACTCAAAGAGCTGTCCAGGGTGAGAGTGTGGGATGGAAGACCTCACGCCCTACCAGTGGAGAGGTAAGGCATCAAACTATCCCATAAGAGACTAGGGGATGATTAGGGGCCCCAGGTTGGGAATTTGCCCCCCCTCTCCCCTTCTCTTGCAATGCGTGCCATGGGATCTTTAGCGTTCTTATGGAATATCCCCTATGCCCCAGGTCTTTGTCCTGGGAGATCTGGGATATAACATAGGCCTGAGGAATGAGCGCCCCCTAGTGGCCCTCCAACACCTCCACCAGCACCCTATGGTGTCCTATCCGAGGATGGACCAGGTCAGTACTGCTAAGCTTCCTGTTTCATCATCTTATGCTGATGATGCTCAGCTTTCCCTGGCCATTAACTATGAAGGCAGATACATACAGCATACAGGCAAGGCAAGGCAACTTTATTTATAAAGCACTTTTCATACACAAGGCAGACTCAAAGTGCTTCACGTGTAAACATTGTCATCCAATAAAAAAGAATGTATGAAATAATGTATAGAATGTCACCTTTAAGTGGCCAGGACTGAGCGAGATGAACGGACAGTGAGGGCAGCTGAACTTCTCCCCGGTGTGTTTCCGCAGGTGGACGTTCAAGTTGGCTTGAGCACAAAAAAAAGAACAGCTACTGTAAATCACATTTATAGATCCTAGTTCATTTTGTCAATGATATCTTAAGGGAAATACAATTTTTATCAATAATGGTAATATTAATAATAACGATTTTCCAGTGGTGACGTTACACATGGTGGAAATAGTTTTCCTGTCTTTATAAGAGCCATTTGGTTGTTATTTCATACAGCGGATGCAGCTGTATAGAGTAGAGTAAGGGCAGGATGGGGCGGTGTTACCTTTGATAGCTGAGGCGTAGCTGCAGTGCGGACACTGGAAGGGTTTCTCCTGGGTGTGTGTCCGGAGATGGGCCACCAGAGAGTGCCTGAACTTAAAGATCTTATTGCAGAACTCACAGGTGAAGATCTTCAGCTGGCTTTCAAC
This sequence comes from Pollachius pollachius, assembly GCF_949987615.1. NCBI lineage: Eukaryota > Metazoa > Chordata > Actinopteri > Gadiformes > Gadidae > Pollachius > Pollachius pollachius. The sequence continues at coordinate 49,145,551 of NC_136934.1, read as the reverse complement.
AAGACTTGGAGGAGAGGGGGGGGAATACATCATACAACACTGCATTAGTGGTAGCGTCATGTTTTGTGGTCCGATTGGTCAATGCCTAACTTCACAAAAATACACACCACTTCATCAAATAATAATGACTGTATTACAATTTTTTTAATGATAAATAACCCAATAGGAGTTGGATATTGCTCTACAACCCAATTCAAATGCTTCAGAGCATGCAATATTGGATCTAACAAATGGGTGAAAGCAATGTGTGTGGTGAGTTGGGGATCTTGTAGTACCTGGTACTAACTTGCTTAATGGAGTATTCCTGAAAGCCTTGGCTGTAGGCTGCGTTGGAAGCAGGGTCAAGGTCCGTGCTAAGATAAAAAAAACAAAATAACAACTTGACAAATTTGAGTTTGAGACTCATTCTAAATATATTTGCGTTTTTTGGAAGGGTGAAGAGTTAAGACAGGGGATTGAGACAGGGGAGTGTGTGACTTGTAGAGGTAAATGACCTTGTCTCGGTGGGTTGGGACTCTGGGTTATCTGGTTCGGCTGCAGCGGCGCTGGGGGCTTCGTTTCCCTCAGGCTTCCCACCATGCTGGAACATTACAATAGAAACATACTGTTAACACAGCCTGTGTCCTGGGGTGGATACTAGTACACAGTACTACTAAGTTAAGGTGCATTAGATACCTCTAATAATCAAATCATAATACTTCCAGAAAGCTGTGCTGCCCTATAAATCATTATTTTTGGAACACACTGCAGAAAATAACCATCTAAATAAGAAATTAATACTTTATTTGAGAAGATACAGACTAGAAACAAGCAAATGTATCTGATGATTAACCTTGGTAAAATAACTTTAATATCTATTCTTTCTAAAGGCTTTAAGTTAGACATCTCTTGAAATTTGTGATAAAACATCATTTGAAGCACCTCCATGACAACTTGCAGCCAGCTTGTCAATTTGTCTTGTGTCAACAACCAATGTGTCAACGAATCACACAATTCCTTTGATTTGTCTTCCCTTTAAAGTGCAGACTGACCTGAGAGTTGGCGGCCGAAGAATCTGCCTCTGCTGTAGTAGACTCTACCTGTACCATCTTCGTAGCATCTGCAGAAGCACAACTTTATCATGACAAGATAATCAAATCAAGACCCAGTTGAACCCCTTGTCATTGTTTAACAGAGGCCAGTTCTCCCTGGACTGACCTGCGAGGGTTTCATGTTCCGTCAGAACAACGCTGATCACAGACTTTTTGTTCCAGCCAGCGGGAACACCTTCTTGGTGGGTGAAGGTTCTGGCATAGGACTGTGCCCGACCTTTTCGACTGGTTCTCTGGATCTTGGCCCGATCTACTAAAGCAGCGTTACTCATTGTGGCTCGCATGGCAGTAAAAAGATACAGTGATATGATCATGCAGTAAATACAGATATTTAAAGAAAAATTGAAACAAGCAGATATATAACATAAAACCTGTTACAAAACTAATGTGGCTGCACCAGATTGATGCATTTCATTGAATGGTAAAAAAAATGTATTGAAGGGGGGTATTCTATGTACACACTCGTTTTGATTGATAATATTTAATTCATTAAATTTTTACAAATATTTTAATTAAGTAATAACTTATTCTTCAATAGCTTCCATGTTATGTGACCGTGTCTCCACAATATTCCAGAAATTATTACACAGTCACACAAGTCTTAATTTTCCTCTCAAAGTGCACCAGATTGATGCATTCTAGGTTAAAAGGTACCAAATTTTCCTAAGGACTGGGTTCCCTCCAGTTTCACAAAATTCTGTGTGAAACACTGCTTCAGGGATGACATATTAATAAGCAGGCATACTTATGTATGACTGGATTTATAGGTTTTGATACTTTGCGGTAAAAATGGCTCTCCTGTTGACTTTGTCCTGTCAGTGCGGCTCTCCGAAAACGTTGAATTAGCATTATAGCCTTTTCCCGGGATCAAAATATTTGTATTGGCAGTTAGAAAGTAGTTTCAAATAACTTATTCCCACTGTATTTGTGAGTGTAATCAACTATTCGACTGTGTGCATACGGGTCACCGAAACAAACACAGATGACCATGTAGGGTAGCATTAGTTTTCCATGGTGATAACTCTTTTGCTGGAGAACATGTTGTTCTTCTTGCAGTTTTCACCCCCACCCCGCTCACCATTCCCATTGTCCTCCTCCCCATCCTCTTCGTCTGCGTCCTTGTCTTCTTTCAGGCAGATGTGTTTGAGGATCTGCCTTCTGTTGCTGAACGACCGACTGCATTTGCTGCACTCCAAGCTGGATGTGGTCCCTTGGCGCTCCCCTGCGACCGTCACACCGATGGTACACGAAAGGGTGTTACACAAAAGAAAGGGGAAAATGGAAACCATATAGGAAGGTAAATCATATATATTTAAAAAAAACGGAGAAAGCATATTCTCCGATTCAATTTTCCCTATTTCCGTTGCTGATAAAATGTGTACTTTTCAAAGTGTAAGGTCATCGTGAATTACAAGACTATAATATTCTATAACACAAATACTGGAGACGGCCTTCGGTAGTGAACCCTCTTGCATTGGACCGACCTTGACCCTCCTTTTCCCCCGCCCTGGCCTCCTGTTCCCTCCCGTACTGGTTCTCTGACGGGAGGGGGTCAGGGCTCTCCGAGAGGCTCTTCTTTGTGGAGCCTTTGGGTCGTCCCCGCTTTCGCTTGGCAGGTTTATCTGTAGACCAACCCAACAGATTAAAGATCTTATTTTGGAAGGTTTTATCCGTTTTATTGAAGAGTGAGATAGACAGGAAGGTAGGGGAGACAGAGGGGGAGCCAATGCAACTAAGGACCACGGGCAGGGATCGAACCCGGGTCGCTGCGATCGGGACTGGGCCTTACTGCTACGCGGTCTACCCGTTGAGCTACCGGGGGCGCCCCAGTGAACACAATCATTGAACTCAAAAACGCACAATGAGCGAAAAGTTAAGTTTGCGTCGCGAATAAGATGAATGTAAATTGCTCGAGATAAGACAACTGAGATGAAGGCAACTTGGCTAAAGTAACAAGGAGAAGGTGAGGTACAGTTTTATTAGCTCCATTTTGTGCACAATTCCAAATACTAACTACAAGATTATTAGTCAAAGCTGAAATCAAACCTCAATAATGCTAGCAGGTATAGAATGAAGATTTTAAAATTGTGTTTTCAGAAATGATCTTTTTGCATGTTTTATCAAGAGCGGAGATTTAAAGGTTTGATGAACTGACAAGAACAAAAATAAACCAAACCAACCGATATAAAACCATCCAGTGTGCGTATGAACTGTCCTCCCACTCGATCCTTTCTAAGATCCCTACTAACCAGTTGGAGGCTCCTCAGGGCCGGCTTGAGCCACCTCAGGGCTGGCCTGAGGCTCCTCAGGACCGGCTTGAGCCACCTCAGGGCCGGCCTGAGGCTCCTCAGGGCCGGCGTGAGGCTCCTCAGGACCGGCTTGAGCCACCTCAGGGCCGGCGAGGGGCTGCAGCGACACGATGATGTCACCGGCAGGCTGGTGCTGGGAATGGAGCTGGGAGCAGTGAACCAGCAGCTGAGCCCGGCTCGGAGAGAAGAGGTTACACAGCCGGCACATGAACATAGAACCATCTGGGGAGAGAGACCGTAAGGGAGAGGGGGTTACATAAACATAGAAGCATCTGGAGAGAGAGACCAGAGAAGAGGTTACAAAAACATAGAACCATCTGGAGAGACACCAGAGGAGAGGTTACACAAACAGAACCGTCTGGAGAGACACCAGAGGAGAGGTTACACAAACAGAACCATCTGGAGAGAGACCAGAGGAGAGGTTACACAAACAGAACCATCTGGAGAGAGACCGAAGGAGAGAAGAGGTTACATAAACAGAACCATCTGGAGAGACACCGGAGGAGAGAAGAGGTTACACAAACAGAACCATCTGGAGAGAGACCAGGAGGAGAGGTTACACAAACATAGAACCATCTGGAGAGACACCAGAGGAGAGAAGAGGTTACACAAACATAGAACCATCTGGAGAGAGAGACCAGAGGAGAAGAGAGGTTACACAAGCAGAACCATCTGGAGAGAGACCAGAGGAGAGAAGAGGTTACACAAACATAGAACCATCTGGAGAGAGACCAGAGAAGAGGTTACAAAAACATAGAACCATCTGGAGAGAGACCAGAGGAGAGGTTACACAAACATAGAACCATCTGGAGAGAGGCCAGAGAAGAGGTTACAAAAACATAGAACCATCTGGAGAGAGACCAGAGGAGAGGAGAGGTTACACAAACATAACACAACCTGGAGAGAAAGGCCAGAGAGAAGGATTAACAGACTCTGAGAAAATTGGATGATACAAGGAAATCGGAGAACCAAATGTGAAGATATCATATTGATATTGTGATGACATTTTGGTTCAAGCCTTGACTTTTCACTGCAGATAGGAGTGGAAGATGGACACGAGGGCCAATAATACATTCAGTCAGCTGGTCTAGTTTGGCTGGTGGATCATATAACAATATCACATGATCAATACTCAGACTACCTCGACACTGTCGACATTATTCCATTGACTGATACTACCATGCCAATCATATCTGCTATATCGGACGCTTAAAATAGGCATGTTATATATATATATATATATATATATGTATTTATCTATGCCTAAATTATATTTGGTCGATTTAACTGGATGCCAATCATAATTATAAACAAAAATACAGTATATTAATAAATAGTATTTATAATATGTATACTTAAATTGTGTTGAAAGGAATATGTGCCAGATTGTCAAGTAAGTGACTACTGAGACCTAAATGTTTTTTGTTCGACCCACGTTCAACATATTCAAACATTGACAACGACATGTTGGATGTTCTCCGGGGGTTCACGGTATTGCCCATTAACAATGACTGGGTCTCATCTGTTGTAGCAACTCCTAAAAGGTTAAGATGTGTATTTAAATAACCATTACGGCTTTACACATAGAGCCGACCCATTCATCAGGACGGGATAGGGAAGTGTGTCACCAAGAACAACCCGGCGACCATACGATGACATTGAGCTGAGCAGTGCGCATGCAGCCCCCACGGTGTCAGCATCGTTTGTTTATGGCGTGAACCCCGCTAACATGAAGACCGCGCAAACATATTCGAGTTGAATGAGCTCGTCCCCTTTCCTACCTGCTTCGGGTTCCTCCATTTTTTCTGAAGTAAAATCGCATTCGTATGCAAAACACAGCCTTTATTCAATTTGATGATAAATGCATGATTATATGAAGACGGAAGACTTGATTTTCATTACATAGGTGAACATTTCTGGCGAATCTGCGAAAGGAGTTCCTCTGTTGAGCGGAAACGGCACAAGGATTCGCTGTTGGGTTTTTGCCATTACCGCTCGCTGTGGTCGGAGGTCCGCACCGCAGCAACACACTGGAACACAGCTGAGAGCCAGCGGCAGTGGAGGGAAACGTGCAGGCGTTTGGTTAGAATGTGCTTCTTGATAACACTGAGGTCGACTATTTGAGGATTAAATGGTGAATTCCTTCCGTAATAATTTTCCTTTTTAAATATATATTAAAATAAAAAATACAAATAAAATTACATTTTTTAATGTGTAGCCTATAGGCAATAGGCTATTTTTTTTATTATTATTAGGGAGCTGCTTATATTGTCAAAAATACTAATAGCATATTGTTTATCCAACAAACAGGGTTACAAGAAGAAGAGGCATGGGTGGGTAGGTAAAACGTTTTTTTTTATAATGGAAACATTTATACACCAGTGGGGGTATTACAGTTTAATTTGGCAATAGTTCTTTATTAGCAGAAGAACTCTCAGACACAGGGAATACATTCCCATGGATGAGGCTTTTCATTTATAAACAGCAAGCAGGAAATTAAGGTCCAGGATGCTTTGATCAGAGACATTTTATTCAATTAAACAGGCCTAGTGGATAACTTGGAAGTGCTGATGTGTGGAAATATCAAATTCCATCGTAACTGGATTTGCCTTGAGAGTAATGTGACTCAACAACAATTTATCGATTTCCAATGTCTTTAATGAACATCAAAAGATAAATAATTAAATCATTTTATTATTTAAAGAATGTACAGATATATTACTCTTTTAATTGGATTCTGAGAAAAGCGACAACGGATATTATTATTTCGTAACAGCTGGCCAGTTATAGACTAGCTGGGAAAAGCAGCCACCTATTGTAACTCTCGAAACAATTTAGAGCAACAAACATTAAAGAGTAACTACTCATTAGGTACTTATTGAGTTAACAGTCATGTCAGGGCTAATGCTACATGCTAAGAACATGCTAGGCCAATTGTGATGTGAAAACAAAGCTTTAGTCATCAGTCGCAACTTTAAGAACAAAGCCAATGACTTTTCCTTTTAGGATACATAAAAATGTTTGCTTTAAAAACATGCGTTAAAAACGAAACCCAACAAAAGAGCACAAGACTTTCAAATGCGTAGTTACTCTTTTCACACACACACACACACACACACACACACACACACACACACACACACACACACACACACACACACACACAATCCTTATACACAGACACACCCAGACCCACACACACACACACACACACACATTTGTTAATCAATTTTCTTCTCAATTAACCATAAATTGTCTGTGTAAAATAACCGTGGTTTAGGTTATTAAGGTTACATTCTTTTGTAATATTTTTCTTAAGTTTCCACACCAAGGAGTTAATATTTAAAACAACCCCTGGCTGATGCACAGAATAGGTACTTGACTTGTCTCGTACTAAAGGACCGTTACATCTTACTCAGTCTTGTCTCTAGTCGTGGTGGTTTGTTTTTCAGTATTGTTCGGTACATGTAAACGGTTCATCATTCACATGATGGGATAGAGGAGATTTGACAGCGCCAAACCAAGGTTTTGTAATTTCTGGATTAGCCATTGGCTCAAAGAGACGAGTACAATCACTCATCACCAATTTGAACCAATTAGAAAGAGCCTTTGCACCAGTGTTTCCCCTAAGAAAGTGCTGTCTCGGAGGTTGGATGGTACGTTGCTCTTGAATAACAGGAATGAGTTCAGTGTTTGGGGGACATATGACTCCAGTGGAGGCATCTAATCAGATCTATCTAATAAAATCATGGAACTGGATGTGTTTTATTTAAACCAACTGAATCTGGGTGTTAACAAAGGCCAAAGCACATAATAAAGGGATCATATTTGATCATGGTTGATAAAGCCATTTAGGCTGCAAAGGACTAGGAAATGGAAAATAGATTTTCACGGTTCACCTTTGAACCATGAAATAGGGCTAGTTTATAATTAATATAAAAGTAATTTGATCTGGTGTCACTATTCTCACCACAAAGTTGAATAAAACAGAAAAAAAACGCGAAATATCTGTGAAAACATCACGCTAACACTCCCTTGCTCCCATCTTTCCTGTCTCTCTCCATGCTGACCCATCAAACAAAGCATATATGTTGTGAAAAACATCTCAAATACATGAAGTCATTAGAAACAAGCTCTGAAATCACTTGTGAAATTCCATGACAAAGCTATTCATCTCATCTGTGCATTGAAAGATTTCCAAATTAACTTTGAGGTTGTTTAAAAGAATATCAAGGAAGGCTAAGGAGGACTTCATGTGTGATCATGTAGCAAAAAGTGCTTTTGTCCTTCATAGTGCAAAACGTGTGTGTGTGTGTGTGTGTGTGCTTGTGTGTGTGTGTGTGTGTGTGTGTGTGTGTGCGTGTGAGTGAGAGCATGTGCCAGTGTGTGTGTTTTATTTTACATGGTGCAACACTTGTTCTTTGGAGAATGAGAGTCTTTGAAGCGTAGTCTATGTTTTGACCGATACTTCTCCAGGTAGGTCAGCTGTTTACTGTTGATGGCTCCACGACGTTTCCTAGGAAAAACACATTTATGCATCATATGGTAGAATGGCATTGATAAATCTTTTTCCCCAAAAAATAAATATTGGTTGATGTGCCTCTGTTGTAAATGTCTAAAATGTATATGAACCACTGTGGTGTTTAGTGTTAAAAATATATAAATTCCTAGTCTCAGTTAGGCGTTTGTAAAAAAAAAAAACAGTAGACGCAAAGCAAAGGCTGTCCTGGATATTAGATTTTCCTTTCAGACCAACAATTATTTTCTTGATAAATTCTGTAGTGCTTCAAAGACTGAAGCGTGTAAGCCTATTATCTGCTTATTTGGAGTTCCCCTAGCATTTATAACTCATAATTCTGACGTTCTGCAATCTCATTCAAATGTTGTCATGGGTTGTCATCAACCAATAATTACAACACAACTACCAAAAACCCCTACAAAACCGTTGCTTGTTAAAGTTCACTTAAACGTTATACACACATAGAAGAGGCTCAAATGCTTATCGTTGCTTGTCAGTAGTTGTTATCACACGTGATTATGAGATTTCTATGTTTAGAATTTGACGATGTCTATTTCCATCTGGCCAGAGTCTGCATCTGAATATACTAGATCATAAAGATATAATTACGTTGTATAACGTTTGAAGGGATTAAAAAGGGACCTCTTTAACACAATCAGACATGTGTCTGAAATGATGAATGATAATGTCCTTCACTATAAACTAGTTTAAAAAACAGCTGGTGAGCCACATGATATGCAAGGCTTGTGTTACATTTTCTCGCTAAGATTTAAAAAATAGTACTTCTAGATTAATTAAGATGCACAGACTAGTTTAATGATATTAATGATGCATAACTGGGGCCAGTTATGTCTTTAAATGTGTTGTGATTGCAATATAATAAAAATAATATCTTTATTTATATAGCACCTTTAAAAACAATAGTTTACAAAGTGCTTTGACATAAGACAATTAGGAAGACATTTAGGAAGAGAATAAAAAGAATAAAAAGATGTTGCGTCATGTGCAATGTTATGGTTTTGTTATGTGTTATGGTAAAAGCCCTACTGTCTGATGAGCTGAATGGCATCTTCATACTTCATTCCACTCTCTATCAGAGCCAGAGCCACCAGGACAGGAGCCCTATGCACACACACATGGACACACACAGACGCACACAAACGCATACACAAACATACATACATAATTAGAATCTAATATCATTTCTGTAATGCTCTTGAAAATATATTTATTGTGTGTGTATATGTGTGTGTGAGAGTGTGCTTTTGCATATCTCACCTGCCCAGTCCGGCTACGCAATGAACAGCCACACAGGATCCTGGATCCTCCTGAAATTTCTTCTTCAAAAGGTTCAACCAATCTTCAACCAGCTTACTGGGTGGTGCAGCACCATCATCAAATGGCCAATCCTGAGAGAGAGGAGAGGAGCATGAAGTCTGTTCTCCTCAGACGTAAGATGGAACATGCAGATATACCTTAATGAAAGTTATCTGTTTAATATTATTTTTTTCTATCATCAGCAATGTAGGTGGCCTTGAGATAAAGTCCCCTGTTGAAAACAAAGACTCAGGGAAGAGGATTGCATCCTCACCACCACTGTGATGCCATCTTTCTCCAGGGGGGCTTTGTCGTAGGTTACCTCACACACTCGAACCACTGTGGTTGCGTCAAACCGCTTCAGGTCCTATTGGGAAATAATAAGATACGTAGGCATGTATTTACGGTACTGGCATCATCCAAAACACAGACGCTATCCCATTACGAGACAGTACGATTTAAAGATAGCTGGATTGTAGCTGGCACAAATCGGGCCAACCAGAAACCAACATGATTGAGCAACCAATCAGTTTCTGTGGTTAGAGTTATTCTTTATGTTTCCTCTTGCAGATCAAACAACCAAAACTGACAATGCTATTTTGTCCTCTTGCATGGAGGACCTTATGCTGAGGATGCAGGGTCACACCAAAAGGTAGTTCTAGGGCAGTTGAATAAGGATCCTAGTTCATTCAGTCAGTTCTTCTGACTAGAGCGACTGCAGAGCTATTTGTCCTAAAAAGAAAAGGATTAAAACATTGATGCTCTTCAATGTTGTTAATATACTGCTTCACATTGTGATGAAGCAGGCCTTTTTCCTTTGAGGCATCCACCCAAACCCTTCTTCAGATGCTCAATTGATTTAGTGTGTGGCCACATGACGTCAAAGCAGATTTTGTGTCTCCCGCGCGCACACATACCTCTATAAAAGACGTTAGCGTGCTGTCTGTGGGGTTGTGAGTGATGAGGAACCTCATGTTCTTGTGGCAGAGCTCCACGGGGGCCGGACGAATCATGTTAGCCATTGGGATCTGTGACCTCCGAGGATGACCTCTGACCTTTAGAAATCACCCGTTCGCCCCTGACCCAGCGTCAAATAAAAACGTCAGCATTAACAGCAACCCCTGGCATGATCACATGAGATGTTGTAGAAACCATCTAAACATACCCTGTCAAATTCATTTCTTTCCTCGTTTAATTTAAATATTTCTCTATCACATCATGGTTTTCTTTGCCCATTTTACATTGCAAAGATGTTGGCAAAAGTACCCTAATATTAGTTTACTGAGTCCAAGCATGTGACATCTCACCTTTGGCTTTAAGCAGCAAGCAGCTCTCGTTTCCCCTCCCAGACCAGGTGATTGGATATCAGTTCTCCGGGCGATTTCAAACTTCCCGCATGCGCTCTGTAGTCTCCTATAGAGTTATTGAAACTTTCCCAGTTCTGATGTCCCGTTGGTGTGTCCAAAACAGTTTTTACCCCATCGGCTGGGTTGAATTCAGGTCCAGTCCTTACTCCTTTCTACACACTATATGTCGTGCTCGGCACCGAAGTTCAGTTATTCCTCTCTCTCTCTTTGTTTCTTTCCTGTTATCTTCCAGAGGGTTCCAGAGGGGCTAGTATCCACTGGTTACCCCATGGGTCGGCTGTCTCTGAAGCTAAAGGAAACCGCGGAGAGGCGTTCAGGACGTCAGAGACGCCGGCTGAAGTTTCATCCTATACGCACGTTCCTCTCAAATGTGTTGGGCGTGGCAGTAGTCACCGCTCTGCCGCAAAAACGCCATCAACCAGCAGATCTGAAGGGGCAGAAGAAAAAGCTTAACTGAGCGGGCCATCGGTCACTTGGAGGGATTTGCAGAGTGAGTGTTGAATGCTTTTGGTGAGCATATCGAAAGGGACCAGTGTTGAGTGAGAAACTTGACTTGACCAAGCTTTTCCTGCAGGGGAACCAAGCTGCAACATATGATGCCTGCACCTGTCTAAGCCAGTCGAACCAGCAGGGCTTATTTCACAAGCTTCAGGCTGTGTGAACCATAGTCTGCATACAAACAGCTCTGAGCATACATGATGACATGTATGACAAGCATACAGGGGACAAGCATGTCAGCGGCTTCCGGGAACCGTGAAACTGTGATGCTATATATATATTTATGTTGCAGCTGCAGCCTATAGTGATCGACGCAATTAAAAGATTGCAATCTGATCCTCTATGTCAAATCACTTAGTCTAACCACTCTGCGACGCGCCGATGATCCAAGCAGATTGATTTGAGGACCTTGGGCTAGCGTGGGGGTGGGGACCGCAATGCTGAAAGCTGACCGAGGGGCCCATACTGGGCCTCTCGTCTGTCACCCAACCAACACAAAACCTTTGAGTTAACAACCAAACATAAACAAACCTATCCTAAAGGCGCTGTAGGTTACATTTGTGAGAGATTATTTGAGCGTAATGTGTTAGAAATGGTATAGCCGTCCGTCAGGTAAAAGCGGGTGAAGTGCTACACTTATCAATGTCGGAAACGTAGGACGGCAGGGAGCAAAGGAGGACCATTTCGTCGTTTTTAGTAAAACTAGTTTGCTCTTTTCTGCTCTCTCTCTCTCTCTATTGACAACTCTCCAATCTTATTAACAAGACAAGCAATTTGGGAAGGGTACATTTTGGGTTTATGGAGTAAGAATCTTTAGAACTAAACTCTCTGGTTCCTTAATGGTTCACAATTACACATGCGCTAGAACATCTTCACAGGTGTTTCAAGGGGAAAACCATTTTTTTTGCATCTGCATCTTTCAGTTCAGGGATGTTACTATTTACCCCGACTTGATCATCACTTCCCTGTTATCAGATCATATGAAAATAAAAAGCAGTTCACAACATGCTATTTTGTGTGTGCAACAGTTTAAAGTAGACAAAACATAAGCAGTAGCACTGTACCATGCTTTTCTAATCTCTGATTGTGATGGGGGAAGTTGCTTAACCAGTTACCAGTTGGTTCATCTTTTGATCAGCCATCAACTGTTCGTAGTGGTTAACCATAGTTCCTTACATGAAATGAGATCCCAATGACCTGCTAAAACAAGGTTTTCAATCATCAGTTTATAATTTGCAAAAAAGTATGCACATTGTGTCAGTAAGTCACCCGATGAACATCAGCAAAAACCGCACTTTTACATAAATGTAACAGTTAAGAAAGAAAGAAATTTAGTTAAGAAAATCAAGCGAAATGCAGATGACATGCTATTATGAGCAGGAAACGAAAGCAAAGGAAGATGATGTTCCACATTGTGGTTTACAATTCTTTTTAAAATAAAGGAACTGCTATAAAGGTAGTTCTCTAAACATTGAAGGGCTCCAACATGTTTTGTTTGTGCTTTGTCCAAGGCTGTGCAGATCTCAGGTCTTTCCACCCTGAGTTGTTCTGGTTACTGATGATGAACTATAAACCACATGGCATAATTCTCCAAAAATTACTGATTACAGTAATGTTATCCGTGTAAATGGCTTATGGAAAATGACAATTGGAGTAATCTGTGTTATAAATTAGTTAGGGGGCTGGCTGTGATGTTGGATGTGACATAAAAAGCTTGTTCATGAATAAAGTTCAAATTATACAATTATTTTCAGACTGATCTCACAATACAGCAAACATTGTGAGGCTTACTAATGATGTAAAGAGAAACTATTCAACCTTTCTTGCAAACCAAAGTTTGCTTCAATCTAAAAACAACCTCAACTTTCAAATATGCTAGGCAGTTTTCTTTTACCTTTGATCTCAGGATTCCTAACACCGGAAAGTACAGACAAAATTCTAGTAAACAAACAGATTCACTTTACAGCAAGATTGTTTTGTTGAGCTTTTCCAGTATTCACAATGGAAACAGTATGATTGAGCTTCTCATTTCTTGTATGTCTTATTTTGTTTCTTACCATTATTGACCTTGAATACAAAGGATATAGTTCATTATATGTTTGATCACAAACTACACATTAGGATTCCCCCTGAACACATACAGACACATTTAGCCGCGCCTGATCGACATCGACAACCTTTTATAGCTGTCTTAAATCTTATTTTTCTCACCGGGCAGACCGGTTCCTGAACAGGGGGAATCCTTTTTACTGTCCGTTTACAGGAAATAGTCATAGCAGCAGTGGGGTCCCCAGCAGATAAATGCCTGGCTTACTAACAACTGTAAAACTGTCTGTTATACTTGGGTCGGCAACTTTAGGCCTACTCTCTTTCCTCAATGTATTTATAGCAGCTTCTATACTGCCTTGGAATTCTCTGTTGCATTAGTTGTAAAAAGAAATCACCACAACATCAGCAACAATGAAATACACCTCTGGACTTCTCACCTCTATGGTGTGTTTACAGAGAAGAAAATTGCTATTTGAACACAGTTTCACAACTAGAAGGTTTTCATGAGTTACAGCAGATTACTACAAAGGTTAACTTAACTTACTTCCAAACAACCTCCATGGCCTCTATGGTTCTATTAGCCTGCCACCAGCGCCATGCCCTGAGCTATTATTGAACCAGCTGAAGCAAAAGTACCCCACCACAACGGCCAAGTGCTGTGTCTATTTACTGCGTCCGCCACTACGAAGTGAAGCAAACAACAAACAAAAAAGCTTCTCTAAGCTCAATTTCATGCAAATGGCTTCACAGAAGCAACTTCCGCTTTCGTCTGGCACTGACATGAACACAAACTTTCTTTCTTACTCACTTGAAATCGACACCTAGGCTTCCTCAATAGTCGTGTTCCCCTAAGACCTCCGTCAGGGACGTCCCGTGGTGCTACTCAAAAATACAGTCCAGCATATAAAAGAAAAAAAACAATAATAATAACACAAAAAACTTCAAGTGTTGTTTTTAGCTGAGGTCAATCCCTTCTGGCTTGTGGTGTCCTCTCTTTTCTGGCACGGTGGATCCCAACAATCCCTACTACAGCAGTAGTAAAGCTAATTGGTACGGACCGGTGTATATTTATATATATTCAGCGTGGCGCTGCGTCGGTTGTGGCACTGAACTGCGAACCCTCCTCCTATTCCTGTAGAGCTGAGCCGCTCTAATCACTAGAAGCCCGGAGCGGGCCTATGGGCGGCCCCTCTCGCGGCCGGCTCTGCGTGTGTGTGTGTGTGTGTGTGTGTGTGTGTGTGTGTGTGTGTGTGTGTGTGTGTGTGTGTGTGTGTGTGTGTGTGTGTGTGTGTGTGTGTGTGTGTGTGTGTGTGTGTGCGTGTGTGTGTGTGTGTGTGTGCGCGTGTTCGTATGTATGCCTGTGTGTTCCCGCTCCTAGCCGTAGAGCACTAAGCTGAGGATCTTCCCTGAGCTGCTCTAATTAGGCTGAGCGGCCATCTGACCCTGACAGTCCTGTCACCAACAGAACACCCTACTGTTCCTCCTCTTCATAGACAGTGGAGCCACCCTCTATTGCTTTTTTTGTTTCCCCCCCCCTCAGCACACACACACACACATACACACACTTTTCCACTTGTGGAGCACGTGCAGGGAGGCGGCTCCCCCCTTTTCCCCTCCTTCATCGCCTCTCTTCCTTTATTTTCCTCTCCTTAAATGAAGGATATAAAAGGAGCAGGTCCTTGACTCTGCCTTGGATCTCTCTCTCCCCCCGCCCCCCCCCCCCCCCACACACACACACACACACACACACACACACACCCATCATGGAAAGTATGCCAGTAATGAACCAGAATACATCGTTTTTTTTTGGTCTTTATGTTGATAGAAAGTGTGAGAGCGCAGCACACTTGAAGTGCGTGAGACCGGCCCTGCCTTCGCGCTGGTGTGTCAGGCTGCCCTCCCCTTCCCCTTCCCAATGGTGGAGCGGCAGTAAAAATAGAAGCACCTATGAACACCCAGACAGATAAGCCGCGTCACACGGTGAGCCGTGAGCCACTTCAGGAAACACACTTTCCCCGCAACGGGCTTGAGTGGCTGGGACTGGCTGCGGCTAATGTTGTTGTTGTTGTTGTTGTTGTTGTTGGTTTTTGTGTTCTGTATGCAACATGTTGGCTGGATACCATTCTGTATTATTCTGAATGGTATCTATTATCTTTTTTATATAAAAAGGACGAAGTCGCTTTGCACAGCCTTTTGATTCTCAGGTGTTGGTGATGTACAGTCAACAATGGTATTTCAAGTCAAAGAAGTGTAAAATCACCTTCATATATACATATATATGTATATATATATATATAGTATATATAGTATTATTTTTATTATGCAAATAATTAACTGTATTATGATTCATATTAATAATATTATTATTATGTATTATGCAAATACCGGATAATTATTACTGTGAATATTATCATGGAATCAGACCAGCTGTCCAACAGTCGGACGACTGAAATAGTACAGTAATTCTGATAATTTAACCGACTGATTCAAGCATTGATAACAATAACGCTATTATATGCAATGATAACAACACTGCATAAATAAGAAGTCCTTGAAGGTATCGAGTATTCACTGCTAAATCAAAGGAAGCCGTACAAAATGACCCCTAGCTTCAAGACCAGGAGTCAAGGAGTCTGAGGTTCACGCCGCACTTTGGAGCGCCTGACATTTGGCCAAAGTATATTGGCTGCAATGTTTTCTTGAAATTGGAGCTGCCATCACCCCAGGTCCACCTTTAGTTCCAGCTTTTCCTGTGGAGAACAAATCACGTGGGGGTTATGGTTGGGGTCTTGTCCACCCCCCCCCCTTCCCACCCCCCCCCTTCAACCCCCCCCCCCCCCCCGCCAAATTCTAAAGTCAAGGTTGAGATGTTTTTGCCTGACCTTTCCGTTTCATTATAGGAAAGTTTAAAAAATGAAATTAAAAACAACACTGAAAATACGAATGTGAAGGTAGAAAAGAGTTGACTCAGCCTTTATCAATTGGAATGGCCTTCGTTGATTAGTATTCTTTAATATCAATGAGGTTATATTATCCCCTCGATGTATTGATGCATATGGGTAGATGGAGATGGAAATTTTCTATGCCATATATTTAATAAATATATTATAATTCAATATTTTTCAGTAATATGATGGCAAATAATGTCAATAACTCTTATTTTGTCAAATCGAACTTTCATTGACACATAGCATTTAGTAAAGCTGTTAACAGGCAAATGTCATTCAAAAACAACAAACAAAAATTCCTGGAAAGTTATTTTTAGCTTTATTATGAAGAGTGTGATTAAAACCATATCTCCCAATTTTCTATTTTTATCGACTGGATGTGGTTCAAACATTGTTATAGAGCCATCATGCCCACACACACACACAAACACACACACACAAACACACACCGACACACACACACACACACACACACACACACACACACACACACACACACACACGAACTGTATAATAATAGAAAAATAAGTATATGGTATTTTGTAGTGGGGTCCCGAGTCTATTTGATGTAATTTATGTGAAATCCCATCTTCATGGGCACCGATCATTACGAGTTGTTTATTGTATTTCACGAGAAGTGTATCTGTTTTTCATTTTATTTATAATTACTTTTTTATTATTCAAATTGAATCATCTATTCTGCAATGACAAATCTCATACTTGACATTCTTTTCTACAAGAAATAAAATAATCTTTAGAAAACTTTTGCAACGGCTAAATAGATTAGCTACTTGCCATTGGCTATATCGATTGGCTACTAGCCATCGGCTATAGGAAAAGAAAATATGTGTTTACTGTGATCCTCTCTCACTATCCACATTTGACTCCTGCTAATCCTTTTGCACAAGGCTCTAGGCTGCACACATTGGAAATCATGCATGCCTACATACACACGCAGACACACACACACACACACACACACACACACACACACACACACACACACACACACACACACACACACACACACACACACTAAAACTGTGGCAGGCAGCAGCAGCTGGTGGGTGTATATTTAGACTGTTTTGAAAGGGGAGAGTCTGATGGCAATGCCTTCTTCACCTGCAGACTGACCGGTTACCGGGACAACCTGCTGCTGCCATGTCTGCATGGAACTGTTGCAAAAACAGTCTGAATAGTTCACTGTTTCCATTGTATGTATTTATGTATGTATGTATAAAAGTAGAGACACCTGTTATACTTATGTATAAAGGTATACTATTTGTATGGGAATCAATTCCTTTCGATGACTTTTCTTTGAAAATGTGGGTTTACGTGGCCCTCTAGGCAAATAACGACATTGTCTATACCATAGCTATAACTACAATGGTAAGTGCCAATATAGTAATCGACTTTACTTCAAACAGAAATATACCATCTCGATTTGAGCATATAGCCTACAGCTCATCCTAACCGTAATCACAGTTTCATATTCGGTACCCTAATCAAGCAACACCACTATAATGAGAAAGTTTCATCCCCGCTCTTTTCCAATGATACACAATCTATATTGACCACTAGAGGGCAGTGTTCAGCTCCCACAGCCACACACGCCTGATCAGCAGTGGCCTTTAAATAAATGCGCTTCAGCGCAGGCGTTTAAGTGTAAAAGGGAAGCAGCTGTTTCAACTGGAAATTAAAAAAAAAATCTTTTCGAGCATTTGAGTTCTTGGAAAGAGGGGTGTGGGCGGGCAGGGGACGCAGGGAAACGTTGTAATACTTTTCCAGTACCGTCGTTGTGTACGCGCGTTATAATGTGTCTTATTTGAAGTGGCGTTATGCTATAAGTGTCCGAGAAGAGAAGACCAACACTCTCTTGGTCATGGCCTTCAAAATCAACGTCTGAAAAAAAGTCTGCGTGGGTGGACGCTGCACGTACACACACACACCTCGCCGCCGGTGTCCCTTCGTCATGACGTCGAGGACGAGGAGTGTAGACTACCAGAAGCCCCTCTACTCAGACGTCACGAAGAAACGCCACCTGTGTTTGGCGCAGTCGCGCAGACCGTTCACAAACTGATCGGCGGAGTCAAAACATAGGATTTTACTCCTTCCCCCCCCCCCCAAATTACGGGCTTATTTTGTAAGAAAATGGCACAGATAACTATGCTGACGATAATTAATGAATGGTTCATTTATATGAGAGTAGGCCTAGGCTCCTAGAGCTCCGAGGGCCTTTACTTGAGCTTTGCATACTTTAAGTCATAAAAGTACTTTTAGTGCATTTTTAGAAGTATTTCTAAGAGGATTTATAAGATTATAGATTTACAGATATCCTAGCCTGTCCCACCTATAACGGGCCCAGCATTCATTCATCAAAATGTCACAACTTGTCAAGACTGTTTTTTTAAACGATTTAGTCAATATACCGTTTACTTACTTTATTTACCACCTATTTTATATTTCATGAGATTTAGTTTGTCTACTGACATAACGAAAGGATCACACAGTGTAGCTGAACAAAAGGAAATATTAATCATTTTACAGGATCGGCTCTTTGGGATCAAATTCACATGAACAAATATGGTTTTAGCTTAAATTGTATGTTTTGCTATAGATAAACCTTTAACGCCACTAGAGGGCAGCAGTGATGTATGCAAAAAAAATGGTTAAACTATAGTTCGTTTTAGAGCTTTTTTTTAATCGCGATTGAATTGCTTGACCTTAAGTCTTCCTGATGTCCAACATTTCAATTATTTATGTTCATGATGCACACAGCATACGAGTTAAGGGTTTGGCTTTCAGGGTATAGCCCCTTTCTTATCCTTTCTGTTTTCACAATGAGACAATTATTTTTTCTACATCCCGGATGTTCCCAAAAATGAATTGGCAATATAATGAATGACCTAATGACTCGATTGCTTTAATGCTTAAGTGATGGTGCAGGTCTATAGAGGTGGTGTCGGCTTTTTCGCCTCCTCGTCTGACCTTTGACCTCAGAGCCCAGAGGACGCTTTGGTTGGTAGAACCTGATTGACATGCAAGAGAGGTTGTAGTAAAGCCCAGTTCAGACCAAAGATTCAATTTAATCTTTGGTCTGAACCAGGCTTAACTACAGGCTTAACCTCAGGTTTAATTGTTCCCTGAGGATTCCACCTTTTCTTATTTAGGAGTGTTTTATGTGTGTTAGTGTATTAATGTGCATTCATATGGGTAGACAGTTAATGTATTTGATACAGTCTAGGCCGAGGACTACACATAATTAATGGATGCAGTATATGGATGAGCCTAAAATGTAATGTTTTATGTTGCCCACTAGGACCCGCTCGAGGCAGCACCAATGAATAATTTAAATAAATACAGATGATCTCTATGAGGTGGCAATAAAATTACGCGGATGGGATGGGTTGGTCTGTAGTGCGTGATAGGGGAGATGACGTCTCAACAGCCCCGAGAACTGACGTCATAATCCTTCTATCTGTCGAGTTGGCGAAAAAACACCTGCTTTGCACGGAAAGCCCTACGTGTAAATACAGATGGTTGCGTGGCACGCCTGTATAGTAGTAGGCTATATGCTGCTTCACCCTAGCCTACTTACCCTAACCTACTACCTACAGTAGTAAGGACTAAGTTACTTAAACGTGTTAATTTCAGACAGGAACTTTAAGAAATGATGAGTGAGTGTGGTTTTCTTAAAGAGCTCAAGTGTCCAAACATGGATATCCACAGGGTATAATCTTTCACTCCGGGATGTCCTATTGTCATGCCAAGGTGTTAATAGAGCGGAGGTTGTAGTTACGCTTGGACGGGATCCTGCATTGTAGCGGTTTCCCGGTTATCTCGGGATAACTTGATTCCCACGGGCTGTGTACCTAACTTCCTGTGAGCTGTGTACCCCAGTTAACAGCTACCTTACCGGGACGTGGAGTGAGAAGAATAACAACGCGTCAGGACCAACAAAAAAACGTAAACAACAATAACAACGAAGACGAAAAGGACATAAATGCGGAGTTTTAGGACACTTCAGAAACGAAAACTGATATCCTGCAACCGGAAGTTCCGCTCCTATCTCGTACCTCACCCATGTAACTGAAAATCCCGCCCATTCTCAAGCAAATGACCCTCCTCCTTCCGAGGTTATGATTTCTCTACAGCGCCGAGATGGTGTAGGTAAAACCAAAAGTGAACTAAATATCCCTGGAGGACCTGCGTAGATACGTTGCTCCTCCACGTAAGACGACGTATATTACTCGATGTGATGGGCCTTGACAATAAACTGTTGGCAAAAAAAACACGGTATACTGGGATGATCATCCGTCAGTAGGTCAGTACGTTTTACATCAACGTCACGACGACGCAGGGATGACACGAGCGTTCTGATTGGACAACAAGCCTGGGGTTGTACAGTTGGCTCGGCTCGGGATCCAGGCACTAGTTTCCCTCCTCCCATCCTCCCGAGCTGCTTTAGGGGTTACGCTTTATGTGTGTATTCCTTTGGAAAATGGCATTGCTGTTCAATCCTTCGCAGCGATTCGCCAGCTGATATTTCTCCCAGAGTCATAGAGCAGCTGGACTCAAACGCATGCAGCGGATCAGCGACGCACTGCGAAGGTTACCGTTGGACATCTGGACGGGACGGCACAGCATCAACTAAGGTGCGTCCTACGACAACTTGCCATTGCTTTTGACAGGCATCACACCGCCACACCGATAGTTTTTTAGCCCGCTTTGTTCATATCGGGGCTCAACTAAGCCGCAATTTGAACAAATTGTAAAAGGGTCATAGTCTTCTTTCTCGGTTTACAAGGCCTGAGGATTTGTCCTTAAAAAACCCTTCAGTATCACCCATCCGGGGTCGACATATTGTGTTTCTACCTGACGTGTTGATGTGGACATGCATCAGCCATGAACACACCGACCGTGAACGGGACATCCACCAGCGTTGCGGTCGATTTGTAATCCATTCTTCCCGTCTTCGTTCCCTTTCTCCCTAGGTTATTGCTCGGCGCCTGGCTACTCCATTCCCTCGGAAATGCTGCCCTGTCTGCACAGAGTTCTACTGCGTTCGGCTCTCTCGCCTGCGTCAGGCAGCGGGCTTGCGAGGAGTGTCCGCTGCATCCACACCACTCCGGACCGCTCTGCTGTCGCTCCGCCGCCGCCGCCGCCATGCGCGCTGGTGTCGGCGTCGTCCGTGCAGAGTCGCCACCTGGGGACCCATCCCCTGAAGGAGCCCATGGAGCCACTGAACTCACCGCAGAGCGCCAAAGAGTTTATTTATAGCCTTCACCCGTCAGAGCGCAACGTTCTGCTGCGGGAACTACACCGGTTCGAGTCCATGGCCATCGCGCAAGGTATGTATGGTGTGGTATGGTGATTTTAATGTTGTGTATTATTATGTGATTTATTGGTTGTGGTAGTGCTAGGCTCATAGTGGGGTTTACGGCAGCTGTGTGCTACTTTGGAATAAGCTTGGTGGAAAAAGTAAACTTACGTTTTTTTTAGGGGGCTAAGAATTCCACGGGATGGAGATATTTGACCGGGTTATGAAATGAAAACACAGAACTTCTGACTCATGGTCACGCAATGTTTCCACCCCACAGAGCCAGTCTTATTCACATTGCCCAGAACTACCATTCCTCTTCCCCTGAGGTTGACCATATGCGGTTCCTCTATTTAATTTAAGTTTTATTTATAATGCAATAATACAATACAATAACATATTGTAATATAATGCAATGTATTCAAATATTGTGATAAAATACAATATTTATATTAAACCGGGGAATTTTGTCAGCTTCTATATAATAATTTGAATGCATCGTTCATAACTGTCCATCTGGGAATAACCCTGGGAAACATCTTATATCCGTACTCACTTTTCATTGTCGTTTCCCATGCACTTTGGCTTTTTTTAGCCATTTAATGCCATGCCCTGTACCGTGTGTAACGCAACTACTGCAGCAGGGATAGGATTGTGAAAGTGTATTATCAGCAGTGGCCTGATTCGACTCTTTATGGCACAGACTCTTCAGCCCCCTTTTGCCCTCGCAGGTGTTGAGTGAATCGCCCCCCCTCCCTGAACCATGAGACTCCGGCTACGGGTGTCCTGCAGTACACAGCACTTGGCTCTCAGAGAGAGGAATAGCCGAGTGTTAAAAGCAGCAGCAGCCTCAGAAAGTGCAGCCTCATACTAAACAGTTTGTGCTCTGCTGGCTATCATGTTTCCACCCGGGGCCAATTGCACCTATTGTGAATACCAGCAAGCACCACTGACTCGGGCCATGAATGCCCAGCATGCATCACTTCACAGTTCTTTGAGGCGTTTCTTTCCCGTGTTGTGCCCCGGTTTTAGAAAATCAACGTTGTTTGAAAAAGTTTCAAATGTGCTGCCGAGAAACCGTGTCTTTTATCAAGGCTACAGAGACGACTGGTGCTTCAAGTCATCTGATGGTTATCTTAAATTGGATGTAGTCTTTTATTTGGAGTGTCCACTGGCCTCCAGCCCCTCTAAGTTCCCCGTCACTTCAGGTTCAATTAGTGGAGAATGGCTCGGTTGCGAAAGCGCTTAATGAGCAGGTCAAGAGAAGGCATTTAACCTTCGAGAGGTGTCTAATGGGATCCATTTTACATGGGGTCTCAGGGTTTGGGTTCAAAAGGAAGGTATTCTCTCTTCATTAGAAAACGTGTTTCTGTGAGTGGCATGAAGTGATGATAACCGTGTGTACATCTTCACCCCTACTCTTTCAGATGGATAGTTAAGAAGTATATACTCAGTAAATTGTAGATCAGGGGTCTCAACTTACCTGGGGGCCGCTGGAGGTAGAGTTTGGCTCAGGCTGTGCCACATCAAGCATTCCACAAAAAAAAGTAGCACAACTGACCCAATTTAAGTTATTGATCAGGCTATAATGAGATCACGTTGGCTATGTAATCGCTGACTACAGAGGACATTTCATAGTGGTTGGTGGAAACCGGGACATTTTAGCGTCCTTTGGCTTTTGTCAGGACTCAGGACACGTAACTCAAAATTGGGACTATCCCGGCAAAACCGGGACATCTGGTCATCCTATCACAAGTGATAAAAAAGCGTGGCAAGCGTCTCAGGAAAAATGTGCGTTTGACAACAACGCGCAGGCCGCAGTAACACTAAACTTTGATGTCAAGTAGGGGGCCACAATATTTCATCCTGCGGGCCTCAATTGGCCCCAGGGCCGCGAGTTTGAGACACCTGTTGTAGATAGATGATGTATTATCCATAGGTCAGCTATCTGGTCCATGCCGTTGGACCGTCACACAATTTCCAAAATAGTTTTCAGAATCTGTCTCATACCACTAGTTTCACCAGATAATATTACAGCAAAATAGCTTGTGAGTTCTTTGCTTTCGAGCAAGAATAGCACCTGAATCACTTACCTGGTTGATTTGCTCTGCTTATTGGCTCGTGACAAAGTGTTGATTAACACCATTGATAATTAGGAGCAGCAAGGCTAACCAGAATGATGAACACATTACACAGAGTATGTGTGGATGACTGGCAAAGGCATTGGTTTCAGGGTTTGTTTCCCATTACTGTGCAGCACATTAAAAAGACGGGATGGAATGGTACATTTTGAGACATCGATAATTGGGAGAAAAAGCATAGCGTATGATATTATGTAAGAGAGGGGAGAGTGATGAAAAATACTGTGAAGATGTACGGAGGATTTTCACGGGTTTTTCATAGCAAAGGCCCTGCTCTCGTTTTCCCAGGGACTGGTCCTCGTTATCTGGGATGGTTTGGTTTGACAGAAGCCTGCGCAGGAAGATGATGTACATTTCACTTCCACTGACAGAAGAAGAAAAGGAATAGGATAGGTGCTGAGTATTCATACATGCGAATACACACTCAGAGACACATACACAGACACATACACACATGCACATACACACATATAGACATACACACATTCACACACATTCACACACACACACACACACACACACACACACACACACACACACACACACATAATGAATAATTCCTGTCTTCATTACTGTAAAGGAAGAACTGCAGTTATTAGACATCAAAAGACACCCAAGATTGGGACTCTGTGTAGCCCTACAATGCTTCTCTGTTCGAGTCTGTTTCAGTCTCATGATGGCTGGGTGATGCAAGCCGGCGTTGCGTTCTGTGTGTCCTCAGGTGGACCTGCATGACACTAATGGAAGTCTCAGTCATGACATTCATAGACTCTGGTCCTCCTCTAGAACAGGGAACACTACTACACTCATGCAGTCGCTTTGGACGAGAAAATAACATGGCATAATGAAACCAATAAAATACAGTTGGTTCTGGGATTGTTTGTCTTTCATAAACATACTGTATTTATATATACTTTGTATACTAGTAAATAGCGTGAATTATTCAGTGGCTTGTTACCTGCTATCCCTTGCACATCCACAAATTCTTTCAGATGCTGATCAGATTTGATGCACCATACGAAATTCACATTTATCATTGATGTACAACTGCCTTTGAACAAGTGTAGCTCACAAAGATAATTATGGGTCTGTAAGCATGCCAGTGCCAATTAACAACATTCTGGGATAAATCTGTATTTCCCGCTACTATTGGCCATTGAACTGTAGTTTCCTGTTGCTAATTAACCAAAACACGGATATTTTTGGTTTGCAGCTTTCAGCTTATTCTCACTGTTTTCAGCATAACTTGTGAATGCACACACACATCCCTATGCACCCTATACAAGGGTGAGGCAAGCCCTGGTTCAACATAAATCACTTGTAACACTCATCTCAGAAATGCACATGGCACAGTACTCCAGATCCAAAGTGGATACACGTGTCTCTGGTGCCACGCCCGTTAATGTGGGTGTGGAACACACTAAACGGCAAGCACTGCAACCCGCCACACATTCCATGAGCATTGTCTCCCACTGGAATGCCTTACTCACACAGGGTCTTAACCTGGCCTTAAAGTAAGACTTCGCCCTCTTTTTCTTTGTCGAAGCCTACATGTGATTGTATGGGTCCGTGCTTGTATGAGTTTATTCCAAATCTTCCCCTCATTATCCATTGTATGAGTTTATTCCAAATCTTCCCCTCATTATCCATTTTGAGCAATTACGGCGCGTTATTATTGACCTTTGACCTAGGGCAATTATTTCCACCCTGGAAGCGAAGACTTTGGTTGTTATGGAAGTGGCGTACAAACAGAGCAGTGAGCAAAGCAAAAAGTCACATCAGCCAAAAGAACATGTGATCCAAAATATCACTTTCAAAGCAGCAAGCTACTTTGGGAGTGTGAGGTGTGTGTGTTAGTGTGTGTTAGTGTGTGTCTGTGTGTGTGTGTGTGTGTGTGTGTGTGTGTATGTATGTATGTGTGTCTATCTGTGTCTGAGGTGTGTCTGAGTGTCTGTGTATGTGCTTCTGTGTGTCTGTATGCGTGCATATGTATGTGTGTGTGTGTTTTTGTGTGTGGCGACTGTGTGTGTTGTGTGTGTGTGTGTGTGTGGCGTGTTTGTGTGTGTGTGTGTGTGTGTGTGTCTGTGTGTGTGTGTGTGTGGGCACTCACCTGTGTTATGGTTGCACATTCGGTACGGACATTTGTTCTATTCGTGGTGGATAGGACGACTGGTAAAAACAATGCAGTATTCTATCGTCTGCAGTCTCAAACAAAGAAAGTCTGCATACCTTCAGAAGCCTGGCAAAAATCTGTGTTAACTCCTCTCACAAGATACATTTATCTCAGGACATAATCTCTCTCTAGTGGGGATACATGAACCACACAACAACTAGAACATTGCAAAGGGACACGCATGATGAAATGTGGATGGTCAATGGTCATTGCACATGATTTAGAGTGTTATTAAGGGGGAGCAGTATGGGGACGGGGAATTATAGATTAAATACGGTGCTGGTCTGCCCACACCATGTTATTGCCCACAGCAGCAGCCCCTAGTTGAAGGATGTCACTGCCGACAAACATGGAATTGATCGTGGTTTGATCTCCGCTGTAATAGATTTTCCAACTCAAGTTTTGCTTTGACTGCCTAGAAGAGTATTTTGGTACTCAAGAGATTAATCTTCCTTCCAGGAGAGACTGCAGTGCCGGGTGGGCTGACATAGGCACATACAAAACATGACAAATGGTACAAACTGTATGCATGGGTGTAATAGTACGGATGATAAGTTTGGTGTAATAGTATGGACCAGTATGTGTGCTCGAAGACAGAAGGCTGGGACGGTTCTATCCAGGAAGTTAGAGAGATGATGAAGATGAGGATGATGATGATGATGATGATGATGATGATGATGGATATGATCATGGCACATAATGATTGTCGTTTAAATATTCATAGTTCATAATGGTACAAAACCGTATTTGTTTTATTGAGAGGGCTCTTCAGAAGAGTTTGTTTTGCGCTGGTCGATTTAAAGGAGCGACTTATTGCTTCATAACTGGTTACCATGGCAACACATACGGATGGGTCCCAGTCCCATCCCCATCCTATGCTCTTCTTCTTCTCCTTCTTCTTCTTCCTCTTCCTCTTCCTCTTCTTCTCTTTCTGCTGACAGGACATTCAATCAGAAGATTAATGATTGTCCCCAGTCCTCGTTAGTACATAATGGGGGATTAGCTGAGAATCATCCGGAAAATGCAGCATGACTCATCGTCACAACGAGACGTTTTCGAATCGTCGGGGTACGCGATCCTCACCGGACGTTATTACTTTTCAGAGCGAGACGGTGGCCAGATGGTACGCTCCTGAACAGATGCTTTGGGCTGTCCTGTTTTTATTCTCATCATATTCTGTTAATATCAAGGTTAGAGAAGTGACACCAAAGCAAACATAGAATCAAACCGGAATATATTAATGAGGATGGAGGCCAAAATTGACAGAACATGAATAAATATCACTCAGTGTGGCGTTGGAATAACTTTGGAAAAAGTCCCAGGAATCTGTGATGAATAACAAAATCCAGCTTTCATTTTTTTGAGCCATCTTGCCTCGAATAAGTCGATTTATTCGTCATCTTATTCACAGAAGGTGGTGATCACAGACGCCGCACAGAACCGGGTGTCATTTAAGTCAGGAATAATCTTTTGAACACAGCACGGTTGTGTTCAAGTTGTGTTGTGTCAAAGCAATCTATTCTCATGTGTCAAAGATTGCAGAGCGATAGAGTGAAATATAACTGAAAGGACAGTCTGTTCCCCCCCTATCTCTCTTCACAGTGTGTGTGTGTGTGTGCGTGTGTGTGTGTGTGCGTGTGCGTGTGTGTGTGCTGTATCTCCTCTGCATATTGCTGACACACTCACCTTGTGAGGTCCCTCATGGAATTATGTTTCCTCTGACTTAATAGCTATGGGTCGACAGCTTTGTCTTCACACTGGCTAGTTGGCTGACAGCTTAGTTTAGTGAAGTAGCAGTAGTAGAGGTACTAAATGAATCATGATTCTGTAAATATTGTGACACAATTACATTTTTTTTGCAGTGCAAGGTTATGTTTTCGGAGGTTTGAGCCGTGGGTAACTTGTGGGTTGGGGTTCTATGGGTCTGTCGGTGTCCGCTGTTGTTTTCTCTATGAAAGTGGCCAAACCGAACAGAATGTACTTGATGAGAATCAGCTATAGGCGAATGCACGCCCGCGGAAGGACCGCACCATTGATATGTTTAACTAAGATTACACTGACATTCTGCACATTGTAAGTCAACCTAATGATGCAAGGACTGTGGAACGACAGAATCCTGATACCCACATGAATACACTTCCCCCCACTCATACCTACTGTATGAGTGACCTATTGACCCCGTTCCTCCTCACGGGACCCATTTGAAGCCACAGCACCGAGTGAAGCCTCACCCAGCTCGGTTGCTTCAGGGAACCGCACTCAACATACAATGGCATAGGTTAACACAGGAGACCTTAAAATCCATGTTACAATCATTTTAAAGTAAAGCAATGTGTATGATGAGCCAGTTAAAAGGCGGGAGATTTTCAGAATTCAAACCTAAACAGCGTTTGAATTCCGCAGTGTTCTGTCCACTAAGTAGCTGTGAGGCTGTGTGACGTGAACGGTTGCAACTCGACTGGCTGGGTTGTATAAATATGAGCAGTTTAGGGCGTGTCAATAGAAAAGATTCTTGTATTTATTGAGAGAGCTACTGGCTGGCCAGCCTTTTTAAGATTTAGAATAAATCAGCTACACGATGGAATTTTATTGATCACATTATTGAAATCCCTTTCCATCAGTATTGACTACACATAAGTCCAGGTAAGTATTATGAGCTACGAGCTAGTTAAAATGTTACACATTTCGACTTTAAAGACTGCATGACACAGAAAAATACCTTTTAATTTCCCAGCTCATTTACGTTACAACAAAACCTCTGAGCTCAACCTTTATCCATTCACTTTACAAAAGAACTCTGGGTTTGGCACACTCAACCAGTTGCACACACTACACACTAAAACGCACACACTTAAACTGGTTCAGTAACTCATTTATTTATTGGGACGCTATATCTCAGCGTGCTCCAACGAACGGCTCTAATACAGTGTGGCTTGTAGCTGAAATGTATTCGAAGTTTAAGTAGGGCATTCAATCATTACTTTTGAATGCTTCTATGAGAACCGGCCAAAGACGTGTGGGGCGGTGGTATCAGAGGAAGGGACTCCACAAGAACAAAAATGGGGAGAAATGAAAAAGAAAACAGCTTTCTCAAGAGTTGTTCAGAAAATAATGGATGCACCCCGGAGGTAGCCGATGGAGAGGGCTCTGAAAGCCAGGCTGATCTTTGATGCCTCCCAAATGTGTGCTGAGGCTCTCTTAACGATTGCCTTCCAACCGAAAGGACGTGCAGAGAGATGACTAAAAGGCTGTGGGAAGCTGCAACTATGTTCCTTTGCGGCTACTTTTCAGCTGCAATTACAGTGAAGTGAAGCTTCACTAAGACTGGTTAGATAATGGCAATAACGATGAGATCGGTGTCACCCTCATCTTCTTCAACCGCGCCATCCCAGTTTTTTAATGGACACCTCGGGGACCGGGGAGGTATGCTGCCAATGACAAAGCGACTTCACCGTCGCACAGGGGGAGGTGTAGGCGTGGAAAGAGTCCTGCTTGAGGCAGGCAGGGGAGGCAGGGGGGAGGGAGGGAGGGAGGGATGGCAGAGGAGGCGTGAGGCTGAATAATGAGGGAAGGTGGACTGTTTAAAAAGAAAAGTGCCTGCTCTCTGAAGGTCACTGAAAGGGGGATGAGTTGCTAATACCTTGAGCGCGGTCACACAGGGCAACCCCATTACGTTTTCCTGACCGTTTACACCCATCGATTGACCGACTTCCAATCACGGGATGCAGAGACCGTTCAACAATATCATATGATGATTTCAAGTTAATACGCTGACAGGACAAATATATTCCTGAATATCCTCTAATGGTGACTCATAGATTTATGGAGTCAAACTATTATTGGCGTAAGCAGAAGTGAAGGTTTTGGTCACGATATATTAACTTAATGGTTAAATGTAAAATCATCTGAACTGAAGCCATTATTCGATTGTTCTAGTGAGTGTTTTAATATTCTTTCCCAGATCGGTTGAATCTCGGATCTCCTCGGAAGTAAGGAAGCACAATGATTCCAGGAACAAGCTCAAGCTAGCATTTTTCTATGACTGCTGCAAATCAGAACTATAAAAGCTGCTGTCCGCATCCACTAAAATGGATTTAACACCCACAGCGTCAGTTTGGCTTTCCTAAGAGTTTTCACATCACCACCATAAGTTACACTGCGTAAGAACCTAAATTGATGGATGAGAAGTTGAGTGGCTTGTAGAATGACTTTTTTAATCCTTGAATAAATTATGAGCTCTCTTTATGTTGGATGATGTAGGGATAGGTTTTTTATTATTCTTTTGAGAGACACTTCCTACCTTATTTGCAAATTCAACGACAGTGATTTTCAAACTGATGCACTCTTAAAGTCTCTTAAAGCATTCATTGCAAATCCTGATGACGCATGCGTGCGTATGTGTGTGTGTGGGTGCGTGCGTGCTTATGTGTGTGTGTGGGTGCGCGTGTGCATGTATAAAAGGGATGCAGTGTAGTAGTTGGACATATGCCGAGGGACCTTTCATGCACAGCATTTTGCTCTCAATCCATAATGAAGCTTTCATTTATCGTGAAACATTGATTTTAGGAACTCAGTATAGGACCATGTGGTTATTGGCTACTCTTGATTGCTTTCCCCTTAGCCTGCTTGAACAAAAGGGTCAGGGTTAGAAATGTTCAAAGCTTATTGTTAAAATAATAATTAAAAGTAAAGTCCGGCTAAGGAAATTGCACGCCTGAGAGCAGAGAAAAACGGTTGAGAAAAAGGGTGAGAGTCAACTCGTCTTTTTGACCTTATTTCGTTCTTCTCTTCAGTGAGTCAAGACAGCACCATACAATGTATTAACATCTTTAAGACTGACCAAGAAACGTTTATCTCCTCTTCGCTCTTGACTAGATAGGTCCACATTCTCACTGGAGTCTGTGTCCTCAAAAGAACTCACAGAGTCTACCAGTGCCACTACTGTGTGTATTTCTCCGTTGATTTGTCATATAACAACAGGTTGTGTTGATGTTAATATTGCTAATATAACCTGTGGAACCTATGTCATACTGATTTCTTGTCTTGGTACATCAGACACACACTTTAATGTAATCTGTTCGGCAACAGATGGTCAGTCGATCTTCCAACAACAAGGAACAGGAATATAACTAAATCAGTCTTGTCGATGCTGTGGAACGTTTCATTAATCAAGGATTAATCAATGAGGTCTCCTGTTACCTGGATGAATGGAAAAAGGCATCGGTCCTGCTGTCGAAGAAAAAGTCTTAAATTATTATCCAAGTGAAGGGTGTGTAGGATCAACAAGGGGTATTTTAATGTGTAACTGACCCCGTTTGACACTTAGGTAGCATTGATTTTATGAGGCGAGCATTAAATAAAGCTATTAGCAATAAATATTGTTGTTAAACTACACTGGTATTAAGCTACACTAAGCTACACCAAGGAATTGTACATTTATGTCAAGGGTATATGGTTTTATATGTATCAAATAAAGTAAACGGTAACTATTATGTAACTCAAGGATATCAATTTCCTATGTCTGGTTATTGTGTATCGATGATTCCACATTTAATGGCGTTTCAGGCCACAGAAATGAATGATAAAGGAAAAATTGCACAACAAAAGAAGCTCCTTTCGTCCGAGATGAAGTATTGGCAGCGATATCCATTTGGGCCGAAACCAGGCACGGTTTGAAAGCAGGAATGTTTATCAGTCGCAGTGGAAAGCTCAGACGGACAGATGGAGGGAGTAATGAGTTTGGTGGCTGTGGTCAGGTGACGCCTGTGGCGCCGCAGCCGGATGTGTTGAGCTTACAGCATCTTTTTTTGGGCTCCATGGAGGGACTGCGATAGAAATGGCAGCTGTTGGATGATAAAACACTGCCATGGTGGCACCCCACTATCTATTTAGCTCACAGCAGGTTCTGGGTTCAAAACCCAACAGAGGCTTTTCTTTGCTTATCCGTGTAAAATACATATTCGTTTTTTCCCGATTGTTTTAAGAAAAGTGGCAATATACTCGATACTCTTAATATGTGACTTTTTTTGGTTCCAGTGTGTCACAAGTTTTGGTGTTATTAATTTATCATGAAGTTAGTTCAAGTAATTCCCCCTGGGTTTATTGGCCCATTTGACTCACCTGTGTGGTGTGTACTTCAGAAAAGTTAGATTTTGATTCGGACTGAGTCTACACCAGTACTTACCGTATGCGTAATGAGTATTCTAGCTTTTGGCGTTTTGTTTTCCCAAGTTTAAATGGGGCCTTTTTGACCCCAGGCAAAGTATTTTTGACTACATTAAAATCTTTCCCTTCGACTGTCTACATACTTATTTTTGGATTTTAGTCCATCGTGATATGCAAACTCAAATAACATTACCAATAACAAGAACATGGTGACTCCGTCGCTGACCTTTAAACCCGCAACACTTTGCCCATTTCCCTTTGCTTTTGTGATGAGAGATTATTTTGAGCTCACTTGCCATTTGTCTTCAGAATGCATCATGGGATTTCTTGTTGTCAACACTCTGCCATTTTGTGGTGACTCCAGAGTGTTGTAGTGATGCAAAATCCAATAATAAAAAATATACCGTAACCCTGGCTGATCAAAACGTTGTTACTGCACGTCTCGGCTGAAATAAATTGGCAGTTTCAAATACAACAATATCAGTCCATAATGTCAAATAATACCATACATACCTAAGCCTATACCTCCAAGATGGAGGCGGTCATTGCGATGGGACGTCACTATGTGCAACCCTTATAGCTCGCTTGTCCGCAAATGCGCGTTATCTTGTGAAGCGCTGAAATTGGTGTTTTAAAATGTTAAAAGCAACCAGTAAATCTCCTACTTAACCCAAGTAAAATATTAAAGCCTTGAATTTTCTTTTATCTTATCAAACCCTATTAAAGCGTTCTTAAAAGTTCTGCAGCTTTCTTAAGAGTTCCTCAGGCGGCGAGATTAGGAAACCAATCCTTCTTCCTCCTTGTACCTTCCCCTTCTCTCTCGCTTCCTCTTTGGTTAGCCGGTCGTTGGAGGGATGCTTCATGGGGAATCATTTCTGTGTGTTTTGTTCTGCTTTCAGACTCCGGCATGCAAGCCTAATTAGTACTTGGGGGATTGCTCTTTCTCTTTCTCCCTGCCAGTCTGCTCACTCTCCCAACATGAATAAAATGCTTAACTTAATTGCCGGAGCAGTGCGATACACTGCCTGTCTGCGTGCTTCGAGGGGTCACAGGGTCTGGCGCTTTACATTGTCTTTGTGGAAAACGTATTTGAGGAGTTGGTGAAGAATTTTTTTTGTGTTTCAGAGTTTGAAATTGCCTTCGGGGGGAGGCGAGCTGGGTATCGTTATTTATATTCAGGGCTGGTTGTACACGGTGATCTAATCAAATCAGTGGTGTTCCGAGATGCTTTTCTTTAAAGTTGAATGTATTCCCCTGAGTAAAGCTGAACACTACTTCGTCTATGCAATGTAGGGAGATCAGGGGAAAATGTGTGTCCATCATTTCGAGTAGAAAATCAATATTGCCTCGAGGGATGCGACGCTTGAGTCTATATTTCATATTCATAAGACACATATATGTACTGGACACTATATGGTGCTGCATTGCAGTGTGGTTCCATAAAATGAAGACCTAAAATGTGTTTTGCAGCTATAGTGCTTGTGCAAGCAAGTGCAGTGGGATTGCAGAAACCATTTTTCCATTTGGCAATACGAAGCCGAGTAGACAAAACGGCTTCAACTGAAGATTGCTGAGCGAGAAATTTGCATTTAGAAGTTTGGGGAAGTATGTCCATCGTAAAATATTGACCCCTCCCCCCCCCCCCCCCCATTAAGCTTTACACTTCCCATAGTCTGTAGTAGTCAGTAGAAGGTTGCACTTTTCATCTATTCCCTCTGAAAAAAATATTAATAATCTGTGTGATCAAGAAGAAAGACACATCATACATTTATTTAAAAAGTGTCACCAAGTGTTGGGCTCTATGATTTAGTTCTCACATAAAACGAAATGTCACCTTACGAAATGAGAGGAAATTATAGTAAAGTGAACTCTAATCAAGAAGCAGAAAATCCCAAAGCCCTTCTCGGCACACATGCCATTTTCTAAATGAAGCATGGCATATTTATCAATGTGAAATCCAAAAGAAAGTCCCAGGGACGATCCTCTAGATACGGTCCTCCTAAAAGCCATCTGGCTTGCTTAATGCGTCAGGAGAGGTAAGCCTCAATATCAGTCAAAATTCTTATTTTGGGATCGACACGCGGTAGCATGTGGCCTTGGATTGATTTGTGTTTCTGTTTTCCAGCACTGTTTGTGTGTGTGTGTGTGTGCGTGTGTGGATGTACAGATGTATGGATGTATGGATGAATATATGTGTATGTGGTCATATTCTTCATCATTAGCCCTTACAACCGAATCATATATTAACATATATTATATCAAACTTCTGTCAGGGTCCTCAGGGGCTAACATCTCTTTAGTGTCTCCTCAAGACACGCCATTTCTGTTCTTTCTTCTTTCCCTGGACCGGGGATGGGGGGAGGGGGGGAGAGAGTGGGGGTTGGGACACAAGGAAATCAATACTCTGTACAAATCGTTTCTGACGGAAATGGGAATAGCGTCCGTCCATGACAGCTGCCGTTATAGTCGCTCTCTAAGAGGACGTGGCAGCCAGAGAAAGGAAAAAAGCAGAGATCCAACTGTTCACTCCCATGTTTTAACTCAAATGGATTTTAATTAAAAAACAGAGATTAGCCGGGGACTCACCAGCATGTGTCCTGTGGCATGGGGCTGAGGAAGAGGTAAAGCAGAGATATTCTGGGCCAGGGTGATTTATGAACCACTAGAGCCTCTGTGGCGAGAAAGTAGGCCAGACTCTCTCATCCTAAGATTGATAAAGTTGGTGTGTCTGTCCACCACTAAGTGCTGGCACTGGCTGATGGAAATGAGCTAAATTAGTGGAGCATATGAAAAATGTGTTGCCCTTTTTGGTGTTCGAATAGAGATCGGTTTATCGAATTGTCACAAATTGCAATGTGGTGCTGTGTCGTTGTTATCATCTCTTGATTTAAAAGTGTGGGTTTGTGGTTAAATTTAAGTCGGATTGCCATAATCATGTCACATAACGTTGTGACGAAACACTGATTTTCAGAGTGTGTACCAAGCGCCAATTCTCAATCAACAATGAGCAGCATTTAAATTCGGTTTAAGTGTGTGAAAACAGCTTTTAAAGTCGTAGATTTGGACATCAAACCTAAGATTGTACGACTAGGAATGATCCCCAGACAATCAAGATGTCTACATCTCCTCTCGAGGGGATTAATTCATGTGTGACCCTGCGATTTAGAGTGTTTCTCTGGTCGGCGTAGTTTCCATAGCAACCAGATGGTATTGTGATTTGTGATCACCAGTCTCCGTCTGTTTCCACATGCTTTCTGTCGCGCTGGCCCGGAGTACAGCTCCCCGTTGACACTGAACACTGACCAAACACTGCTAGTCCAAGTGAAACAAACAATGAACTGTAAGCTCTGAGATCCTCTTTTTTTTTTGCCCTGTGCTTGATTTCTGTTTCGAAATAAAAGAAAAGAAAACCTCTAAGGTTCTTTTCTCTTAGCTGAGAAAAATCATTCGGCTGTCGTGAAGTTGAACACTCGACCCTACTGGTTCCCACTTAGCCGGTAGCCATCACCTTGCAATGCTGGAACCAGTTGGGAGCGAATGTGTGAGAGTGGGTGTACTGGAGGACTTTGTCTGCCATATTCACTCAGAAAATGTGAATATACGTCGATGGAGTCCGATCAAAATGGCTCTAAGGTTTAGAAGTGCCCCCCATGGTGTCTGCTCTGACGTTATCAAATATTAATATCACATTATCCATCGCTTGCATTGTGTTTTTGCCTTGCACGCTTGAGTGAGCGTCGTAGTCCTTATATTCCATAGTCATAAGCAAGTGGCCCCAGGCTGTTCAGGACAAACAGTGGTTACATTTTAAAATATGTCTAAAGGTTATTCAAATGAATATAAGAGCGGAGCCACAAGCAGGGATAAGGTGTCACGGCTTCTCTGTATGACTTGTATTTTCTTTACTTTATTTAATTCTATAAACTATCAACCGTCTCTCCGAAGGATATAACCAGTAACGGTACTGAATTTGAAATCATTTCCAGAGTACTAGATTCAATCTGGCCGTTAATTTAATCGCACCTAGCTAGACTGAGCTATAGCAGACTGCAGTTCACTCAAAGGAATTCATATCTATTACAATTTTTTTTTTTAAAAACCAACAGAGACCGTTGCTGAAAGGACATAATGTGTTTGCAGTCTTAACCGTCTCCATGTGTACACAGAAGTGGACAAAACCTTCCTGAATACATCTTTTATGCGTTTTATGGGTTTTATAAACAGAAATAGGCCCATAATGTGAAAAAGGATCAACTTCTTGTTTCAGTCACACTGCAGGGGTGCTGTGCTTCTTAGACTCCCCAGGAGCTATACTGGGGGACTACAATGTACTCCTGCTCACGCACCAAAGCATTCATGGACATTAATGCACTTTTAGTGTTTTGGAGAGACTAATTAGCCAACAAACGCTTCCCGTTCACTGCAGATACGACTCAATGTTTCAGCATTCTTGCTACACCTAATCTTTCGACTGGTCCCATCTACTAGGGGGCTGTAAAATAAAAAGTTAAAGTCTATAGAAAAGCCTATACAAAATAATCCTAAATTACAGAGGGCAAGTGGTAAACATCATCAGTTACAATAAACTTACTTTAAAAATGTCCCACAAAGGTCAAGCCTTTACTCAAGAAATATCATAACACTGTGAGGTGTGTGTTGTTTATGTGCTAATGCCTGTTGGTGTGTGCAGCAGTCAGCAGTATTTCGCTGTGTCCTCTACGGACCGGGGCAGACTTCCACAGAGGTTCGACATTCACTCAGCCGTGTAATGACGACCTTATCCGCGCTAATACGACGGCGGTCGCGCCGCCACACATGCAGACGACACTGCGTTGTTCCCCCTCCCTGTGGTGTAATAATATCCCAGCAGGGTAAGATATTATATCATGTAGTATCAGATATTTATTAGCGTTTCCTCTGCTTACAACATGGCGGCAGCGCAAACCGTACAGAGATACAGTACAACAAAAATATACACAGATTCATGTCATAGACTGTATTAAACCGATTCATGCTGAGCCAGCATCTGTAATTCTCAGTCTAGGGGTCACCTTAGTCCATCTCTTCCAGCAAACTGCTGGAATCTGAGGATCAAAGTCTGACAAAACTTTTATAACCTTAACTTAGGTTAAAAGTTCTGAACAAGAAAGACAAATCGAGTGCAGGCTCAATTCTGCCTCCCGCCTCTAGCACTGAATCTCAGTGGAAGGCCGTCAGACCCTGGGGTTAAGTCTGAGGGACAGGTACTCCAGGGAGTGTCCGTCCCCCTACTTCACTTCGCCGTGCTTCAATCGCCTCCTCCTCACTCCATAGATCACTCTCCGCTTAACTCTGACAGTGTTCCTTCTGCTCTGTATCCCCTCCCGAACTTCACCGGACCAGCCCCCCGAGACTTCTCCTCAAATTGAATCCCTGCGTCCTGTAAAGGTTAATGGAGATACATGTGTTGTGTGGCTGTATCCTCACCCCCCCCCCCCCCCCCCCCGTCGTTGGACGAAGGAGCCCTCAACGCTGACCTTTACAAATCAGTCCCTGGCGTGTCCACGGTGATGATTGATGATGTGTTTTCATCAGAGAAGAAGTTCATCCCCCCCCCCCCCCAACACACGTTATGACATCAGCGATATGAGGCTTGGTTCTACTACTTCAGACCAGTACGACTTCCCGGTTTAGGAGCTACCCCCCGAGGGATGGGTAAAGCTAATAAGCTTTCAAATGTGATATATCCCCCCCATCCCCCGGCACATCAATATCTGTACAATTGTAGCTCAGCTGCAATCCCGAGGTGGAATACACCCATGGATTTGGCTACGCGCTTTTATTTCTTGATTTTTCAAGTGACCATATATGGTCATATTTATATTTTTGAGATTCTGTTCTGTCAGTAGCTCTAGTTGAATTTAGTGAGATTGTTCTATGGCTAGATACTGCAGGCACGACGACCTTTCCGTCATTCACTCTCTCTTTCCCTCGTTCTCTCTCACACACGCTTTCTTTGTACCCGTTCAGTCTACTCAATGCTTCGTTCTCGAATGTTTGCATCCATACAAACTCACAAGTCGATGCACACTTGAGACGTGATTATACACTGACCCATCCTTACACACTTAAGCGCCAAAGACACTTACATGTCGTCGATACATACCTAAGGTGTCCTTTCGCACTTACGCGCTCATACACACTTGGAAGTGTGTATGAACACTTGGAAGTGTGTATGAACGGCCACATAAGTGCGTAAGGACGTCTTAAGCATGTATAGACGACATGTAAGTGTCTTGCACACAAACGCGTCCATACACACTCACACTGACGCTGCTTTTTGATCCTTTGATGTTGATTCTCCCTTACACTGCGAAGCTGAACTCTTAGACCGTTGGATAGGTCAGTAGGGAGGGAAGGCTAGCTGGGTTTATACGGGCATTATACAGGCTTCTTCTTTGGGCTGTTTGGGGAACAAGGATGGAGGGAAAAGGGCTCAAACCTTGATCCTCTCTCTCTCTCTCTCTCTCTCTCTCTCTCTCTCTCTCTCCTTCCCTATCTCTCTCGCTCTCTCTTGCTCTTTATCTCTCTCTCTTATCTCTTTCCTCAGCTTTATAACTCTCGCTTTCAAGTGGACCCCTGAGTCTTCAGCTTTGCCATTCCAGGACTGGGTCGTTAAAAGTGACATTTAAATTGACTTTCCTCCAAACCCCCGCTGACACCCAGACAACCTAAACAGAACAGGTGACACCCAGGTTTTTAATGGATCCCCTCTCTCTCTGCCGCTCCCTCTCTCCGCCCCCCCCCCCCCCTCTCTCTCTCTCTCTCTCTCTCTCTCTCTCTTTCTTTCTCTCCCTCTTTTCCTCTCTTCCTCACCCTCTCTTCTTCTCTTCTTTCCCCCTCTCTCTCTCTCTCTCTCTCTTTCTCTCTCTCTCTCTCTCTCCCTCCCTCTCTCTCTCTCCCCCCCCTTCTCTCTCTCTCTCTCTCTCTCTCTCTCTCTCCCTGTCTCTCTCTCTTCCCCCCCCCCCTCTCTCTCTCTCTCTCTCTCTCTCTCTCTCTCCCTTTCTCTCTCTCTCCCCCCCCACCCCCCCCCTCTCTCTCTCTCTCTCCATTTTTCAGGACAGCTGGAGGTAGCGCCACCAACCCGGGCCCAGTTGAGATACGGTAAGAAGACAGATGTTGTTGGCACCTGTTGTGGTGAAGGCGATTTGTTGTGTGTAATTGCCCCTGCTATGCTGCCTGTTTGTGTATATGCTCACCCCCCAACCCTTGCAGTTTTGGTTGTCGTCAGTGGTTTTATGTATTATTTAGTGTTGAAACTACATGTTTAATAGTTGAGTTACGAAAAGTGTAAATAATGTTAGGAAATGTTTGCATTCATCTTAATACTGGCTTTTCTTTGAGGATAGGCAACAGCATCCTTCACATTGAACACATCCTGATCTTTCATATAACCAAGCCGTTGTTGCCTCTGTAAACTCCAGACTTATTTCCTGTTTCAACTTAAGGTTTCCTTACATTTTGCCAAGGCTCATACATTGTTTCTTGGTGTAGCCAAGCTGTCCACTTGATTCATTAATTCGTTGGTGTCTGTAATGATATTTTAATGCCTTCCACCAGTTGTAAGCAACATAGCAACCGATACAAATTATTCATTGTGAGTGATGAACAACTGAAACACAACTTAATGAGCTGCAGTGCATGAGCTGCTTGTGTTGTTATCGGTATCTCTGTTTAATAATATGTTAATCTAGGGTTCAAATCATCAACAATCCAATAACAAACACACACACACTTCTGACATGAACACAGCTCTTTGTGATGTGTTTAACTTTTGAGATGATTAGATCAATTTCCCAAAAGTTTACAATACCCTGTGTTTGTTTTCAGACTTTTCAGTTATCTCCCCTTCACACAGACACCTCTAATTCAGTTTTCCAGAGGGAGGGAGAGAGAGAGAGAGAGAGAGAGAGAGAGAGAGAGAGAGAGAGAGGGGGGGGGGGGGGGGGGGGGGAGATAGAGAGAGAGATAAAAGATAGATAGAGAGAGAGAGAGAGAGAGAGAGTCACCTACTGATGACCTCATCCTGTATTAACTTTCCTGAACATGAACTTCTCTAGAGACTAAATTAATCAAGTTCTCCCGGAGACATTTTCCGTTCAACCGACACAAGGGCAATGTCCCTCCTCTGTTGCCATGGTTACCCTCACCAAAAAAAAAACAATATGTTTGCCTACTGTGACTTCTACCCCTGTACTGTTTTGACATTCAATACAGCTTTTATACATATTCATAACTATATATTGCAATGCTATTTCTAAATGGATTTCAATGTGCTTGACCTTTTTATTCCAGTTCTGCTGCACAATGCAATCCCCTTCGTGGGCTTTGGTTTCCTGGACAATGCCATCATGATTGTGGCTGTAAGTATCTCAACTCCTGATGTGCTCTCAGCCGGGCACAGCCCCCCCCCCGTCCCATTCAGCTCAGTACCTCGGTGTTCACCGGCGACACAAAAGCGTGACACAGAAGCTCGGAGCCATTTAGAGAACAAAAAGACTGGCGTCTTTTGTCTTCTTCCCTCTGCTCATTTCATTTTATCTCTTACCCCCCGTGCCTCTCATTATGTCGGCACGCCCACCGCCTTCTTCATCTGCACACAGACCCGTCTCTTTATTTCTCTCAGTGAACCTCTCGTTTGGATTACTCAGCCGTTCTGTCTCCATTAGGCTCGTCGTGTATTTTCCTTCTGAGACCCCAATAAACCCCATTGTCTGCTGAGCTCTGCCGAAACACAAATCAACCTCACTGACAAACAATCCCCACACAGCTGTTTGTCAAATCACGTTTCATGTACCCCGGGTGGGAACTTAATTACCATAACATATCAGCAAGCATTGGGCAATTAATCTGGCAAATTAATCAGTTTATAACGACGCGATACACACTTGTTGCGACGAAGCGGATGAGTAGGTCGAGAACAGTACAGATTAAACACACACACACGCACACACACACACACATACACGTAGACACACACACACATATACATTCACAAACAAATACACATACACACCTAGTTATTTATCTATAATGTTTGATCAACTACTTATGAAGGTGTTTGGGCTCAGTGGACACCGAAGCAGTAGTGGTACCCATGACAATTCCAACGATCCTGGCTGTGTTCGAACTGGTCAGTCAGTAAAGGCGGAATGTGGACACTAATCATGTGCCGTAAATCTATCGGTGTGACGTTCATTGGCAACATACACAAGCTTATAGATTGGATTATGGCTTAGCCCCGGAGGTAGAGCACGTTGGCTTGTAACCGGAAGGTTGCAAGTCCAGTCTCCGGCTTCTCCCAGCTGAGTGCTGAGGTGTCCCTGATCAAGACACCTCACCCTAATTGTTCCCGAAGAGCTGGCTGTGGCCTTGCATGGTTGACTCCGCTATCGGTATATGAACCGTTGCAAGTCTGTAACTGGATCAAAGCGTCTGCTAAATGTAAAATGTCACCCTGGGATGTTTCATTTGCCTAAAGAACCTCTAAGTACCAAACTTTCTCTATTGGATGACAATGGATGAACAGCTATGCACCTTGGGATTTAGCATCGCAAATAAAAATAAAATTAAAAAAATAAAAATGTGAGACTACAAGTCTCGCTCTATAGTGCACAATACCTGCTCATTTTTCATGAGCAGGTATTGTGCACTATAGAGCTAGACTTGTAGTCTCACATTTTTGGAAGACACTTCCAAGTGAATTACAGCCTAAGTAGAACTGAATGGGGCGCAGGTGGGCCCATTTGAGAAGGGCCCCCGGTCCCACAGCAGAACTGGGGCAGAATCTAGTTAACGCATGATTTCCAGATTGTAGGTACGAGTCTGTCTGCTCAGAGCACTTAGTGAGACCTGTTGTGATGCCAAGTGCACATCGGAACGGAATAGGAAGCCTAACGATGCAAGATGTTGATTGCAGTATCCTATTTTGAATGCCGTCGTCTTCTTGGTGCCCAGACATAGTAAGGGGTGTTCCCGGTGTGACACCGTTGAAGAACGTAGCAGTAAAACCAACAGAATCCTTTTTAATGAAACAATATATTTAGATATCATAGATTGAATCGCATTTCAATGAAGTCAATGTGATCTCAATAAGTCTGTGTGTGTGTGTGTGTGTGTGTGTGTGTGTGTGTCATAATTAACTGTACCTTTGTTTGTTGTATTTCCCCAGGGCACTCAGATTGAGCTGTCTATTGGAGTGATCCTTGGCATTTCAACTATGGCAGGTAAGAAAACCGCATGCATTTTACCCTATTACATTATGTTAATAATTTTATTGTCAATGAATCATTCTTAAGGGTACGCAGTAGCATTTAACTGCAGTACACCCTTGGGCGTTTGACGTGAAGTGAGTTCAACAGTGGTCTATAGTATCGTTTTTTTTAAACTAATATCTGAAGGAATTTTTGTAGGCCCAGTGGACAATTTGTTTGTGGAAAAGAAGTAGACAACTGTAATCACACACACTATCAGAGTTATCTTATTGGTTTCTTTCATTGCGGTGGAGAAATATAGAATTCAGGGTAAGTGGATTATTGACTCCATTCTTTAGCGAAAGCTTACAGCCAGTCAGTCACACAGAAATGATGTGCTCTGGGGCACAAACACCAACACATTTAACATCAGGGTTTTTTCGAGGAGCTGTGACTCCCACCACCACTGATTGAATACGCCATTGAATTGAGAGGGCAATCATTTAAGGCTTCAATTACCGATCCGCAATCCTTTACATTTTGTGTTCTGCATTCCCACTCTCCAGCGGTAGAGTTGGCGTACAGAGGGGGGGTGGGTTTAAAGATGGGCGTTTGAATGTCATGGCTGTGATAAGCCCTAGGTTAACAATAAGGCAGGTATGGAGGCTTATGGTCAGGGTGCAATAACGGAGGAGAGCCGACGTATTCGGACTGAGCGCTCAGTTATTGGATTTGACAGACGAGCGGTGGTGGAAAACTTTGGTTAAAAACCGTTGAAGATTTTCAGTGGGTTCTTTCTAGGAATCCTTAAGTCTTTAAATCTGGCCTGGTTCCTCCAGATCAGCTGCATGGATTTACAATTTATTTTCCTCTCCATCTCATGAATACATTAGTTTGCTCGTGGCTTGAGGTTATGGAATGTCATCCCCTATGGTTTATGGGATTTAATATATCCAATCCCCGTATTGCTAGTTATAAAATCGAAAGGTGGTGAAATCCGGATTCAAATCATCTCAGTCTGTTTGGAGGTTTTTGTCAATTTTTCTTGCCGAATGACCAAAACCATGAAGCCAGAACACACACAGGGGAAACTATCTGCTGACAGTTGGCTTTTTCAGCAGAAAATAAGTTCAACTGAATTGTGTAATCATTCAGTCACACAGTCCCGCAGAGATGGACGGTCTTAACCAGCAGCCAAAGTCATACCGAAACATAGCAACTGCACTAATGTTCGTTGAATTGCGGGCCTTTAGGCCATCGAAGAAGAACTAATCTACTGCGTATTGCCTCATCAGGGAGTTAACGAAGGGGAAGAGAAGATCAGAGAACAATCCTGACTGGCCTCAAGGTTAATATGTCGGCATTGAGTAGAGAGTTGTTAGGGGACGTTTCAGGAAATGATGGCTTTTATATTTTCATCACTACCTTT
>NC_136934.1:49021993-49094493 GCF_949987615.1 Pollachius pollachius | reverse complement strand
CAGACATGTGGCAGACGAGAGTCAGCTCTCACGCAGTGAGTCTTTGAGCTCTGAGCTCCTGCTCTTTTCGGTTTTCTCTCTCAAGTCGAGTGCTTGTTTGTTGTTTTTCTGGTACGGTTCTAGATTGTTTTCTTCTCATGATATCGATTTTTTTTATAGATGTTTTTTCCTCAATGTCATTCTCCAAGGCTTATTCGGCTTATTCGAATCAATATAAACTGAAGTCTAAAAGTGAATATCAGTTCACAATCTTTTTATGAAAGTAATGAATCATTTAATTGATAAATGTAGGGCATAAGAACGAAAGAATAAAATAATAAAAAGGTGAATAAAATAATAAGGATAGCTGGCAGAGTTCAAAGTATAAGGAAGAACAAATGGAAAACCATATGTGAGAGAATAGATTAATGCTAGAGGATGGGGTTTCAGAAGGGGGGTGCAGTGCCAGTCATGAGTGTCGCAGAGTCCCCTTAAAATACCCCCCGCTCCTAACTAAAGTTGATAAACATCTGGGGCAGCTCCAACTGCATTGTTGGTGCAGGCTCCTTCTGATTGGCTTAGTTCCATGTGAGGTCACTAGCCACTGCGTTTAATGTATCCTGGGTACATTTAAATAAATAAAAATGTAGACAGCAAGTTTCACTGAGAAAATACAAGATACACACACAAACAGCACAAATCAATGAAATTCTTACTTACAAATAAACACAAAGAGTATAATTCATACAACTA
This sequence comes from Pollachius pollachius, assembly GCF_949987615.1. Taxonomy (NCBI): domain Eukaryota; kingdom Metazoa; phylum Chordata; class Actinopteri; order Gadiformes; family Gadidae; genus Pollachius; species Pollachius pollachius. Next base: position 49,093,761 of record NC_136934.1, on the reverse strand, counting down.
AAAACCTATATTTTTTGGGGAAAACAATCAAATTCGACTCATGGTATTCTCTGTTAAATGAGAACCGTCTGATGTCCTTTCAAGCAGCAATTGCTTTTCAAGTTTCACGTTTTCAGTCATAAGAACAATCACAACAGTGGAAGTCATTAAAGGTCCCGAAATGCTTGTATTGCATCGCAAGCAGCTCGTACTGGGATCAAACGGCAGTGGGTTCTGATGTTTCACAGCAACTGAAACTAATGTGAAGAGTATAATAAACGAGTGCAAGGCATTTTAAACATCAAAATAAGCCACAGCATTTTGGACAGAATCAGGGCAGCCACATAACAGTGGCCTTGTAACCAGGTGTTCATTATGCCAGGAAAGTAGCGCTTACATTTCTTACATGGTGTGACTTTGCTAGTGCTACAGTCTACACTGTCATTCAGCTGGTTTAATTAGGATCTGCTTCATGATATGAATGTTCCACTGTTCCTATACATGCAGTTCTGGATTTTAATTGAAGTTAATATTAACTCATGGCGGTGTTCTTGTAAAAGTATACTTTTTGAATCATTTTGAAAAGTTGCCAGTAGATAACTAATAGAGAAAAAAAGGTGAGTAGCAATTAATAGATGTCATCTGTTTAAGTTTAATCTCGTAAACATATTATTGAAAAAGACAAACTAAATGAAACAATCGATAGTCACATTAGATATGCAACCAATGCACCAATGCCTGGTCTCTTTAGCACACTTCATTTCAGACTTTAGATGGTAGCAAACTCAAGAAAAGCCCAGGTGTGCAGTATCCCATCAAACGCAGCTTGTACCTGTGCCACGGTTCCCCGTCCTAACTCAGGGCCAGCGTGAAGGAACCGTTTAAAGGCAGCTTGTATCTGTCCTACCGTCCTAACTCAGGGCCAGTGTGAAGGAACCCTTTAAAGGCAGCTTGTATCTGTCCTACCGTCCTAACTCAGGGCCAGTGTGAAGGAACCCTTTAAAGGCAGCTTGTATCTGTCCTACCGTCCTAACTCAGGGCCAGTGTGAAGGAACCCTTTAAAGGCAGCTTGTATCTGTCCTACCGTCCTAACTCAGGGCCAGTGTGAAGGAACCCTTTAAAGGCAGCTTGTATCTGTCCTACCATCCTAAAAAGATCAACCTGAAACACTCTTTTGTGCATCAATCAATCCACATGCTCAACACTGAATCAACCTCTAGAGCAGGGGTCGGCAACCCTAGGCACGCGTGCCACCACTGGCACGTGGCAGAATAATCATTGGCAGACTTAAAAAAAACAACAAAAAAAACGTATTTTTTATTTTATTATTATTATTTAAAAAATTCACCGCACAATACGGCAGCATAATTATTACTACCGATTTTTTTTCACTTTATTCTGTTTTGGGCATTTCCTCCCAGTGCAAATATGATTAAATGAGTTACTGAAAGCAGTGTTCTGAAATGGGATCAATTGAGAAGAAAATATTTAAAATATTGTTGCAAGTGGCCTGTATGCATCGCCTTCACATGGTTTTACAAAGCTGTACATGTCTTAAAGATATTGATGTGGATGGTTCCAACATTCTCATCTATTCTTGTTTGTCATGCAAAGATGTTTTTGAATGAGTTTCTGAAAGGGGTATTTTAAGATGGGACATATGTAATTATAATTTGTAAGCCCATGTAGCAAATATAACGACAAAAAAAACATTTAAAATGTTGATGCATGATTGTGGACTATATGGAAATAATACAATTCCAGGTCTTCTGGAAATGTTTTTGGTCGCAGTGTCATAACTCAGCTTAATATTTAATATATTGTTGCTTAAGGCACACTCATTAACGAGAAAATGTCAAACTGGCACAGCATGTTGAAAAGGCTGCTGACCCCTGCTCTAGACCAAGCAGAAGGTGAAGGGACTTTAATGTTTGTGTCTTCTATGTGTTTGTGTTTTTCTGTTTTCTGTTTGTGGTGTGCGATGTAAAAATGTCAGACCTGTCTGACAAGCAAAGTATCTTATCTTACGTGGCGTGAACCCCTCTCCACCTGTGTTCAGGGTAAGGGGATCGGCGTGGGCATCGGCTGCATCCTGGGAATGTTTCCCCTCCTCTTCTTCAAGGACGATGAGAAGAAGAAGAAGAAGAAGGAAGAGGAGGAGGCAGCGAAGGAGGAGGCAGCGAAGGCGGCCATCGCGGAGACACAAACCCCGGTCCTCGCAGAAGTCGGCAAATAATGAGGTTTCGTGCCTGCACAAGAGACGTATTACTATTTTATTTAATTTTTTCATTTTGTCATTATACGGTCGTTTTTGTCTGGGATTGATGGATCCTGCCCGGAGATGGATTGCTGGAAAAAAAACATATAATCGGAGATATTGACGGAGATATTCCGCGAGAGAGGTTTGATTCTTGGATAAGAGATTTGTAATACGAGTGGGACTCAAGCATGGCGTCTCCCTTCCCTCTCGGACTGATGACTCCCCGGACAACTGCTGCTTCTCTGCAGAGGTGGACTGTTACCGCGGGCTCTGACCTTCATCGCCTGGGGGTTGTGGAGTAATCCTAATCATCATCATCATCATCATTAAAAAAGAACAAACTCATCTCCTCCCGTCTCTACTGCCTAGAGACCTCTGAATCCATTCCACACGTAGAGTTAGCTCATAGTCACTGGTGGCTTTTCAAACGTTTCGTTGTGCCACAACCACATATATCCGTTTGGAAAAGTGTTAAGCAAGATCTTATATGAAGCCCGGCGGAAGGAAAAAAAAAAAAAAGGGCTGATATAATTCTCAAAAAAAAAAGAAATTAATTTTCAAAGATGTGTTGACTGAACAAAGACTTATTATTTTGAGACTGTACATCCTGACACCAGAGTTACCTGGACAAAAGCACAGAATGACATCACATTGTGACATGGGTCCATTGACCATGGTGTGTGACACTTTTATCCATCTCTCTACACACCATTGTTACCTCTTCTGCATCTTGTGAATCTCAACTCACTGAAAGAGAGGACTCGGAAGCAGGTAGTATTTATTTTGCATATCGATACTATGCACCCATCTTTGTAATAACTTAAAAAACAGTACAACGACATACCAAGCATGTCTGCTTCCTTTACAAAGTCTTAAAGAGGACCAAACATTGCTGCCCTATTTGAAGAGTGATAACTAAACTAATGTCTGCTTGGATGATTCCTGATCAAACAAAGGCTTTTATGCATTTATTTATTCTATTGTGATTTTGATGTTTTTGTCATTTGGCCATACTGTGTTATACTTTTTAAAACATGATATTTGATCTTAAATGACATGAAGTGAATGATGTGCATGACTGGCACTGTTATACAATACACCCTCCCTTGCATACGCAATCAAACATTCAGAGGTATGGCAGAATAAAAATATGTTTTGGAAGTGATGGCAAAGAAAAACCGAAGGGGGGACAAGTAAGAATTGTTGCCAAGCAATAAAGAGTGTGGGAGAAGCAGGTGTTTGAAGACATGAGGGATTAACACTAGCGGAGCCTGCTCCCTCTGCCATTTATTAAGAAGTGCTTGTATGGCCCATGGCCGCGCTCCAAATTCCCATGCTTCTCTTCAGGAGGCTGAACAGGAGGGTGTAGTTGGCTTCTAAAATGGCAGGTTAAAATGGTGGCACTAATACGACAGTACTTTATGAGCACAATCGTGTTTACCGTTGTTGTTTTTTTTTCTGATATCCTGGCTTACTGGATAAGGTAATAAACTGGAAGAGATTAACACGGTGGTCGTGTTGGAAGTACAGCTCCGTTGACTGCACATCGCTTCATAAACACTGATGCATTCAAAAAAACTCGTTCATTTTCCAAATGTTTTATTTATTATGATTGATTGGCATCATGGGGTTCGACTACAGAACAATACAACCTAGAACTCAGAGGGGGTCATTGCGTAGAGATAGGCTGTACATCAGTCCAAAACAAACTTTCATTTTAGATCAAATCGTTTGTTGGCAGATAGTATAACACAATTGCATTCTTCCTACGATACCCAACGTCTAAAATGATACGCAAATGTCCTACCTTAAAGATTGGAGCCGTCTTGAACGTACAAGTCACATACAAGGCTTACATGTCGATGATCCCTCTTGCTGCCATAAATATATAAACACGTTAGGTTAAGGATCTCTGCCTTCGTTTGTTTATTTTAGCGTTAAATCGTTTAAAATATTTAATATGTTTAAGTCTTGTACGGGATTTAGAGGTCTTGTTTTGTTCAGTTCTAGTTTGATCTAGTGTTCTCAAGATCCACTTTATAAAGCAGATAATCATTTCATGTTTGATTGTCGTCTTGATTCCTCACTGAGTGGAATCTGAGATGCTCTGGAGTCGACCTGCATGTCCTCCCCCATGAAGGACCGAGGGGTCTCCAGCTATACACTGCTTAACTATACTATACTCACTGCACATGTGCGAAAAAAACATATTTATTTACATTTAGAGAGTCATGATGTTACAAGGTATTTATTGAGAACCTGGGTGTTGATGAACATCCACTATGATAAATGAAGGAGGAACATGAATTACTGACTAGTTAGGCCTCTTCCATCTAATCCCCCTGAAATATATGGTGCATGTATATCGTTTGTAATAAAGATTTAAAACAAAAACGAAGACCTTTTGTCTATTTTGTAAAACATTCCCTGTGTGTTTTCCACAGTTTAAGAGACACAAGTGAGTTTTACACTGATTTTGTCAGCTGACCTGATTATGGAACCATGATGTGTCCCAACATGCTTTTAAAACGACTTTGCTGGAATCTTTTCCCATGATGCATTGGTGGCTACATAATCAGTCATCTTCCTAGTTCGGTGCCTAGTTCAGAGGCTCAATGTATTAAAAACACTGGGATAAGTCACCCAGAATAAGTAAGTAAATAAGTCTCCTAAACTCTTCTTCCTGGTCCTCTACAAATCTCCCTTGTCTTTCTGAGTGACTGCTGCTGAATGAACAAAGACCTAAGAAGTCAGATAACATAAACAATTAAAAACACGAGAAATGGCGCACACAGATAAGCACCAGTGAGGGACAGAGCCAGGGGATTTAAAACTATTAAAGACACCAAGATCCTCAAGCGACAGGTAAGGGAATAGCGTTATCTGATGCTGGACACTTTCATGTCGTATGGATGGCCTAACTCTGATATTGGAGTTAGTTATTAGTTATACTTTGACGATACAAATGGTTTCCATGCATCCGTCAGTTGCACATGCTCGCGCTCCCACATGCTTTGAGACCAACACAAGCGACATAGTCCTGAAAAGCGGTCCCAGAGACGGCTGAGAAACAAGGCGGACTTTCTACAGACGGTCATGTTTGTTTTAAGCCTCAAGAAGAGCAGTGTTGTTTGTGAAGCCCAGGGGCGATTCTAGGGTCAGAGCTTTAGGGGTGCTGAGCACTCAATGAGCCCCACTGCCACACCACCCACCCTTTTTTCACACAAAAACAAAAAATATTTCTATTGAAAAATAACTTCATAATTTTAACATTGGTTCAACTAACTCAAAAGATTTTATGTTTTGGACATTATTTAACAATTTCAAAGACGAACAAATATAATTTTTAGAATAACATTTCTTACTCCCAAGTTTTAGGGGTGCTGAGCCCCTTTTTAGGGGTGCTTCAGCACCCCTAAAAATGGGCTAGCCTCGCCCCTGGTGAAGCCAAACTGGTCTTGTTAGACACTTGCTCTCCATTAGCTTCAGGGTAAAGTGTGAACTCTGCACCAACAGATGGAGTCCTTGCGACGGATAGCAGACGGGAATTCAGCTTGGGACATACTGGAATAGTTTGCACCACAACGGAGCATAGAGACCAATTATTACTTAGAGCAATGAATGTATTCAAAAGGGCACCTATTTGTGAAATAAAACAAGCCTTGCCAGAGAGTCTTTGAGATATATTTTTTCAAATATAAAGTTCAAATATAAAAATGATCTATTTAAAACTCTGGTCCGTCCTCAATGGCTGTAGCCTTCATGTTATTTCAGTGCCCTACATTGGTTTGAGAAAAGCCAAATGCTTGGTCTAATGGGTGGGTCAGAGTGGACTAGGCCTATGACACCCTTTATTTCCCTGGTTCCCAGGCCTTCCCTATTTCATGGCTTTTTTTTGACCATTTATTGCACATATAATGATGGTTATGTAGTTACATTTCTACTCAAGTTTACAATAAGGGACCATCATATGCTAACCCTTAACTGACTTTATTTAATGCCATTAGCATTAACTTACATTTAAGTCACTGTTAACTAATGGTCTGGTAACCACTTATTAATGGTGTTTGTGTTTACTAATGCTGTTCATGTTAGCTAAGGTAATGGTTTCCATGTTAACAAAGGTATTCACTTATACTTGTATTAATAGGGTGCGGGTTAACCCTAAACCAAAGTGGTAATCAGTGATGGATAAGTGTACCATTATTCTGAAGCGTTGCAGTTTAGTCGTCATAAGCCAGTAAAGCCACACTGATTGGTTAATTAAACTGTGCCAATTAGTTGGATGAGCCCGTTAGTACTGATCTGCTGCACATGCTCTTCTCAGCTTTGACCTTGTGATACAAGGACTTGAGTATTTTCTGAATGATCCATTCTAAACCAAACGACTATGCTAATGGGATGTGCTCATAATTGACAAGGCTGGATTATGTGGAGGACGGATTGTGCCAGGGAAAGAAATAATGATTGTTTAATAATGTATTTAACATAAAAATGTACCCCCTGTCAAGTTGGAGCCCTTCAGGCTTCACGTTGGACATCTACTACTAGCTCTTGAAGATTTTCTACATTTTGTCCGACTGACCCTTGACACCATTACAAGTCGGAAAAAGGTCAGTGGATAATATCATGTTTTATGTTTTTTATATATTACAACCTCGTATATAGTCGTATGATGCCCCAGGCTCTGTTAGAAAGGTGCAGAAGGCTTTGTATCATGACCTTGATTCTAAGAGTTTTAATTGTTTGTATTTGTCACATGCATACAAGTATCCAGTGAAATGAAAAGTCTGGTCTTCCGCAGACGGAGCAGTCTACACCCAAAGTGCTATGCTGTACCACTGTGAGTTTCAGCCCTAGTCTTCCGATCGGCCCCCAGTAATTTTGGACGTCAGCTAAATAACGCGGAGCACGTCAATCTACTTTCGTCGTCATAAGATGTGGCAAGTTGACAGTGGCATAAGAAGGTCATTGAGGGCCCCGATGCTGCCACCCAATAAAAATAAGAATAAGAAATATAATTTGGTCAGATTCTAATTTGAACCAATAGGCCTAAATACAATTTGTTTTGGGTTGCTTGAATAAAACAAATGCAGTCGATTCACAATCAACAGATAAAAAGTACATCACAATAACATACCAAATACCACATAAATCAATACTGTTAGGGGTTCTGGAATACAATTTCTAAACCTATGGTCTTGTTTTGATTTTTTTTTTAAATACTGTTCTGTGGGACCGCCTGTTAAGGTCTTGGTCAAAAGGTCCCAGACCTGGTAGTCAGTGGTCATCATTGATCAGGTCACTGATCCCTCTGGTGGCCAAAATGTTTTAATTCCAATGTTCATTTCTCATGGTGGGGGTTAGAATAAGTGGTTATGAAACTTAGGAATAGCTGTTTCTTTACTTCAAGTACAAAAATGAATGTATAAATGCCCTCAGTGTGTGCTTACCTAACTTCACACTAATCTTTGGATATTTGTCAACCTTGGATAAGACCAAGCTAAAATATATTTTTTCAAAAAATGTCCCCATAAACTCTTGTCGACTGTAGTTCCGGGTTAGAAACGTATTAAGTTAGTTATTTATATATTCAGTTAGTTAGACATTCATATATTCCTATACTGTAGGGAACAAAACGGTTTAAAATCGAGTTTAACCTTTTAGCTTTAAATGAAAAATATTATTTATTTATTTATTTAGAAAATGTTTTCCCCCTAATTCCCAGCAATGTGAACGCGCCATAAAACCTGCTAATTATCCAAATGATTCAATAATTATCAAGAACAAGCATTTTTTCTTTTATTTTTGCATTTTTTTCATCTCCCATCGTGGAGGACCCTTTGGCCCTCGGGGGCCTCGAGGACAATTTGATTTTGATGAATATATTCAACTTTATTAGACATCATTAGATAACGTTCTAAACATTTAAATCCACATTCTTATTAAACCTATCAGCATGAACATACAAAAATATTAATATTCACTTTCTAAAAAAAGGTGTTAAGTTAAAATAGCTGCATATGCTGAAAACTCGCGTCAGTCATTAGTCAAGGCCCTGTTGAATGGTTCTGTTCACTCACAGTTCGTGACCAACTCATAAACACAAAGCTCAATGTTCCGGACACTAAGCTGAACAACTCGACAACCTTTCAAACCATATTGTGTGCAGACGAGTATGCATCTCTGAGCTTAAAACATACACCTTATCAAATGATCCAGTGCTGGTCACTGACAGCATTTCAATTTTTCCTCGTTTTTTATATGACGCATTTGACGCGTAGCATTCCGTTAAACAATAAACATGTGTATAGTTTCTTGTAACGTTGTAACATTAGGTTACAACGTCTTGTAACCTAATTTGAGCGGCGGTCATAGCGTTCCTGATTGGCACAAACATCAGTTTGCAGTCCGTCTCATTAACTCTACTGTCGTCTTTTGAGTTTCAAAACATGATTTTCTATCATTAATAACCATGGTGGCATTCAATCCCTTCCTCAGAGAGCGTGCGCTGTCCTCTCCTTTCCTTCTCTGATCCACCAGTCACACACCAGATTACACCCACAGTTACACTGAGAACCCTCATCACCATCAGCTGTTGGTTGGCTGAACCCGGAGTGTATTAACAACTTGTGGGTTTGTTGTATCTATCAAAAAAATGTTTAGGCACACCGAAAAACCATGGCCCCAAAACCGTGGTATGAACCGAACCGTGAATTTTGTGAACCGTCCCACCCCCAGTTTGTGCCATTAAGTTGAACAACATGCAGCTTCTTCACTAGTTTCTGCTGGTGCTTGGCCAGCTCACTTGGTGGGAACACACCGCTAATTAATAAGATGCGGTATATTGTATAATTATATGATGAGATACACCTGTGTTAACCTGGTGACTGACCCCTAGCCGCCAGAGGCCACAGCCAATGGAAGGCAGGAGTGTCTCTTTATACACCTCTGAAGAATATGTCCCGCCTCCGAGGCTCTTGTACCCTCGGTCAAATGTCTATGGTAAATACCATGTTGTTTTTGAATAATCGCATATAACGAACTCTGTAGGTGGCGAAGAAGTAAAAGCTGCGTCACGTTTGAACTACACACTTTTTTCCGTCTAGTTTCGGCTTTTGTTTCGGTTTTTGGATTGTCGGTGCCGTTAAAGTAGCATTAATAATCATTTACTACTTTGACGGCACAGACAATCCAAAAAACCCAGTTGAAACTAGACGAAAAAAGTGTAGTTCAAAACGTGACGCGGCTTTTACTTCTTCGCCACCTACAGAGTTTGTTATGTACGATCACTCAATACCCCCGTGTTATTTCCCATAGACATTTGACTGATAGAACCAGAAGCCTCTGAGGCAGGGCTTACTCTTCAGAGCAGGGGCGTAGGAATGAGTTCAACATTGGGGGGGGGGGGGGACATATATCGGAAACCTAACAGATCCGTTAATGGTTTGAACAGAAATATGTCATAAATTAACTACACTGAAAAAATTCACAAATATATTTTATTCTACTAAAAAGATACATTTGTAAATGTAAAGGAAAACACATTTTGAATGGCAGTAATGAACTGATGAATATTAAATCAATTCTTTAATTGCACGCTCAATCATCTAGTTTTTTAGAATAAAAAGCGGTGACAAGACGCTGTGTTGCGCTTTCAAAATAAAACAAAATATTTTTCTCCCCCCGGTATAATTTTTAGGTGGGACAAATGCGCCTGTCTCCAATATTGGAGGGGACACGTCCCCTCCATCCCCCCCGGTTCCTACGCCCTTGCTTCAGAGGTCTATAAGGGTGGCTGTAAGTAGTCTGGGAGGCTTGAGCCGGGAGTGTGTGCTGTGGGGTGGCGTCGAGGGACGGGTGTGCTGGACTAGCTCACACACGGATGACACAAACGCACACCAGGGGCAGACAAACGGCCTCGTCTCCCTCTTCTGTGCAAGTCCTTTTTGTTCAGTCGCACAAAGCGTGTGTGTGTGTGTGTCTTTCTCTGTGTGTGCTTTTGTTTTTGTTGTTGGCAGGAGCAATTTATGCATGCGCTCGCCTGGCTGTATGGTCTTTTGAGCTCATGGTGTGTCGTGGTGTGTGTGTGTGTGCGCATACCATTGTGTATTCATAAGTTAATGTCAGACACTATTCTGTGTAGCGCCCAACTCATAGAAGAGCAAGTAGCAGGAGTAGAGAGAGGACTTTGCATTGTCCCATTGTCCTTCGAATGGGCTGGCATGTAGAGCGATGTACCGTAGTCCATTCCCTACTACAGTACTAGAGTAGGCAATGGACTACAGGAGGGAATGGACTACAGTAGGGAATGGACTACAGGAGGGAATGGACTACAGTAGGGAATGGACTACAGGAGGGAATGGACTACAGTAGGGAATTTACTCCAATATGGATGAACTACAATAGGAATGGACTAAAGTAGGGAATGGACTTTAGTATGTTATGGACTACAGTAAAATTGACTGCAATATGGATTGGCAGCAGAAACGGACAGGAGCTAGGATGGACTACAAAATGAAAGGAGTTCACTTAGGATGGACTACAGTAGGAAATGTACTACAACAGACTGGCCCTTGGCATAGACGTCAACCGTAACAAAAGTGGTATTGTAGGTGAATTCGCGCTTCCTTTATGTGAACAAAACGCACCATATTTGGAAAAAAAAAAAGCTGGACCCTTAACGCCATCAGTAAGCTCAACCCCAAGAGGATGCTGGGAAACAGAGCCGGCGTGTGCTCCCGGACGAACATTTGTTGCACATTAGTGGCACATTCGAAGCACTCAAGCTGGAATCCCTACTATCAGACTGCAACGTCTGCCATTCTTAACATTTCGGTCATTTCAAGTAAGGGTTACAGCGATGCTTCCCAAGCACATTCCCCAGTGGTGTCGGGTCACAGAAGAGACCTTCTTCTTCCTCCAGTTCTCATGGGGAAGGTGTTTGTGGTTGCCAAGAGGGGACCTCTGGGGTCCCTGTTTGGGGAGGCAGAGAGGAGCAGTGGTGGGGGCAGTGGTGGTGGTGGTGGGTGGGGGAGTTCATTCTGCCTTGAGGTTGTTGTTTGAATGAGGGTCCTGGCAGTGGGACGGGTAGGGTGATAGGGGGAAGGGGGCGCTGGGGGAAGAGGGTGGTGGTCTGGGGGCCGGTGTGTGTTTTGAATGCAGGGCGATCGCTACCAGCATGCTGATGAGGTGGACGTGGAAGAACATGGACCTGGAAGAGAGGCAGATGGAGAACGGCTGTACTTGAGGAAAGATAGACAGGGAAAAGTGCTGCAAGCATGAAACAAACTTTCGTTGTCGTTCTTTTCTCCTGGAAATTAAGTAGTACATTTAAATAGACGTGTTTTTCTTTTGCTACGCACATAAAAGCTATTCCCCAAAAAACTTACAAGTGAAACAAATTGATTCAGGGTTAATGAAACTCTAAACTCAATTAGCAGGAAGATTTCCCCGTACGCCAAAAACAACAAACATAAGGAACGACAAATGCAGTCCAAGCACGAAACATAAATCCCAGCTGAACTCCAGGTCCCCGTGTTCCCAGCAGCGTACCTGTAATAAACCATGGTGGGCTCTACTGCCAGCAGTAGGAAGGGCATGACTGTGTAGCAGATGGCTAGCTGGGTGGCCGCCCAGGTCATGACGTCATAAAGCAGCTTCACACCTCTGGAACACAGGAAGTGGTGCCGGACACATCGGCGCACCTGAGATGGCGACGGAGGGTGGGCAGGGAGGGAAGGGAAGGGAAGGGAAGGGAGGGAGGGAGGGAGGGAAGGAGGAAAGGGAGGGAGGGGAGGGAGGGAAGGGAGGGAGGGAGGGAGGAAGGGAGGGAGGGAGGGAGGGAGGGAAGGTTGGAAGGGAGGGAAGGGAGGGAGGGGAGGGTGGGAGGGAGGGAGGGGAGGGAGGGAAGATGGCAACAGAAAGATCAGGACCAACAACACATTTTTTTGGTTACGTGTGCCAGTTACAACTAATTAAACACTGTGATTATTATGCTACCTGTGATCACTTTAATATTTGAAATACTTTAAATGACACATTTATAGCGTGCAATGACTTGGTATGCATCCTTTTAATATTGCTAAGAAAAGTCCAACTGTACGGCAAATATTACAAACCGTCCGATGCAGACACACACATGAACACATGACCACCAAAAACCAACACCTGTCACCCTGACAGTGCCTTGCCACACCGACGACGCGTATTTATCCTGCGTTTGATCATTCATCCATTGGAGCGCGTCCACTTACGGCCCTCGCGGCTGCAGTGATGGGGATGGCCGTGATGAAGGTGAAGTAGTACCCGGGATACACTCCGTGCCACAGCGCCGAAAGGACAAAGGTCATCGCCATGGGGTGGTGAGGAGCTCGGTCGTAGCACACACTAGGGAGAGAGAGGGGGGCAGGCAGTCTGGTGATTGGCTGGGGGGGGTTTGTGTAAGGGAGGGGCATGTTCATTACCAGGTCAGACCCTGACTGGTTCTAGACGCTATGCGGCGTTTCTGTTTGCACCAATAATTCACTAACTGAATGAAGGGGTGGACCAAAAATGTATTTAGAATGTAATTCTCTACAATTGTTATCAGGACAGTGCAGCTCAACACATTACAACAAGTAATGAAGGTTACCAATGCATAGGTTAAACCATTGAGCATGTTACCATCATATAAATAGGCAAAACGTAAATGTGTCCCTTTATTATTTTAGAAATAACATCAGATATTTGGCTCATATATGGACCACCAAATGACAAATGTCCATGTTTTGTTCATTTCAGAGGTACAGGTATCCCTAGTATACCCTAGATACAAAGGATAATACAAGCATGCAGAGGGTGTAGAGCAAGGGAGAGGTTTTCAATCTGAAGAGGGAAACCCACGACACAGAGCAATTTCACCTTCATTCAACAAGAGGCCAACGACAAACAAAAACAAAATACTTCTCAATGCACAATCACTGTAATTACAACTTCTAATCAGTGCATTGATGAACTTTAACCAAAATATGACTTACGATTTGAGCCATACTCCGGTTTGAATATTCCAGTTGTCTATGAATGTCTTAAAGCTTGTAGCGGTCTGAAAAACAATTGAATGGGGTTTACAAGGATATGTGTAAATGTCTCCTCGAGATATTCGCTGAAGAAGGTTTGGGATTTTAACCAATAGTGTCTTATAACCACCTTAAAATGCTACCATGGAAGAACAATAATGTTATTCCAACATTTCCAACTGCCAGTTGACGAAAATGAAACATCATATGCGCCAAAGATCTTTGCAAGATTACGACAATGTATTTTAACATTTTGTTTTCGGGTGTTTGTTTTCGGTGTGACTGCATTTTCTAAAGAGGAGTTCGGACGTGAACTGGTTTCTGCCCACATACCTCAATTCCCCAGATGTTGAGATTGCAGATCAGGTCCCAGGAAGGCTTTCCGTTGGCATCCATCCCCTTGAAACCGTACCCTGCCGCATTGTTGATGGCATCGGCTAAAGAAACCGAGGCATAAAAGAAATAGGTCTCTAACTGAAGGAGAAACACCCCAGAAAAGCAGCAGCCACTTTGTAAATTAGGGTAAAATAGGATTTCAGTTTTAAAGGAGGTATTAATGATATACATTTTAGGGTACCAATCAATACTCATGTCATGCCAATTAAATGCGTGAATGAGTTATGGTGGTGGGGTATTGTTCAAATTAAATGTAATGCAGTTAACACAAATTGTGCGATGTCCTTGTCTGAAGATAACTTGGGAACATGCTGTTGAAATATCGTCAAATCTAGGTAGACAATACATGCACTATTTAGAAGATGAGACTTCTTATGTCAATGTTATAAATTGGACTAATTTTTTCCATTAAAGGAGGGATGGAAAACTGCCTTGTGTTGCGCCCCTAGTGGTTCTCGGCAAATCGGCTAACCCTTGAGTCAAGAGACATTTCTAATCTTTCAGGCATCATTTCCTTCATTAATGAATAGGCAGGCCTAAAACTGTGCATTTTAATACATCCAGCGATTCTATTGCCTTTCCTGTACGACTTTCGACTTGTGACTACAAGTCGACTAGAATAGCTGTAGTGGCTAATATAACAACCAAACCCCAAAATATCTTAACAAACTAATCAATCTACTAATGTTGGATGATGTGTTCGCCTATTTAGAAGAACAAGACAACAAAACGTCACACATAGAAACCCCCTTTCACATCGCAACGCAACGAAAAAGTGTTTGACCCAGGGTAACACTCCTGTGCCTTCACCTAGCGTCCAGGCGAAGTAGAACTTGGGCCTGGCCGCCTGTATGGAGAAGAAGGCGTAGACGAGTCTGGTGAGGAAGGGGGCGTGGCTGACGAAGTGGGGGTCCACGTTGTGCATGATGGGCAGCGAGCGGGTGACGGTGAGGAAGAAGAGCATGCAGCCGCCACACAGCAGCAGCTTGGAACACACTGCCCCCTGGAGAGAGGGAGGGGTCATCGGCCTTGTGTCTCTGTATAACCACGAGCAACTCGCCGTCTTCATGAAACACGTTTTTTTTTATGTTTGGTTAACATTTAATTTGGTCTATTTCTAGTAAATGAAAAAAGGCTATAAGGATAGTGATCGATGATTGGGCCGACCAGATTAGTAGATAATGTTGACTAAGGATCACAACAAATGCATTCATGCTAAATACTATAAATTCAGTAGGGGTCTTATCAAACACATTTTAAACAGTTTTTATCGAAATGTCCCACTTCCAAAAATATTGAATTTCATTTTGTTATCATATGCCCTACTTACCACCACATCAATAATCAAAATATGCTGTTAACAGGCAACACTCAGCTTTTCCAACCGGTGGCCAAAACTACTACAACAAGGGACCAGAGTTGTCAACAAGGGTTCCAGGCGCAATATACCGGGCGCTCAAACTTTTTCTGGGTCAATTCCGATTTTGGATTCACGAGTGACTGAACCAGCTTGCAGCTCCGGCCTCCAGATCACTGTCGTTCGTACCAGAGGGGAGATGTCGGGGCTCTGGTCGGAGCCGTTGAGGTGGCCGTTGCCCGCCCCCTCGGCCTGCTGCCTGAGCCTCCTCTGGATGTGTCGGCCCTCTATGAAGTCCACGTAGTCCTGGTAGTTGCTGCAGGGCCCCACCAACACGCTGAGGAAGTTGAGGTTGTAGCTCAGGTACTCCACCAGGGATGGCCGCTGGCTGCATGGACACATGGGACGGTCGCAGGACAGGGATTACGTTAATCAAGAAGAGAATAAACGAGAAAAAATACAACATTGCCAATTTCAAATCATGTATGATTTCAAGAAATGTACCATTTACAAGTAAATTGGGGAGGGATTTGGGAATTGTTATAATTGCCTAGAAAATGAATGATTGAATGAGTTCTACAGTTTGTAGCATCAACTTTTTCTGAGCTGTAATAATTGGAAATATGGTGTAGTCAGTCTTAGCATGGCATGGCATGATGGATACAACATGAAAAGACACAAAGGTTATTTTCCAGGTTCACTTGCATTTGTTGCTTAAAAAAATGCAAGCTAGCCACCAAAGCTGCATCTCCTTCTCCATGACATTGGGGCTTAGAAAAAATGAATAAAAACGAACTGTTATTTTACCGGCTTTAAATGGAAGCATAAAGTGTGGCCCGCGTAGGCCCTTGAGACTGTATCCGTGACTTGATGCATTGCATTGAGGGAATGCATAGATGGAATCTCATATAAAAGGACTTATACTTGAAATGACCTCATCCTAAAGTAATCAGAGGTGGATCATTTTTGAACCTCTTACATTTCAAATCACGGTATCAAGGAAGAGGTATACATACATTAGAGCCAGTCGCTTCTGATCCAAGGTTAGTTCTTCTGGCTTCTTGCCAATACCTGTAAGACATGGGCAGTGTAGTCTTCAATCATCATGTTTTCTATTCTAAGATGTTTCTCTTTGGCATTCTTATCATTTCCCTGGCTGCTTTCCTTCATGTGATTTCAGTTTATTTATTGACTTTCCCTCACAGGATTAATAAACTGATGTTATCCTAAGTAAAGTTTAATTTTTCCCCCCAGAAAATAGCAATTTTGGTCAACAAATGAGATCATGAACATGATAAGGTCATCACGTAGACAACATTATGTTCCCTGCGGGAAATTCAGGGAATTTCTTTTCCAGATACAATTTTGTGGGGCCTCGCAAATGTGCCTTCTGACGTTATTGAATAGTGCTACATAGTTTACGAAACGTCGATTAAAACCCATAACATTACATAGAATCACAACATAAACGAGGGGGGCTAGTTCAATGTCTCTCTTTTAGCATTTGAGATGAGCAGCCACTTGATGAATGTTAAGTAGCCGCACGCACGTGTGTGTATGTGTGTACGTGTATGTGTGTACGTGTATGTGTATATGTTTTAGTGTGTGTGTGTGTGTGTGTGCATGTGTACGTGTATGTTTATGTGTGTGTGTATGTGTATGTTTATGTGTGTGTCTGTGTGTATGTGTATGTGTATGTGCATGTGTACATGTATGTTTATGTGTGTGTGTGTGTGTATGTTTATGTGTGTGTGTGTGTGTGTGTGTGTGTGTGTGTGTGTGTGTGTGCGTGCGTGCGTGCGTGCGTGCGTGTGCACGTGTGTGTTACCATCATGCAACTGGAAGGCCAGAGTGGTGATCTTCTGGGTGACTATCATAAGAGGCCTGAAGGAAAAGGAAAAGTTGTATATTACTAATAACCATGAATTATTCAAGTCTTACCACTCTAATAATCTCGCCTCCAGCACTCCTACAATGTTAGAGCAGGACTCCTGTGAGGGAGACAGCACAGAGTCTTGGCCCGAAACCAGACACTGCAAGGCCTTTTTTGCCTTTTTACAGTTTACTTCGGGCCAAGCTCGTGTTTCCCAATCAACCAATCAATCATCACATACAGCTCCCTGCCTCCAGCCACTTGATGGGTCAAAACAGATTTGAATCTAAAGATATTAGGCTTGTTTTTGATGAGGCATGCGGCTTCGTTTGCCATGCGTCAGAATGCATTCTGGGATGAAAAACGTCAGAAATACCTGTGATAATTTCCGATGCGACGAGTCACCTGGCTTTCAAAACTTGCGGTAGTTTCAGGAAAACAACTTCCGCCTGCTTTTCTGGGCATTTGCTCTCGAATAAGGACATAAGACACTCCCCTCAACATATCAAAACGTTGCCCTGGTTGGTTGGAATTAGCACGCAGAATTTCCCATGTGAGAAATGACACATCTCCTTTCAAAGAGGCGGGCTCGCTCCCAAACTATGGTTGTTCAAACAACGAGAAGTGCGCCTGTGTCCGACTTGACGTGCCGGGAACTTGACGTGTTTCTGACTAGTTCCGGCGGATGTTCTTAAGTCTCGCGCATGCATGGGTGCAAATGCAGATGATCTGAAACTCGCCTAGTGAAATTCCCCTTTCCCCACTATTTGAGCTTGTTTGCCATCACACTTTAGAGATACATTTAAAGACTAATTTTGCCACAAGAGCATCCTCATTGGCTGAAGATTTGACGATGAAGCAATGCAATGTTTTTCACTATTTTGCCTCCTTGGTTCAGTTCTTCCACTGTTTTACAGCAGCAATAGGAACCCTTAGTTTTTTCTTTCAGCAACTCTACTTTTCCTTATACAAGTTGCTAACTACAAAGTACCTACTTAGCAGACACTTGTATCTAAGGTGTCTTTATTCAGATGCGTGCCATTTCGGAACAGGTGGAAGCTAGGGAACGTACTAAAGGAACTTTGTAACTTTTCTACAGGTAGGCTGCAGACAGCAGGGCCCTGACCCAGGTACCACACCCTGAACACACAACCCTGTCCACTACACTATCCCCTGATCTATTCCCATCCATATTCTCCCTGCACAGAATGGTCTCTTCCATCTTGGGAATCTGGTTAATATGAGCACACTGGCATATGTGTTATCATACAATCTGTGTATCTGTCCCCTTCCTGCCTCTGTCGCACAAGCACGCACACAGACACACATGCACACACACACACACACACGTGCACTCAACACACACACGCGCACGCACAAACACACTCACAAAGAGGGCAGTGTGCTAGAGCTTTTGTGCCGACGAAGGAGCAGCCGGAGTGAGGCAGGCTGTGAGGCTGGTAGTGCCAGGTCACTGAAGGGCTTGGCAGACGCATCAGTGACAGTCTGCCCCGCTCTGCAGTCTGGGGTTTACTCTCGCTGCTGCTACGCAGTCTCTCGGTGGACTGGGTTCGAAAAGGCTGGTTCGTTGAATGGGAAGGAACAAGCGTCAGCGTTGAAAACTTGTTTGAAATTGTCGCCGCTGGTCTGTTGAAAGTGGGGTCAGACATGCAGCATCGATTTTCAAAAGTTGTTTGATTTGAAGTGAGAATTTGTCGTGAAGTGTGCGATGATCACTAGTAACATTCCTCTTTGTTAACACGCTAACAAACTGAAACACTCCCAGTTATAGCATGGTATGTCGCATAATTGCGTTCCGGATCAGCTGACCACTGTCCACTGTGTGCCGGTAACATGTGATGCTTAAATGTATTGAATTGTCATCTGTGCTGAGGATATTGAGAATGGCCTGCACTGCGAGACAATAGGAGGGCCACCTTTTCAACAGCAGAGACCTTGTGCTGTCAGACCAATAAAGAGAGTCATGTAGTAATGCCAACATTTAAATCTGCTGGTCACGGTTCTTCTTGCACGCTTCGTAACACCAAACAGGATTATCCAATTTCTACGTGTAGGGCCAGAGCCATAGCGAATTATTTTGACCTAATTATAAGCTTAATCAGTGTGTGTGTATTACTATATCAGTGAGGGAACCGCGTGGATATTTTACAGATATCCATCCACTGCTTTGTATATTGATGACATAAGTCGATGAATCCGTCGAATCTTCTCAACACAACCAAAGTGGAACAAATACAATCATTGCCTAGCCTGAGTTATCTGTTGCTGTTGTGATAAACGATAACAGTCACTACGTTCATCCACAGGGGTCAAAGTGCACGGACATCAACTCCTAGCACCAACATAGGTAAACTGCCCCGCAGAGGCCAAACTGCACATGCCTACACAGTATAGTCACCAACGTTATAGAACACAACAACATCTACTTCAGTGTTGCTAGGAAAAGCCAAGTCATAGTTAAGCAGCTGCAGCAAGGGGGACTTGTTTGATTGACCCAAACCCCTGGGCCTGTGCGAGCGGGCAGGGAACATGTCCAGGGACATCAAGAGACAACAGGGAAACTCTCCTGAAAGTTCCAGGGGACTAATGCGCAGGGATGTGCCGAGATGGCAAACAGGACATGAAATGAAAGACATGACAGGGATTTCAGAAGTGTGTGACTTAGTGCATCTTCTTACCCAGAGAAGTCTGTGGACAATATCCCATAGTTGTAGATGAAGACTCTGCTGATTTGACACACAGTCAGATAGCCCATGGACAACACCAGTGAATACCTATGTGGAGTAAACACCATTGGACTCAACCAATTCATGGATATTTATATGTATTAGTTCTGTGCTAGTAAGGTTATGAACGCTCAGGTTTACCAGTAAAACACAGTATCTTAATCGTAAAATATATTCATTTGAACAAGGAACCAATCCTCAAGTCTTAAAAATGTTAAAATATCAGTCAGTTAAATTCCAAGATGTGAGAATGTTGTATCCTGGGTCTTATCGACAAAATACAAATTATTTACTTACAAATATTTAACAGCTCATCAAGTCATTTGTGCACGCTAACTGAATTATTTGTGCAGATATGAAACAGAAGATTACATTTTTTGGATGAAATAATGTTAATTTCTGTAGCGACTAGACAGTGTTAACAGATCAGCAGGCGTAATGCTGAGTGTTATCATGGTCCATTCTCCAGTTCCTCCTAGCATTAGCTTCAAGACGCCTTACCACTGACTTGCATGGCTGAGCCTTTAAATACGTTGAAAGTGCTGAAAATGTCTCAGCACACATACACACATGCGTACTGGAAACATCCCTTTAAAACATAATACTTTTTGACACAAGATAAAAAGGATATAAAACATGAAAAAGAAAATGGGAACCATAGATAGAAAGTCTGGCTATCACTGGCTGGATCTTTTTTTTTGTTCGAGGACTGCACTTTTTGGCGTCTAGAACCCCCTTTTGACCAAAGGCACAAAGGAAGCCCTCAGGGAGATGTGAGCGGAGATATTTGAAAGAACGACTCATGGTAGATGTACTTACATCCGAATAAAGATATCCTTCACCTGAAGACATGGCATTGGTTTCATTTGTCACCGCCGGCTCAGATTCGATTTGTCTAAGCTATAGATTTATTTCTGCTTAGATTGTCCTTCATTTTGTGCTGACTACCACTTAACTTAAAACTTTGATATTACACTATATGCACTGCTGTGCATGATCGGAGCCCTGAACATCATCTCTAAAATAGATTTCAACGGAAAGTGGGCCCTTTGAGACTCAATGAACCAGTATGTACTCAACCAGACAGCATCAATCCTCACTCTTCTCCTCCGTCCCAGTCATGCAGACGGTATGGCCTACATGCCTGTGAAACGAGTTCCACTGGAAGACGGCGGTGTTAGGCTCTGTGCCGTGTGTGGTGTCCCTACATTCACCACTTCATTCACAAGATCTCACCGGTGTACGTTACTGATGTCCGATGTGATTATGACCGTGTAGCTCAGCATAACGAGGATTACTATATGGACTGAATACCTGGAGGGAGGGACACACATGCAGCACCACGCACAGTCACAGAAGCGCACACACAGAAGCAAACACACAATTTTACAATTTCTGTTTTGGATTTAGAAGGATGCATATAATTAATGATAACAATTAAATGCAATTATGACAATAGTTGCACCCTTTGTTTTAGGACCTTCTTGCTGTGGTCTAATAAGACACAACTCACCAGCCAAAGCAGAAGATGACAAAGGCAACGCCAAACAGTGTAGCCACGGCATGCCTGAGCACGGGACTGGCGTGGGGGGGCCCGAGGTAGAGACGGAACCAGAAGGCAGCCGCGAGAGCAAACACCTGACAGGCTAAAAAGTTGACCTGTATGCATTTAGGAAAATAAAAAAGTTTAGGCTGACGAATGAAAGATATTTAGGGTGTTGACCCCCCCTTCGCTCAGGGCTGGAGAGATATGATGTTAGGCTTTTCTTTAAAAGTTAAGCGTTAGGGCGCAGCTTTTCAATTGAACTAGATCCATGGGCGGGTGGCTGAGAGATTATCACAATTTAGTATCAGAAGCAGACCTGAAGCACTAGTTGTTGGTAACAATGGTGATCTGAAGCAGAGCCGGCTCAAAATGACTGCATTTTTACAAAAACACGAGGGCAGGAGGACGTCTTCAACACTTTTGTTGCTAGCAAAAGAAAAGTAGAAACAGATACCCACTTGATCGAGAGGAAACCCGAAGAATTCACTGACAGGCAGGAGCAACTTTGATCCAGTAGTCTTAAACGCCGCGTCCACCCGGTCGCCCATCCTGCATCCTCTCCTCGAAAACACTCCACGGTTGAGTTGAGTTGATAATAAACGGTACCCAACTTTGCTTATCGCTTCATTCAGCCCCTATAGAGATGTTACTTTAAATCTACATTGCGTGTCGTATCGTTTAATTTATTTATTTGTGCAGGAGGTTGTCAGAGCGTTGTCAAACTGTCCTTAAAGTGACTCTGGAGCCCTCTCTCACTTTGTCTCCCTCTATCTCACTCTCTGTCCGCGCCTCGGCTCTCAGTGGTCGTTCAGGCCGCCACTCTGACCGGATCTCTCCGTTTGATCTGCCGAGCTACCGGCGCCCTCCCCGCCCATAGTCAAACCTTCATCCGAATGACCAAAAACGTGGAGCTCACTCTTAGAAAATGGGAGTCAGGACCGCAGAGATACGATGATATAGCACAACTCAATTTTGAATCGCGTTCCCGGATTTAACAGACGCTTCAGTCATAAGCTGCACATTATGGTCTGGGGGTCAGAGTAATGTGTGTGTATGTGTGTGGTTCATCCTGTCAACGTAAGATAACACACAGTCACAAAGACACCCACAGACACACACACACACACACACACACACACACGCACGCACACACACACGCACACACGAAAGATGTTATCATATTGGCCACATAGAACCAATTCAGAAAGGGAAAAATGTAATGACTTTTAAAAGTCAATGATATTACATGTAAGTTATATCAGTGACCATCGGAGTGACACACAACCCACACATCATATCATCTCCTTGAGGCGTAAAGTTAGTTTAGGGCACCATCTACCGAGCTGTCAGAAACACACACGCGTGACCAAAGTGACGCGGCCTGTTTACAACCACCCAATGAACACGTGGCGCGGTGAACACTCGGCCGCCATTGGCCAGAGCTGCATCAATAAAGGCGGTGTCGCGGCTCCGAACGGCCAATCGCGTTCGACATGTAAATTATTTTTGAAAAACTCCCGGGAAATCTGAGTTTCGCGGGAGCTCTTGAGCGCGTAAACCGTATCCCTTCATTCATCAGTCCGTTTCCTGAAGCCATTTCTAGACGGAGGAGTCGAGAGTTGCGCTACTTTATAATCCGTTGCATCTGCCTAAATGCAATTGCGTATCGAAAAATACGCATTAACAGCCGATAAATCAGATTCCCATCTGAACTTCGGTCTGATTATTTTTTATATTTTTGCAGCCGATTAGCTGTGAAACGTGTTTAAAAGAGCGGAGGCAGAAGGGTTACCCGAGTCCTACCAAGATGAGAAGAGGGATCTCCTCGGCTCCGGACAAAGTGTTTTTAGCGGGGGTCGGAAGCTCTGCTCTGGACAATAATATAATTTTAACAACCCTCTCAGATCGACTTAACCCCGCTTTATCGAACACAACTTATTTCCAAATAATAACCACCCCTCCGCCTTGCAACATCACTCAGACCTCCAATGTATGTTTATCAGAGCCTCAGATAAACAACCTTTACTCAACTCCACAACAAGCTGCAATCAATGGATCGGGACAGCGACCCGCTTTAGGAAGACCACCGGTAAATGAACCAGCTTGTTCAAGTTTTGTCTAGCCATAAAGAAACAAATGTAGCCTGCTAAGGTTAGCCGAGCTTGTCTCC
The DNA here is from genome assembly GCF_949987615.1 of Pollachius pollachius. Taxonomy (NCBI): domain Eukaryota; kingdom Metazoa; phylum Chordata; class Actinopteri; order Gadiformes; family Gadidae; genus Pollachius; species Pollachius pollachius. The sequence goes on along the minus strand of NC_136934.1, from coordinate 49,070,376 downwards.
ACGGCTAGCTACTTAGCCCCTCCGTCCGCAGGACTCGTTTTGGAGAAGCTTACTCAGTTAGCGATGTGGCTAACTGCTGTTAGCTCACTTAACAAAGTGCTTCTACGACGTGATCGACGCGATGGTCACCGTGAAGTTGGGCAACTTTGTGGATGAAGCTACACGTAAAGGCACACAATGCTAACTTGACTGTGCCTCGAGGTGGGCTTCAGCCCTGGCGATCAGACGGCTGTAAAGCTCGGAGATGACTAGCGGTGGCCTAGTCCTGTTGTTACTGTCTTGTTGGGGGGAAGGGAGATTGGTGGGGTGGTTGGCGACTAGCTCCAGCATTAATCTAGCTAGCTTACGTTATATACATGATGCAAAAATGATCCACGAGTGCATGAGCTAACACTGCAGATGCACCGCGGTTTCTCGAGTACTTTTAGATTTGTGTTCTGCAGTCGTCTCCGAAGATGCATCCAACTTGGATGGAGGGACGTGTATAAAAAAAGAAAAAACACGAGTTAGCTTGCAAGCCCAGTAGTAGCTTATGCATAGTTGAAAGGCACAGAGATGGCCTTGGTCTTGATCATAAAGTTTTTGTGATGCTGGCATCGGAAAGTGACTTCACATGGGCTTCATGCAAAGTTGGAGTACTTTAGGGTTTGGGGTCTTTAAAGTCGCCTACTTTGAAAAACGTCTTGTCTGTTTTTATCAGAATGATGACTGGTTCTATCTAAATTTTGACTTGTTTGTGATTATGAGACTCCTAAATTCTGCAGGAATATGAAAGCATTGGGTACGAAATGGTCTCTTGCCCCCCGTTCACATTTAAAATGGAAGTCCTTTCACTTTAATTTTGAAACCATAAATCGTATACATGTCCTGTACCAATCATGGACTATAAAGTCACTAATATTCAAACCTTCCTACTGCCTGTCATGGCCCAGGCCATATTCGAATAATACAGGCTTGATGACCTACTTTTAAAATTCTATTTAAGGTAGGTGAATTCATTGGTCCGAGGTTTAACAAAATGGAGAACTCCTTGGGTGCACAATCTTGCCATTACCACAACTGTGCAATACATTTTTACCAATTTGACATATGGATAATCAAATGCATTTTTCTGATTGGCTTTCACAAAGATCTCACATTTAAGCCTATTTGTTCTTGCTGAGATACACATATGGCTATTGGGCTTAGGGGGGGTGATCGCATGAATGCCTATTAGGGTGGTGAGCACATGAACACCACATGTCCAAGGAGTCCTCTAGTTGTGGCATTCATTAACCTTACCAATCCAGGTTTCATTCAAACGTGCATTACATGGTTATTACATGTGCATTCATTTATATGCTGTGTCCCTTGTCTACAATCAACTTAATTAAGGTTATGATTCGTGCACAATCATAACTGGGTTTGCCACGAGCTCGATTGGTGTTCTTGACGTGTGGCCTGCTAGAATCCTGAACTAAATTGCGTCAGAAATAGCAGGACATGGGCACTACTCGCTGGGCCAGCGATATGAGGGCCGGCAGTTATGACTATTATACTTGCAAGAGTTGCAATCGTGATGTACTGCAACTTGTCCTAAACGCCTGGGTAGACGGAACGGTGTATTTTGATATAGATGTCTATACTATAGATACTTGTGTTTATTGTGTGGACGTTTTGTGACCTTTTTTTTTTTACAGGCGAAGAGGCGGTTGGCACTGGACGATTCGGATCACCAGTATCTAGCAGAACCAGCCAAGACACCCAGAGGAAGAGCTGCCTCAGTGGCCAACGGGAAACACCTAAAGCCGCAAAGAAGTAGGAAGAATCTACTGCTGTGTGTGGGGGTGTATATAGGCTTGTATCTTACTTTGACGCTTTGCATCGACTTCTAAGCATGCAACGGCACATTTAATTGTAAAATTAGAAACCCACCCTTATTTCTTATTCTTGTAGTTAATCTGCACTCCGTTTAGCTTATTTTCTGTACTTGGTTGTACTTACTGAATTTTTGTAGTTTTCCCCACATTGCATTCATACTTTGATTGTTCAAAGCCTCACTTGAGGGTTTCTATAGATGAAAGGGTCGGGCGGAAAGACTAAATGTTAATGTTAACATAGAGCCTCAGCAGACTGCTTTTTTAAAATGGCTGCCTGAGTATTTTATCTTGGTTTCTCATGACTAGTACAGTAGATGGCAGCATACACCATCTAAATCTCCCTCTTGCAGATATCATCTTGACCCTAGGTTACATTTAGAAGCATGTCATTGTTGAATGTCGGATAGTAGAATCGAATAATTTGGAACTTTTTACTTATTATGCATAATTCCATTCTGTATGTTCTAATGACTCTTAACCGGTAAAGTCAAGAACGCTACCGGGTTACTTATTTGGCCTAGATTGTCATTTTTTCACAAATCAGACTTGAGATTAATTTCCAAAGTATGATGGCAGGCAACCTCAAATCTGGGTGAAAAGGGTGATTCACTTCCTTACACTTAATGTGGTCAACCAATCTTGTTGCTTGGCGAAGGGACCTGTAGGCCTGAATTGGCAACACATCCCCGACCTCCCCTACTAAACTGTAAAAAAAGGGTCAAAAGGTTTGAAATCCAAACGTGTCACACTTGCCACGCATCATACCCTACTGAAATCCTAGGAGGGGACTTTATATTCACTCAGTTACTCACACAAATCATTTCCTGTCAGTAAAATATCTCCCTAATGTAACAGAGAATAGGACATGACTATGCCCCTTCAGGTTCTTGTTTCCGGCCCAGTTTCCTGTTTAAGATTGCCCAGAATGCCGGTACTTGATGTCACTTGTGTTTTGACATTGATATTGCAATAGTGGTATCCCTAAAATGCTCAGTGACAAATTTTAGTCTTGCATATTGTGCATGTCTCTTCTTGGTGACTGTAATGTTTACACTTGGGTACACAACTAAACCACTCTTGTCCACCTTTCCCACTCGCCATTTTTGCGTTCTAGTTCCAAAGTCTCCGACGGAAAAGACCCGCTATGACACCTCTCTGGGTCTGCTCACCAAGAAGTTTGTGGAGCTGCTCGCTCAGTCGTCGGATGGTGTTCTGGACCTCAACCAAGCGGCTGAGACTCTGCAGGTGGGTTCATAGGCCACAGTAGAAGGGGATTCATTGCTTATTTTTATTTTTTTTAACTTTCTTTTTTTACAAAACTGCTTATCTTAGTTATTTCGCTGATCCCAAAATGAGATGTTTTTCTTCTTTTTTAACATGTAGCCCTTTGAGATCTTTGGATGAAAAGAGCACTATAAATACTATTTATTATTATTGCTCAACTAAATGTAAAAGTTTTCTTATTAGGGCTGTATAAATATTGTAAGTCACCGTCATTGTTTCAACCTAAAATGAGTAGATTATGTTACACATTTTTGGTAGCAAAAGTATTATACAAATGTATAAATAGAACACATCTTTCTTTATTGTCTGCATTATTGTGGGAAAGGTTTAACCAGTAGTCTCTGCTTGTATTAAGATGAATGTACGAGATGCAAAGCACGCTGCCATTGGCCGCTGTATTGCATGTATTTACAGTACATTGGTTAACGCCTCGTTACTGTATTCAGGTTCAGAAAAGACGACTGTATGACATCACAAACGTGTTGGAGGGAATTCACCTAATAAAGAAGAAATCCAAGAACAATATCCAGTGGATGTAAGTCCGTCCGACCCCTGTCCGTCCCATACGGTTTCCTTCAATGTTCACAAGTTCCTGCATGGATTACTGAATGAATGATTTGCAAATCCCCATGGCAGCAAATGCATAGACAGGCTCTTTTAAAATGCGTAAATTGGCCATTAGGAAAAGTATCCAAAGATGGCATTTTTAGCCCTCGATTTAATGTGGGTATCATCACATTTTGGTCATGTGGTGGCCAGTCACTTGCCACACCTTTGTTTAGTTGTTGGTATCAGAGCGTACCTATGTGAACAAGCCAAATATGTGTTGAAAAGCCACTGTTAGAATTCCAACGAATTGGATGGTCAGGAGCACTTTTACTTGTGTTTTGCGCCAGTTTATCCTATATACCAAAGCTCATAGCTATCAAGTGTGTAGTTGGTTAGTATCCAATATAGGCAGTTGATTAGTATCCAACCATGGCAAAGTAAGGAAAATCAGTCGAGCCAGAACTAAGTACTAGAATCCGTATCGACAGCCACTAAGCGGTATTGGTGGTTCCTGGGATGGCCTGTAACATCGCCATTTTGTCTCTTCACCAGGGGCTGCAGTCTGTCTGAGGTGGACGGGGCCTTGAGTCAAAGGCAGCGGCTTACGTCTGAGGTCTCTGCCCTGGGGGAAGAGGAGCAGAGGCTGGAGCAGCTCATCCAGAAATGCAGCCTGGATATGCGGCATATGAGCGAGATGCCAAGCAACAAAAAATATCCTTTCCATTTTTTCACATTGCAAAAAGGAAAAAAAAAACAGCCTTGATTTATGAAGCGTGTCCGTCAAAAAATGGAGCATTGTTTGTGCTTTCTGAAGGTTTATCAATTTTCTTTAATCTATCGGAGGAATTTATATATTTACAGATTTGAAATTGCGATGTGTGACAATACTGTTGTTGAGTCGTATTTGGTGCATCAAACCTTAATAACTCTTGGTTGACAATTGGTTGCTAATAACTTTGTATTGATCCAAATGCTTAATGTTCCGTTTAAAGTAGGGACGCACCGAAATGAAAATTCTTGGCCGAAACCGAATATACTGAAACAGTTGGCCGAAAGCCGAAACCAAACACAGAATGTGGCTTTTGCTGTTTTTCAGTCATTAGTTTTAACAGGTGCGCTCGGCTCTTTTTTCATCTCCGTGTATTGCCATTAAGTTGTTTACAAACTTCCGTGCGGCTCTTTTTTAATCTCTGTTTTCATGAAGCGCACCCGGCTCATTCCACACTGGTTGCTTTTTTTTTTCTCACATCAGAAATAGAAATGTTCGGTATTTTTTTTTGGCCTTTTTTACTGAAACCGAAAATTATGTTTTGGGCCATTTTCGGCCGAACATTTTTTCGTGGCCAAATTTTCGGTGCATCCCTAGTTTAAACTATCTAGAACGGGGTAAACAATGTTTTCAACATGTGCGCTCATCATAAAATGTTAATTAACTAAGCCTCTAAGATGCACTGTATGTCAAGACAATGGTCAGGTGTGGGCGCACATTTCGATTTGCCTTTAGGGCATTTAGCAAGACCCTTTTATCCAAAGCGACTTACAATAAGTACAGTCATCAGACGAAAGAGAAACAATATATCGTTGTCAACACGCATGCGCACGCACTGAACCGACCCAGTTGTCACTCCTTGATTCCCCTGCACGTTAGCCTATGTCACCTACCAGGACATCAGGGAACTCGGAAACCTCCGGGACCAGACGGTTATAGTGGTTAAAGCTCCTAGTGAAACCAAGCTGGAGGTACCAGACCCTGAGGAGGTATGTAAACGCACTGTCCCGGGCAGATGTATAGCGTCTTGTCTTGCATCCACTGCCTTTGGAAATGCATGAGATATCCAAAGGATTTGGAAAGGGTGGGAGGATTTAGACTTGATGCAGAGTACAGTTTGAAAAAGCCACACTTTAGTTCCTTGAAAAGTCACTTTTTTTCGTGTAATGTTCTTGGACAGCATTTGAAGAATAAACAACTGAAGGGTAACAAGGCTGTTTGTAGCTGTAAGGTGAAACCCATTTGTGCTCTTGTTTGTTAAATCTTAAGCTTACTCTATTGCCAATTGCATACATTGCATGCTCTCACCAGTCTGCTCTTTGGTTAAACTTATGATATCCAGGGTTCCATCCCAGTCTTTAAAAAAAAATAATCTGGATCAAATTGATCCGGATTTGGATATCCCATGTTTTGCTATGCAGGATCACCTGATCCATCTTACTTGTATGCCAGTTTTTAAAGGAACATTGGATTGAATCACTGTGATCCAATTACCAAATTTCAGGATAACCAACTGGATCCACCCATCCGATGGGATCAGGATAATCCAGTTTTTTTTGGATCAAATAGATCCCAAACCGAGTTCAAAGTTTTGAAAAACCCAAAGGGCAGGTTTGATCCAGATCAAATGTAAGATCGGATCACATGATCGGATTTTATCTCGGAATCCCTCTTTTGAATTGAAAAACCCATTTCCAAGATTTTATCCAATCCGTGATCCGAAATCCAACTGGATTACTTTTGAGAAGCCGGGCCAAGGTGACTAACGTAGCCTCTCATCATGGTCTCCCTTCCAGAGCCTCTCCATCCATCTGACAAGTACGAAGGGCCCTATAGAAGTTCTGTTGTGTCCTGATGAGGAAAACGACCCCAAGAGTCCAGTGAAGAATGGCAACGTGGACATCAACGGGAACTCCCCCTTCGTCAAAGTTGTTCAAGGTGGGTGGTGAAACACGGCTACCTCTGACTACCTGGTGGACCGGCTAGTCATCCGCCAACGACCGGATAGGTACATGCAATGACCTGCTGTTGTTAAATGAGCGGATGAGTGAACGGTTATCACTGGCCCACCAGAACACTGACATTCACCCACCGGTATCTAGTATCAAAAGGGTCCTTCAGAAGTCGCAGTGAGAGTATCTTCGGTGGCTGTACAACCTCCATGCTTCTCAGACCCAGGGTTTGGGAGACTCATTTGCAAATGCCTTGTCTTGTGCTTGTGCTTCCAGAACCCATCAATTCCAAAACCACTTCCGGCGGCAAGTCCCTCGCACCCCCCCCCCCCTCGAACGAGGCGGTCTCCGTCACGACACTGTCCCCCATATCCTCCCCCTTTACCAGTCTTCTGCAGCAAACCGAAGACCAGATCCCGCTTGCCTTAGGGGCCCTCGGGGGTGCCCTGGGGCCCTTCCTGAACCTGGGCCCCCCCAACCTAGACCAGGACGACTACCTCTTGGGCCTCGGCGAGGGGCAGGGAATCAGTGACTTGTTTGACGCCTATGACTTTGACAAGATTCCGACGCTGGCCCTGGACGACCTCCTCTGCAGCTAGTGGCGGCTGAAAGGAACTTGGAAACTAGCTTTTTTTTTTTTAAATCAGTGATTCAGTACGCGAGGGAAGAAGACTCGGTCACCTGTACAATGCTCACCGATTGGCCCACTGTGTTGCCGATTTAGGCATCTTTAAAATTTGGATGAAAATGGACAGTTGTCTCACTGTATCATTTTTTTTTTTTGAGCAAGAATTTAAATGCGACCCGACAAAGGACCGAACTCGGCAGATTTTAGGAGGAGCGTATTTCCCGACGTAGAGCCTATTCCGTCTCGGTCCTTCTCAAAAGGTTAAACGGTTCCTGACCACGAGGGAGTTTTGTTTCGAACCAGACCCTCCCCCCCCCCCCCCCCCCCCCCCACCACAGTTGGGAGGGCCTCAGCCCTCAAGCAGAGAGATGCCATGTGACACAGAACAGTTGGGATAACGGTTACTTTTCTTACCTATCTTGTATACCAATTATGTCTGAAAGCCGATACTGTTGACTGTTGTGTAGAAAGCGAACATGGACGAAAAAGAAACCATAACGATTGCTATCGCTGCGAACCCGAAACCAAACTTGCTAATTGTGCCGCGCAAGACCGATGAGTTGCTGAAACCGCCTCCTGAGTTCGAATGAATAAGTTGATAGTTTGGTGTTATGACTACATCCTGTAGTAGTATGTTTGCAGTCGTTTCTAGCCACCCCTGTGCCTGACGAGTACAATTACGTGCTTCCTTATACCTTAGTCCCAAATCACAGTTATTGAGACCTGATGCAGTACCCAATCAGAAGGTAAGTTTTTTTAAGTTAGCCAAGGAAGTGTCCAATGTGTTCTACGGGCAGAATTGGTATCCTGCCCGCACCTAAAACAGTCTTCACACGAGAAGAGACACCACCTCTAACATGGCATTATCGGCTGTCATTGCACACACGCCTCGTTTTCTTGACTTTTCAAACGGGACAAATGTTTTATTGATTCCCTCACTAAATTTTTATTTGTTGTGTTGGTGCGAGGTTGAATGATAAGGTTGCGATATAACGTTTTCCACAGTTGGAAGACAAGGCTCATGTTGTTATTTCAGTCACATCTGCATCGTTTTTCTCTGTTCCACTCTTGTGCTTGACAAGGGGTATCATTAGGTGAGATGGAATTGAGTAGGGCCTGAAACGGGACATTGCCAGATGCGTCCCATGGATGTTTTGTAGACTGTATTCACACATAAATGCCCTCAAATCCAAGGCTAGCTTAAACAAAATGGCTCACTGACTACTGCTTGTTAATGACACCGTGAACCTGTTCTTGTTACAATATTAGATGATTTTCTCGAGGGCACAAGTCAGGCAAAACGGACCTCAGTTTGCCGTTCATTCAAAACAAAGCTATGCAAACTAAAAACCACTCATTGATTTAAGAAACCACGCTTTCATAAGTTTTATTTGGGAAAGAACATGCTTTGCTGCATATGGCTTTGTGGTACTTTGGGGACAAAGTATCATTGGTACCTCTGGGAAAGTAACTAGCTGGACTTTTAGCGGTTTCTCAACAGGTCATGTCCATCACATCACAACCTTATTTTACGATGACTTGCATTTGGTATGTCAACAAATACTAAATAATTTGTCAACCCCCCACTGAAACTTCATCCCTATTCAAAATACATTTGAACCATTTATGGTTCACTAGCCGAGCAGAGGGTACAGATTTCTGTGAAAGATTGTGACTTTTTAAAGATTTAACAATTCGGCCCACAACTGCCATAGATTTCTTACAGGTGTTCTTTTGTTCTTTGTAATTTTTAATACAATATTGAATTTAATGTAATCAAAACGGGCTGGAAGGATAGAGCATCTGCATATCAGCCAGCTTGTTGGATCCCACATAGGCCGTATGGCTGCCTAACTCCCAGTTCTGTGTGTGTTGTAGAAGGAGAGCCGGGCTGTGTGTGTAGGGTCAAGTGTTTGACTCTATTCATGAGATGCAGTCGGCTGCCTCTTGATGTTCACGATATCAAGGGGGTATAGTCCGAATGTGTGTGGGTGTGTGTTTCAAAATGAGTTTCAAATGGCCTACATTTTTGAGCTCCAGTCTTCGCATTGCACTTTTGACTTGGATGATCTTGATTTGTCACTTTTGCTTGTTTCAGCTTTCAAATCTGAAATATCACGGTCATAAGTGTGTGCATGCCTGATAAAGGAAAATCTGGATAAGTGTATTTTCTTTTCTTTTTCTCAGACGTTTCACCCATAGATTATATTTTTTAGACCATAGAAATATTCGTATTACAGGAAATGTCAGGTGGGGCAGTCAGCTTGTCTTGCTGAATAGCAGGAAGGGATCTGGAAAAACAACATATCAGGGCTGAGTTTTGGTTTGTGTATTAGCCTTCACCCACTGTAATCCCATATGTCAGTGTGACATTTCCATGACTGCTTAAACCTGTCAATACAGAGGTATGTTTCATGTCTCTGATGTCAAAATAACGCCCCCCCCCCCCCCCACACTTTCATATTTACTGTTTTATTTATACAGAACCTCCGACGGTTCAAACATTTTTGTGTGCTATTCTAAAAGATGTCTATGGCTTACTTGTTTTTCACCCATATTTAGTTGACCGGAATCTGGTCAAAATATTTGAATAAAGCCTATTTGTGACTTCATTGAAGTAACGCTTTGGAAAAAGAGTGAAATGAGGTGGTGCTTTTAAAAGTACCATGTCCCAAGTAAAGCCAGATCTGTTGGGAGCATTCAGCGGTGAAAGGCTCCGACGACGGAAGCCCTCCCACTCAGAAACGACCTGATTTTTCCAGGGTCATTCCCGGGGCTACATGATGTGAAAGGGCAGTTCTATCTCCCGGTGTTCAGTGCATTGCAATATTGGACGTTTTGATGCATCTAAAATCAGGCCCGTGTGAAATTTGGGTGACAGCCCAAAGAACATTCCAGGGTATTGGTCAAATGTCAATGTCATATGCCTGTTGTTTAGAATGGGAATTCTTCTCAGTCCCTCTTTCAGCCAATCAATGGTCGAGAGGAATTCTTTTTAAATTCAAACCCCCCCCCCCCCCCCCCCCCCCCATAATAAATTAACTAATCTGGTTAATCTCCAGGTTTTAGGTTTGAGTGCATGGATGAGGTTAGTGTGGTGTTGTATATTTGGAGGAAACTGGTTCTAGGTGTGTTATTCAATTAAAAGTTTTATTTTCTTTAACATGCTGTTAAATGAGACCTTTGAAATGTATTTGGAAAAAAATATTTTTTTCTACTTTGCGCATTTGTAATTGAAAACTTGATTAAAAGCAATCTAGCTCTGAAGGTCATTTTTATTGTCCACAACCTATACATGCTTCTACTCCCATTTTCTTCACATTCTGAAGGGGTTGACGGCTAATACCATTATGGGGTTATGTTAAGGGGTATTATTCCAACAGGTGTGAGTGCTATTGCCCATTACAAGCTGTTTGAGAATCTGCCTTTATGGTGCGTTCACATCACTGGAAATTATGGGGAAAACATTTTTGCGACGTCGGAAAGTTTGCGTGAACGACACTTCATGACGCTGTTATGATTCTACTTCCGTTCGGCAATTCGGGACAAATTTGGATAAAGGCGTTCACTCTCCTGGTGATAACGAGACGGCTCCAGGGAAGTGTTGTCTTCCATACAGTGGCAATACTGTGCTTCTCATAAATAAAAGGAAAAGGACAGTAGGTGATAGGCATCAAGGAAATAAAGGCATGCACACTTGAAACGGATCCTACTAAGTTCTGTTTAGATTTGACTGTTTTATCGGATAAAAAAACCCTGCTTTGAAGAACTTTTAGATTCCCAACCGGCTGTTTCCTAAGTGTACATGAACGGTCGCTGTCGGGAACACGCGTGTGAGCTTCATCACTGGCGGGCCGTCTCGTTATCAGCAGGAGAGTGATCGCGCCTTTACCTGTAGGTTAGTGACATCACGCGTGGGAATGTCCACCTAGATGTAATGCCGCCTTCAAAGCAGCTCGGAGGTTCAGAAGCTCTTGTGTGTCTTTACGTAAACCTTCCCTTCCGAAAGAAGTGTTCAGGAAAAGTTTAGGCTTTGACATAAAACCAGAAAAACAGATTTTTCGTGAGACTAGACTTCATAACAAGTATGGATGCCCCCAGGGACCTCTTTGCGCTTCTTTGCTGAATCAGTTATTAGAACTGCTTGCGATGGTTGAACATAAGGGATAATTTATCAGTTGATCTTTATAATTGTAAGCTATAATGTATCGTAATGCAAATGTTAGAATGGGTGTTAAGTTCGCCTTTTAGTGCTTGCTGCAAGTTTACTTTAGTCTATCAGTGAAATTGGGCAGCCATTGTTGTGACGTCAACTCGGAGGCTCGGGTTGCTCTACTTCCGCACAAAGTTCCGAGGGAAATCTCAGACTTAACAGAATGTTCAAGGCGATTTCCTCCGATCTTAAGGTTCCAACCTCCGAAATTCCCGGAAACGCAGACTGTTTTGAAGGCACCATAAGATGGATAGATCAGCAACATCTAACATCAACACTCACACCTGGTGGCATGATATCACCCCTTAAAAGCTAAACAGTGCTGCTCAGTACATGTATACGGCCACATGAATGTCTAAATGAAGGAGAGGACATGTCAAGTTAGTTTGAATAATCAACAATTCACTTGCTTCGTTCTAAACCATGAAACTGAGTAAAGATTTCCAGGTGTACTCAGTTGTAGAGATGTTTGGATCGGAGAGCTTATGGTGTGCATTACATATATCCTGTTCTCTATGTTTTATTATATTCATTGAGCTATGTGGTTGTGTCTGACATGCACGCGTGATTGCGTGATTGGAAATGTTCAATTGATTAAATCAGATTAAATTCAAGGTTGGAGGGAAAGAGAGGTGAGTAGAGCGGGGGCTTAGGGTAGAGGGGGGTAGAGAGGGGAGGTTATGGTAGAGAGGGGAGGTTAGGGTAGAGAGGGGGGCTAAGGGTGGAGTACAATTGTTCTTAGACATTTATTTTCATTGTTGTTTTGCCGTCTTTCTTTTTTCTGTAAAGCACTTTGTAACTCTGTTTAGAAACGCGCTGTCTAAATAAATATTATAATTATTATTAGAGGGGGGATAGGGTAGAGGGAGAGAGGAGGGTAGGGGAGAGGGAAGGGGGAGGTTATGTAAGAAGGGAGGATAAGGATGAGGTAGGGGGAGGTTAGGGTGGTGGGAAGCGAGGGCGGAGGTTAGGTTTAGATTTAGGTAGAGGGAAATCATAGAGCTCTAATCAAAGTGTTTATGCAATACATTTTATGAATGCTTATTCATTATTAATTCCACATAGTTTCTCACAGTACCAAAAAAACGTACTCCTGCATGACCTTACCTAAAACCTATATGTGAGAGCGCTAACACGGGCGCGCTCAGTTTGTCCCTCTGTTCGTTCCGTACATCGTATCCAAACAAGCATGGCGGCATGAGACTCTTGTCAACTCTGTTTTGATTGTTAAAATACATATTATTTAGCATTTCTAAAGAAAATAGCATCGAAAGTTTTCCTCGACGTAACTAACATCCACATTACGAAATAGGTGAGGTCCGCACACGGTCTATTTCGGACTGCTTACTTGTCCAAAAGGTACACACGTGGGTCAACTTGAGGTTAGCTATCAAGAAAGTAGCCACTTAGCTTATGGAAGTTGTGCTTCTTCCAAGTCATTTGTTAGCAGAGCCTCCGTAATATTGTTGCAGAAAATCCAATGGAAGCGAAGGGAGGCGTTAGCTATGTAATTGTTGAACATCGAATCAGCCGATCTTTATAGAATAGGCAACTCACTGGTCTGTTCCACCTAGTGTGCATCATGTTGTCAGTGCTTAGGATGTGCTGTATCTCTATGTGATGTATTGCAATGAAGCTCAACTCTCAAGCACATTCAAATGTAATTTAATGTATTTGAAATGCAACTCAAATGGATGGCATTGATCGCTATTGGGGGAATCTTATAGCCTGCACGGAACATCTCTACTGTAGCTGAGTAGATAAACAGACCGCATGTTTTGATGACACACACAGTTGATAGCGTGGTCCCTTAATATGAATGCATGAAGGACAACTTACCGTTGCCCATGTAAATATCTAATAGATTGTAATATTTAATAATTCATGTTTATTTAATGCACACGTCTTGTATTTCTCACAAACCCTTTCCTTTCACTACAGTTTCTCCTTATTAGTATTCAGACATTCAAAAAAGCCCTATATAACGCTCACAGGGTAGTTGATCTGGGGTTTTTCAAACAGCATTCCAATGATAACTTGACCAAAATGGCTGTGGATGTTGATGCGGCTGCTTGCTGCTGACCTCAGTATGTGTGTGTTCTTTCAGACCACAATGCCGTCCGCCTGTGATTCAATGATTGACGACATTGAGGACATGGTGTCTGCTGACGACCCTACGCCTCAGGATAGACAGAACGCCCGGAAGAGTATAATCCCAAGAGCCAGGAAAAGGAAAGACCAGCTCGTCCCCGAGGAACTCCATGCAGACAGGTCCGACTTGTTTCGCAGTCTGATTGTTTTGATGTCGATTTAATACCTAAACTGATTTTAAAGGTCACCAGGTGTGAGTGTGATGAGCCCTACAAGCCGTTTCGAAAGTCTGCCCCTTAAGACATCACAAGTGGTCCACTTAGATGTCTGCTGGATAGATCAGTCTACCAGCCTACCCAGTGGACTGTAGCAAACGTTGCTCATCTATGCGTCACACATCTAGGTGGACACACCCACTTTTGAAGTCCTAAGGGGCAGATTTTCAAAACGGACTGTAATCACACTCGCACCTGAGAGCATGTCATGGCACCTTTAAGGTAGAGAGAGATAGGAATCTTAAATGATGAGGCTGGCATAATTCAATGTTTTGGAATAATTAACTTCTTTACTTTTTCGGGCCGTACACAAAAACAGTCATTGGTGTAAGGTTCATAAAAACCCACCTTTAAACCAATCAGAAAGCTGTGAGGATTGATACATTTTAGTGTAAGGAAGATGCTCTGGTATTTATTCTGATCATCATTTGTGTTTGTTTATTAACAGTTGTCTACGGCACACATTATATAAAGATCAACCACAGATACAGTGAGAGAAGAGAAATATAGATGGCATTGCACACATTTAACCTGTTTGTCTGGCTTGTACATGTTGACGTTAATGATGATTTAATGTAATCCATTAAATAATCATAATAGGGCATGGAAGCAAACAAACACATATTATGCGAAACATACATTTATGAACTTTATGGAGTGGAACATACTAAACCTTAATAATTACACTAATCTATTTTTGGCTACTTTGGCCGAAAGCTGTTTCAGAAGGAATTGCTATTTGAATCCTTCACTTTGTGTAGGAAGGAAGTGCTGAATGCTTGTTTTTATCTCAAAATCTGAAATATTTGGAACATAACAATTATGCAATTTATTACTGTCATCGCTTTTCTACAAAATAATTAATCATTGATTAATAAAACCCATCTACTCAACAAAGATAGTTTTCTCCAATTTGATCAACACTGGAGCTTCACGCTTCTTATACATTATATAAAAGACACAATTCTATTATTTGGTTGAACCAGATGATTAACAAAAATGTTCTTCTCTCCAGACTATAATAACCCTAGTGATATTGTGTTGTGTGTGGCAGCCTCATCCCCGGGACCCAGAAGATCTGGATGCGGACATGGGGCTGCAGCCACAACAACTCAGACGGGGAGTACATGGCGGGGCAGTTGGCTGCCAGCGGCTACAAGATGACCGGTAAGACCTGGTGCTGAGCTGGGAACAAACCACTGCAAGCCGATGCAGCTGGCTGGGTTGTGTATGCTGTGGATCCCCTAGACGAGGGCTTGGCCTCCCAAGGCAAAGCCCTGTCAGTCACTCATGGGCCAGTCGACACGATAATGTCACCGTTCTCTAATTTTGAGAACGGTGACATGTAACTCGACACGCCTTACAAATAGTGTGTCTGGCCCCGTATACTGAAGCGTGTTTTTCATCAATGGAAATTCAGATGTAACTTTTTGACTGAGGCTACCTGCCGTCTGTGGCCAATAATGAACCCCTAAGAGACCCTCAGAGCTGTTCCTCTTCCGCTACCTTCTTCCACCGAGTTCAGGTGTGGCTTTTTATTTTCCATACAGTAGTGGAGGCATTTGGGTCATCAAATGGAAATGCAATGCACATGTTTATAACTATTATTAGGAGTGTATTGTGTGTTTGTTTGTATGTATGTATGTATGTATGTATGTATGTATGTATGTAAGTCTGTCCTTCGATTTTCTCTACAAACAGTTCATCCGTATTGCTGAGGTCCCAAGGAAGTGCAGTGTTGAGTGTGAAGGTGTTTGGATGAATGGTTCTCGAGAAAGCTGCCACAATCAGCCTGTTCTGAACAGGCCAAGGGAAGTGCAGTGTCAAGGTGATGTTGTTTCGATGAGCGGCTCTCGAAAAATCAGAAGAAGAAGCAATATGGGAGGCCAAAGAATCGTCCCGTTCCGAAAGCCATGTTTTGAACGGGCACTGACCTTGTCCAACTAAAATGGAAGGGTGTTTTTGTTTGTGTGTTTGTGTGTGTGCGTGGTGTGTGTGTTTCAACCGTTCTTCCGATCAATTTCACACTTGGTGCCTGTATTCCTGAGGACCCAAGGAAGTGCAGTTTTTAGGATGACGTTTTTTGGAAGAGCGGTTCTGATAAATGCTGCATGATGAATATCGTATATCTGCAATCTTTACAACATTTTTGTATCTGAATAAGGGAACATTGAAAGATGTGAAATTGTGTTTTTGAAATGATACAACTTGAAATGGGGGACGGATCACAATTGAGGTGAATGACGTTTTCAAAATATAATAGTTCAATGTTATGAGTTCAATCCCTTTTACCATTCAAAACCCTATGGCAGTGATTTACTTCCAAATACCACAGCTTCCACATTTTCTCATGCGACAAGTGGCAAAAAAAAGTTTGTATTGGCCTAGGTTGTCATATTACATTTAATTTAGCATTTTGCAGTACAACCATTCATTTTAGTAAATTTAATGTACGTGCCCTTAATTTAACAATCGCTGTCAAAAAAGGCCATGATGCATTCTAATGTAAAAGCCATATATGTTAAGTTTTACACTAGGCTATTTGCTGACAAGATGTTTAAAGGCCATATTTCTTAACAAAACATTGCACCATCATCCCCTTCCATCCACAAGAAACGACATATAGCCCAGTTAAATTCAATTCTAATGTGGATATTAATCACAGTTACAGTCTGAAAGGAATTAACGGGCCATAAATGTATGACACCGCCCTAACCCTAGCCCCCCATAGGCCAGGAAAAACTCCCTGAATTAGCAAGGAAAAGATCTTTCAAGGAACGCTGAGTGGGGGATCCCTCCTTCCAGGGGTGGTTAGGAGTGCAATGGGTGCCATATTGACATCCATTGTAATATAAGCAACATTTCTAAAGCCCGAAAGGCACCTGTCAACCCCCCCCCCCCCCCCTCCTTTCTAAGGCCGCCAATGCCACAAATCTTTTTGAAATGTAATTGTATGGCGATTTCATTTTTTGGTCCGCGAACTCTGTACTTATGTGACTTCTGCGTTGATATGAAAAGAAGACAGGGCTATGTTGCTATGGGTTACATTATTGGAAGGTGTGCACATACTCAATGCTATTAGGCACAATTGTTACAGGGACCTTTATTTTGACAAATGATATCGGTACTCCTATTCAGTACACCTGTGTGACAGTATCTCTAGGTATGTGTCCATTGTGGATAGTTAGCCCTGTTTTGATTGAATTTCGAATAACTGCAATTTATTGATGCCGTATTAAAGCAAAGCAGTCGGATTCGGTAATGTGTCAACTCGGGGGGACCTGAAATCTGCTAATATGTCGAAGAAATATTTGATAACTTTGGGAGAGAGCTTGGAACAGCGGGACAGATGAGGTAAGATTAATTTAGAGGCACAGATGGCTGGGTGGATAGATGGATTCCTAATTTCAGATAAATTATACATGTCTAGGGACTACAGGATGTGGGTTGCCGGGGGTTACCGACGGGTAGATGAATGGATGGATGGATGGATGGAGGGCCATACCTACAAAGATAAATTGATGTATTTCAGTTTATGAAGCTTTCGGTGGCTGGACAAACACTGAATGGATGAGGGATTGAAATAACGGCTCTTTTGTCAGCTGATTAATGAGCACAGACGCGCAGAGTGCCATTGCTCAGTCATGCAGTGAACGTTCTTTCGAGGCACCACTTGTTATCAACCGCATGGACACTAGAGGGCAGTCTTGCCACATAAACTCACTGATGTTGGCGTAACCTGCTGTCTGCTCATGAGGTTTCATTTGCCTGTGCTTTTCCCATCTGGGATTAATAAAATACTATTTTCGTTATGTATAATACATTTTATATTGATGCACAAATTTTCTCAGTGCAATCGAATCATCACAGATACGATATCCGCTTCATTTGTGGCTTGTTTATATTCAGGCTATGTATACAAAGACTAAATGACTACATAAATATCGGTGTGCATTCTGTATGATTACCGTCAATAATATGTGATTACTCGTAATCATACACAAGGCCTAATTCCCAGTTATTGGACTGTGTTATGCGTGTTTACAAGCTCAATGTTTAATTACAACGGTAATACTTGAAGGCGGCATGTCTGTGACGACTGTGCAACACGCTGGTGGTCGGCGCTAGGAACCAAAGAGAAAGGTGCATTGTGGGTACCGATGCCGGGCCTCTTCCCACATTGCTGAAGGGAATTCTGGCTTATCTTCTCCTGTGGGTTTGCATATCATTTGCATGCTGTCCAGACATAATGTGTGAACTAAGGTTTCACAGCCCAAAGGTATTTTCTCAAGAAAGGGCATACATGTGTTCCCAAACGGCTGCCAAACCCCCTTTTCCTCTTCTGATTCATAGCAGTCAAATATGTTCTTTGTCTCAATGTCCGCGTGTGTTTGCATAGGTGTGTGCCCAGATGTGTTTTTTACTTTGTGTCAGCATGCATCTTGCAAATGACTTCCATTTGTCTGCCGAGTTTGAATACATTTTTATATGCTCCTTGGATATCTTGTGTTTGCCCGTTTTTTCTCCTTTTCTTTTTGAAGAGTGCGTACGTACGTGCACGTGCAGCCGTGCACGCTAGAACGATATTAACCCCTCCGGCGTTGCTCACACTAAGGGGTCTCTACGGTAGTACAAGGACATTAATCACATGCTTCAAACATGCAAATTCGCAGACAAGCCCCCCCCACCCCCCCCATTCCTTCCGATACAGACAGACAAACACACACAGACCCACACAGACTCACACACACGTTTACGAATTCCATTGCTCAACACCAGGACGGAGAAAGCGACACTTTGCCGAGCCCTGTCCCAAAGAGCCATCCTTCATCCACGGGACACCTCTGGCGTTTGGGGAGGGGGCGAGGGCCGAGGGTGAACTGTTCTAACGCGCACACAGACCCTTTCTTTGTTTTCACTCAACCTCAACCTGAAGCCGATGTTATCAGACCCTAACCCTTAGCCTCTTTGGGTCCAGCTTGGTATTACTCTCTTAATCTTTCCATTTTGTCTTTTTTTTTTTGGTCTTACTCTTTTGTCTTGGGTCTCCCCTTATCTTTTAACACGCACATGCATGCACGGACGGACACACACACACACACACACACACGCGCGCGCAGACACACACGCACATGCACTCGCACAGGGCTGGAAGATGTGCGTGTAAGTGGCTAGAGCTCTCTGGATCACAAGTCAAGAGTTATCAGTTCATGGACTGTTTCACCTTCTATTTAAGAGGTTTAACAAATCAGGAAAAAAATAAATTGGCTTTCATGGGGATGTCAAATGCCTGTCTTCAGAAAGAAGCTATTCGAATCAGTCTGACATTTTGTTGGCAATGATTTGGCACTATGTGCACTAGCCCAGAGTGTGTGGTTTTACGTTAATGAACATGAACGTGACAATATGATGTCTGTGTAATTTGTAAATATGGCCGCCCCCGTTTGGCACCGGATTTGGCCCCAGGTGTGATGTCAATTCTGGGTTGTAAACCAATTATCGTTGATTCGCCAGTAAGATAGCCAATCAAGTTGGGGCATGCTTAAATATGCGAAGCCGAAATGTTCTCAATTTGAAATGGAGGAAAGAAAAATTGATATTTTCCTTAAATCAACTTTGTGGATGGACATAGACAGAATGGCTATATTCCATTCATAATTTATGAGCAAATAATGTAAAATGGATGGATATTGTTAAGAAATCCCTCCAATTGCGTCAATAATTGATTCTTCCATTTTTTTAACAGACTTGAACAAAGACAAATCAAAAAGACAATCAAAAGAGCCAAGATAATGATTTGTGCGTGTCAGTGTCCATTGAACAGGTGTCAACATAAGCTGCTCTGTTCCATCCCTAAAATATTGAAATGGGTTCCGCCGAACCAACAGCCAGCGGAATTCTGTCCCATGTTTTAAGAGAAAAAAAACAAAATTGAAATAATAAAAAAAAGTCCTTCTGTCCCACTCCTGGCAGACTTTTTTAAAGCAGTGGGGCCATGTTTCTGTTCAGGCTTTCACTATCTCCTGCACAAACCACTCATACTCGCTCCAATGTGGGGGTGCGTTACTTTTTCTCCTACTTCTTTAAAACTTGGTGCGTTAAAGTCGAGGTTTGGGCCAGGATCAATCTATGGCCCTGCTCTGTAACCCACAACATCCCCTTTTCCTCTAAAATAACTTGTTTTAGGTTTCGGTTTCCCTTGAATTCAGTTGTTCAGAAACTGTTCAACGGTTGAAAGATAATCGTTAACTCTGAACACAGCTTTTAAATATCCAGAACTATAGAATTCACAAAATGCCGTTTCTCTTGCCTCTCTCGGGGCAAAGAGCATTGCGATGGAACAGTGATGTGGAATGCAAGAATGGGGAGCACGGTGGATTTCGGCTGAGACACTCTGACAAGCCAAGGGAAGTGTTAAGTGGCATTCAAGTCACAATGGCGGTAGCGGTGTCGCGACCGAGCGTGCCATTGCTTTCAATGGAGACGAGCGCTGAGGTGGCCAAAACAACGGCGTCCTCCAGATTTTTGCCGCTGAAACACAAAATTCCACTTTGACCCATCTCAGAGCTGACCTCGAAGCACCCAGCAGCCAATGGTTATACACTGGGGCTGTCCCGACTCGCCGCAGGGAGCAAACATTGTTTGTGTTGCTAGGTTACTGAAGCGGTTCAATTGATTCGGTCGAGCCCCTCTGAGCACTATGTTTGGGCTGCAATGAAATACCGCCGGACTGCTTGTATGTCCTCACCTACGGCTGATTATGAGAGCCAAACAGAGATGAGCCCACTGCTAATGAAATCGCCCCTTTTGTATTTTCTAAACAACTGCCTGGTTCTCCACCCACTCCTAGCTGTACACAGTTGATGTCTGGTGCATTCCAATAAAACACGCTTCGATTTACTCCACCGCTGTGCCTTGCATCGCGGTGGACACCGAGCACACTGCCGCAGTTTCCATCGAACGGCTCATTCGGGGCGGGAGATGCACTCAATGAACCCAGATGGGGAGAAGTGAGGTAGCATTGGAGGATGCTCATGTCTACTAACTAGCTCCGCGAGTTGAGAGGGCATTCTCGATGTGAAGACGGGCTGTATTCGGCACTGCCACACCGTAGCATGGGGTGGACGTTCAGAAAGACGTGTGTGGTTATCATGGAGACCCTGTGACGGGCAGACATTATCCGTAGCCCCCGACGCTAGGGTCCAGCTTTGTGGCTGGAGAGAATGGAAGGCGTGCGAGGGACAAATGATTTGTTTGGCTCCCGGCCACCACTTCCTATGGCCTGCTGTTCATCTTAATTGCATCATTGTCAGCATAGTGTAATGAAAGTGTTGAGACAAAGAAGGCGCTTGTTGCCAGCCCATATGCTCCAGTGAAATGACATCACCTTTTTTTTTTGCTCCCACTCCCTCTCTCTCTCTCTCTCTCTATCTCTCTCTCTCTCTCCCCGTCTCACTCTCTCACTACCCCTATCTCTGCCTTACCTCATTCCCTCTTTTTTTCAACTCGTCTGCCATTCGCACCACCCCGTATCCCCCCCCCCCCCCCCCACCCTCCCACCCCCCCTACACATGCACGCACGTGCACCACACACACACACACACACACACACCTTCAGACACTTTCTTTCTTAAACTATGACATCACCCTGCGTGAGTCGTAGTAGCAGTACCGACACTGGCATGTAGGCGGCAGTGTTGCTCCACAGACCGAGGCAGTCTTACAAATCATGAATGCTTATGGGCGGGCCGTTCCATACTACTGAAGGCTCTGAACGTAACAGCTCTGCCATGCTGAATGGTAGCTCTGGTCGATTGCATGACACGTAATATTCCATCCGCTGCTCTGAAGCCAGGCAAGTTAACGCGGGGCGAAGAATCACAAATACCGACCCATTACAGCTTGATAATAATAATAGTTTGGTTGTATTATTACGATCTATTATTACATATCATTACCTTGTTATTAAAGGCATCGAGCATGAGCGGTGTGTGAGCTGTGTAGCGTTTTGCTCAGTTACATTGCGAATCCCTCTGTCTACACTGCAGTCTTTTCTGGAACATTCCTGTTGAACAAGACAAGTGCCTTCTGCTTCTTGAATGATTGTTTTTTTCCCCCATACCGTCACTAACCAACATAACTTTAAGACTAGGAAGAGATGGATTGACTTTTGAATTGGATTAGTCTTCCCATTATTTCGGTTGATCACCACTTCAAGGCATTCCATTTCATCTCCTTTTTTTTTTCTCGTGTTTGGCTTGTATCAGCTAGTGTGTTTATGTCCTCTTTGTTAACACTCATTGCCTGTTCGGTGTTTCTACCTGCCGCCTGCTGTTCCTCTTCCTGGCCATAGATGGCACTGTTTACCCATGGCAGCTCAACCAAATGAACTGAATGTGTGCCAAACAGGGACGTGTTAGGAAGGCACTCATCTACAATCTTGCTCGCATACCCAAACAAAGAGACACAGATACGAGCAGCACATGCACGTGTTGCCACACACACACACACACGCACACACACACACACACACACACACACACACACACACACACACACACACACACACACACACACACACACACACACACACCCCTTTCATGAAAAGTGACACCAGCAAGATATTATTGGTTTTAAGGCTGCCCTAACTCCCCTCCAAATCCTCTCACAACCTGCCGGGCTCACACACGCACGCCCTCAACGTCAGTTATGATTTTACATACTGTACATATTATCAGCCAAATGAGGTGCTCTCAGTTCCTGCTAGGGATACTGGCGGTTACAGGATGTCTTTTGTTTTTTTCAATAAAGAGGGCGTACGCTGTTTTCAGAGTGATGTAAAACACAATGAATCAGCAGGTGTTGTTTTGGATAGGAAATAATGGGTTTCTAAGAAAGAAACACAGGAAAAATGCATTTGTGTATTGTTAAATAATGACTTAACGTGGACTTTATTTATGGGTGTCTTGTGTTTGTTATGGGCATAAAAAACACTCTTGATTATTACGTTTTTCAGCCGGAAGCTTCCTTTAAAATCCCTCAGTGTAAACATGTGCAAAGAACAACAAGAAGATATCCATATGGTAAAAAAAACAGCCTATAAGAGAATCGCAGCATGCTGTTGGATATGAGGTCATGAAACTAATGCTCCTTTAATGACCACAACTCTTGCACTGGGGAGTATTTTTAAAGCACCGCGGTTCTTAGGCTCTGCCTTATTGCAGTGGCGATGGGGCGCTATAGGGACAAACTGCTCCTCATTGGCCATTTATTGGAGCCTGTAAGCGTGCCGCTGTTGCATATCGCACCGCTGCAGCCCTGTGTTAATGTGCATTACATCACCGCCACAGAGTGGTCCCGCTCTGTGTGTGAGTGAGTGCGTACCTCTCGTATATGTCTCCTCATTCATAAAACGGGGGGCTGTGCGGCGGCTGGTGGGATTGGCTGAGCGCGTGCTACGCAACATTACACGCCGCGATGCTATAGCCAATTGAAAAGTTTCGCTCGTTCACTCGCTCTCGTTCTCTCTCTCTCGTTCTGGTTCTTGTTCTCTCTCTCTCTCTCTCTCTCTCTCTCTCTCTCTCTCCCTCCCACTCCTCCCTTACGCACACATTACGACTCCCTGGCTCACATACATTTTGTGCATTCGTAGATATGCCAGGAACTTGTAACTCATAGCCCGTATGCGTAAGAAGCAGTTTAGTCATTTAGAAGTCATCAGGCTGCCGACGACGCGCTGAGATCACACACATGTGTATGTGAATGTGCGTGAGACCCTTAACACTTTGTACTTTCTGCGGGGAAAGAGGGGGGAGGCTCTGGAGTAGAATGGATTCCCTACCATAGGGACATGGATACTGAGGAGAGAGATGAAGAAAGAACAAGGGGGAGATGATGGGACAGTGTCAGAAGAGATGGGGGTGGAGGAGGGGGGTGACAGATGAAACAGAAAACGAGCCAAAGGCAGTGTAGGGCGAGAGAGAAGCACAGAGGGATGCTTTCCATCCAGAGCCGGGGAGAGATGGAGAGAGATAGATGGATGGAGATGGAGCGAGAGGGGGAGGCGTAGGGAGTGAGAGACAGAGTAGGGAGGAGCGGTAGATCCTGTCAACAGAGAGAGATGGCAGAAGCAGAATTTTTCTAAATACTAGGGCTTCCAGAGAGAGGCTGGTTTGGTTGATAGAGGCGGATATAAAACGGTGGTGGATGAGCGTTGTGGATGGTTTGCGGGCTAAATCGACAACAATATAGTTGATGAAAGAAATCCTATTTTTGCCTAATCACTAGTGACTAGACTAATTGAATCCCCATGCACATTTTGAAAAACAATGATTAAACCATAGAATTTCCTCATTTTTAAACAACAACGTGGATATTTTTGGCCTCCATGGCTCAAAACAGTGTGTAGTCCCCACCAGGGGATGCGATGGTTTGATGAGCCGGTTTGTCCCAACTACGATCAATGTCCTTTAGGAGGTGCTTTAGTACAGACCCAACCCTCGCTCGCACTTCTATATATATCTTCCTATGGCTCTTCATGAAGAGGCTGAACTTTGTCTAGCTTGGAAGTTCTCTGTAGACCTCTTGCATCACTTATGGGCTTACTTGTCAGGCATTAAAAACGATGCATACGTCACTTTCGTTGTTAACTATTCATGTATTGCTTGCTATGACGTATTCATGTAATAACAACATTGGGCCCCCTTGGGCCCTGTTGGATTAAGTCGGATCCTAAAGGTACGATAAGAGCCCAGACGATAGGTACGCCGGCCCTAAATGTAACGGGCTAATTACATACAAGGCATAAAGGGAGTGTAGGGGCTAACCTAGATGCACAGCGGAGAGTCCTTGACTAGGCTTTCGCAGGCCCGACGAGAATGCACCCGCGTACAAGTGTAGAATAAAGTTTAAGAGCCATAATGGTTAGGCTCTTTGCTGGGGCTGCGCTGTAAAACGCACACATGTACGGGAGACTTTAAGGCTTTCAAATCATTTAAAGGGCAACAAATAGACGTCTTAGCCCGGGACAGTGGAGTAGAACCATTGGGAGAGGGAGAGACTCTGAGCGTGGGCGTATAATCCCACAAGGTGACCTCTGCGTAGGCAGCACCCAGTTACCATTTAGCCCAGGCCCCGGGATTACGGTGTCTTGGGATCCCACACCAAGGGCACTGTATTCCCGTCTGGGGATTCCCTGGAGTACCGGGGATGTTGGAGCGAAAGATTTGTGTAGGAAATCTATAGGCGTCCGTACCGGCAGGAAACTGTCCCTGTTCGTATTGACAGGGGATTGACGTTTCTTTTTCTTAAGATGACATTTTTCAGAATTCCTACCAAGCAACCGTTGTAGGTATTGGTCCATAGGTATGAGACACGGTTTATACCTTTTTTTTTTAGATTTTTTGCCAAAAGTAGAGGTAAATGTCTCCATCTGCCAATTTGAAGCGAAGTACGGCGGGGTACAGGTGAACCGAAGTACGGCGGAGCTGAGGCCATTCTCGGGGAAAAAAAAGCAAGCAAGCAATTTTTACCGTATCATCTCCCGAGAGATTAGGAGATGTCTCCCTCTTATCTCAAACGGAGAGCGAGGAGGTAGTATGGAAAGGATGAATGGGGGGATTGTACAATTGTGTTCACGTTTTCTTTCATATATCCCCCAGCACCCCCACTCGGCTGTATGGAAGTCGGAAAGAGAAGGATTTCTCTTCCCCTGTTCCCGCCGAGCTCCCCGCCCCCCGATCCCGAAAACCCCCCCCCCAGGGGATGAAGCTTTTCCCCTCCTATTCCCTGCTGAAGCCAGCCAGCCGGCTCGCCTCCGTTATCCCATGGAATACCACCTGCAATCCATAGGGATTGGGAATACCCTGAAGGGATGTTATGGGAATATCATGGATAGGGCTGTGGGTAATGGGATAAGGCTGGAGTCTAGGGACGGCGGGGCCGGCTTGGGGGAGAGAGAGAGAGAGGGAGGTGGTAATGGATGGATGAAGGGTAGTAAGGGTTAAGACGATGGTGGGCGGGTCCTTGTGGGTGGGGGGGTTTGGGGGAGACTGGGGGTTCGCTCTCATGTGCCGTGATGAGCCTTGAATCAAAGGAGAGACATCTGCGCCGTGCTGGCAGCTATGGCCACAGTGGAATCCCTGAGGTTAGCAGACGGGGGAGCTGGAAGTCTCCTCCGGCAGGGCCTCGTGTGATCAGCGGTGATCCAGGCGTGGTGCGTTTAGTGGGGTCTGACACACGGGGTCAGGTCAGAGAAGGGCCACGCATAATTGTCTTGTCTTGTCATCGCTTGAACCACACCATAGAGCCGGCGTCACAGTTTGATAATCCAGAACAGCCGATGAGAACGTGTGAACGGGTGATCAGGGTCCTTCATGGGGTTGGAGTCGATTTGAAGATCGAGGAAGCGGGGTTGGTTTTAAGAAACATAAGCTGAATGTTGGTTCCTTCCAGACATTGTCACTCGTCGAGCCGACGCCTGTGGTGCCGTTTTGACGTCCCTGTTCGCTATATTCCAAATAACTGCTCCTTCTGCCACTAAGATTAATGGGTTTCAAGGTCTGGTTTGTGTTGGTCTCCAAATCCCTACACACTGGTGCTTGTTGGTGTTTAATGGACCACAATTGCTAGCTGTTTTCTTCAAATTTAGCCCAAAAAGTCAATATGTTTGTTAAACGCCAAGATAAATTAAATTAATGAACTTTCCGTACCAATACACTTCCAATAATGGCCTTGCAGGAGTCCTTTGGCAACCCACCAATGCGCCATCTATCGCTGAATAATTTGTTTGTTTCTTGTTTTTCCTAAAGCTCACAAGCCTTTTTTGTGTGATTACTTTAGGTTTCTTCTCATCTCCCTTGACCAACCACCCTCCCCTCCTACCTTTTCATCTTGACTCGACAACCTAAACCCCCCCAAAAAAAACAACAACAACATAATTAACCTTGTGTAGACGCTGGCGATGAAAGCAGAGCCAGAATGTAAATAATTAATACCATCTTCTAAGCTGTGTGTGTGTGTGTGAGGAGGGGGGGGGGGTGCCCACAGAAATCCAATAGACAAAGGCTGAGAAGCTAGGAAATGAACTGAAGGACTTTCAAGTTTTTTTTTTCTATGACTCTCTTGTAAGTGCGTTTATTACATTTGTCTAATCGTCTCCATTGCCTCTGTCCAGTGTTCATTCATCTTCCTCATTATTATAATCGTCGCCTCATGACCACGGCTGAGCATGGCGTTGGATGTGGGAGATCTCAAAGGATTCATTGGAGGAAGTTGTGTTTCTACCATACTTTCTTCTGAAGCTGACCTTTGCACTTTGACAGTGGGCTTTTCCTCCATAATTAAACAGCCATAAACAATGACTACTCTTCCATAAGCTCATTCTTGCAGACAAGTATGCTCTAGTAGCTAGTTTCCATGTTTATGCCACGGTAAACTCCAAAGTCTATTCCCGATCTTCGTGCTAGCGTTTCATGTCGTGCATGAGCGATTGGGATTAGCGACTCGCGCCAGAGCTCCCAGTGTGACCTTGTGTACTGGAAAAGGCCTCGCTCAGGATGGGACACACTCGAATACGTCGCTGTGAAGACGGGGTCGATCACCCTGAAACCTAACCGGAACAAATTCGCAATGGTTAATGAGAAAGCGGGGCGGGTACCATGACACCAGACCTGGTCTCCGGTAGACTGTCACTCACCTGTCGGCCACAGACCGGACTGGGTGACCCACCGGGTCCAGTAGACTCCATCGCTCTTCATGCTTGATTTGACGGAGCATGGCATGGTGATGAGGAATCGTCATTGTTTATGCTCTCTGCCTCCCCTCCTTTACAGATACTAATACCCATAAGGTCATCCTAATGTCGGATGACTAAACCATTGTGTTGTGCTGTGTGTAGCCGGCTATACTAGTACCATAAATAGTAATATACATTATAGACAAATAACCAAAAAGCTAATTGACTCCGGACCTGATTATCCAACATTGTTCCCATAAAGAAAAAGGAAACCGATAAACCCCTAGTTTGAATTGTCATGGTCATCTCAAATTGGGGTGTGTGTCTGTGTGTGTAAGGTTGTGCAGAAGAGATGCAGAGAAAGTGCTTAATCAATACTTCTCGATTGGTCTAGCCACCGGGTCCTCCTCTCTCCGTCCATACTTGTTAAGAGGCTTAGTTTAAGGGAAGGCACCCGTGTATAATACTAATGGATCGGTGTGTGTGTGTGTGTGTGTGTGTGTGTGTGTGTGTGTGTGTGTGTGTGTGTGGCTGTGTGCATGAGGTCGGTACGGCTATGCGTTTACGCATGCATGTCTGCACGCCCGCTGTGTTTAAAGTTATGTCGATATTGGGTAACTTTGGACGGTGTGTGTCTGTGCATGTCTGTGTGCGTGCACACTTTCTGTCCCTCTTTGTAGCAAGTTAATTCTGCACGTGCGCACTTTCCCCCTGTGTGTGGCCTCTCTCCATCATTATCGCAGACTTGACTATTTGCTGCTTTTTCGTGGCTAGACGCCAAAATGACTGGAAGACGGGGGCTGATTTGTGGCGGGGCACGGAGCATAATTTCATGTCATCATTTAACAAAGCGCACCTGATTGCCCCACTGAAACGACAGCCCGCTGTGAGTAATATAATGATAGCGGAGCGACGTCTCTCGACCAAAATCAAATTGACAGCGTTTTAGCATGGCCTGCCAAAGAGTTTATTGCAGATGTGTTTCATTTATTTATGTTGATTCACAGTTCACTGGACAATCTGGCATTTCTTATGCAGTAGGCAAGGGATTGTTTATCCTTGTTTCTTTGGGGCATAAATTGTGTCGTTTTGGCTGTGGGGGTGTGTGTGAGCTTATGCTTATCATTCACTCATTTAATGCTAATTGTTTTACCCAATTTTAACCTTATATTTTAAGTTGCATCATCTTAATATTTTTTCCCCGACCTGTGAGGAAGTCTGTCTGCAGCACACTACTTAAAGTCCTTTGTCATTATATAATAAGCCATCCACATTATAATACTATGATATTAGTATTAAATTTCATCAATACAGCCTTTGATTGCGATAACCTTCTCAGACTACACACACACACACACACACACACACACACACACACACACACACACACACACACACACACACACACACACACACACACAGTGTATGAAGTGTATTTATAATCTCTAGCTTTCCACATGGTGGGCAGATGTTTTTTCTAATCTTCCCAACAGACGGGCCGCTTGATATCTGATCTGATGATTACTCAATTCCTGTGTGTGTGTGTGTGTATGTGTGTGCATGCGCGCGTGCGTGCATCCCGTTGGGTTTATTTTCTGATGGATCACTGTTTTTCAAGATGCCACCAACCAAACCCCCCTCAAAAGGCTCCTGCTGAGTCCTGTGTACGCGAGTCCTGCGTATGCCAGTCGTGTGTATGTGAGTCCTTTGCGTGCGAGTCCTGTGCACGCGAGGCCTGTCCGTGCGAGTCGTGTGCACGTGAGGCCTGTCCGTGCAAGTCCTGTGCACCTGAGGCCTGTCCGTGGGAGTCCTGTGCACGTGAGGCCTGTCCGTGGGAGTCCTGTGTATGTGAGTCCTCTGTGATTGAGGCCTGTGAGGTCGGTAGATGATCAGTAGAGGACTGTACCTGATCAGTAGCGGTCTGTGGCTGACAGAGGTCTGTAAAGTATGGACCACCGTTGCTAACTCATGTGTACTTGTGTACCACAGTACTTGGCCGCTCAGCTCTTCTCCACAGACATATTTTGTTTGGGTTTATGCAAGGACCAGATGGGGAGTCGGGGCCGAGTTTTATAGTGAACAAACTAAAAGAATAAGCAGGGCTCTTGGCATTTCATGAAAGGTCATGTTGTGTCCTGTAGCGACACCGGCCTGTCAGAATGTACAACGACTGTGGTAGGGAGTCATTGGGATGCTAGTCAGTTTTTGGTTCCTCGGTATATCCCCCGTGCTTTTTTTAATTTTAATATTATGCTTTCGAGTGTCGTAGGTTCTCCATGGCGCCCTTCCCTGATAGCCACCTATAGCCGGGCAGAATGAACCGATGGAGTGGACTGGAGCTCATCAGTTCATTTCTAGGAACGCCCTGTGATCATCGTCCCAGGACCAGTTTATACTGGCAGACGACTAGCTGCTCGACGTGTGTGTTTGTGTTTGTGTGTGTGTGTGTGTGTGTGTCCTTAACCATCTCATTTCCTCCTGTCTTTTTTCCCCTTCTCTGTTTTTCTCTCTGATAAACAATGCGAACAAAGCACAGCCTGTAAACAAAGATATCAATTATTTACTGGGAAAAACACTTTAAATGCTCAGTTTTATAATGATTTATTAATTGATGTGGGTGGGATGCTCCTTTACTGGGGTTTGGCTCTGCCCTCACCCCTCCGAGCGGATATGCGCTCATGCATAGACACAGAGCAACACATATGCAAACCTGTGTATGCACACACTTACACGCACACTTAAGCACGCGCACATGCACGCACGCACGTACATACGCGCACACACACACACGCACACACACACACACACACACACACACATACATGCGCACACGCACAAAGACTCAGACACACGCACATGCACTCATGATGCAATGCCAAACATCACATCTTAGTGAATTTTGGAAAAGGGAAAGAAACAACAATGGAGAGAGGAAGCCCTTCAAAAAGAGTCAATTTGAATGATTGGATGATTTTAATTAAAACTCTGCATTTCCAATGCAATAAGCTACTGATTTTTTCAAAATAACACATTTGTATTCATTTCAGGGTCGTGGGTGACAGTACTCCTAGTATTCTTGCATATATTTTGGACACGAATGAGGGATATCGGTACTTACAAACATAAAATCCTCTCATTAGAAGTGCGATATTAAAGTTAACACGAAACGCCATAAATGTGACAATATTTTCACCATCCATAAAACCCACCCATGAACGCTCTGAGCGTTTCCTGCTCCCTCACCCCCCCATCCTGAACATCACGTTAGTCTCTCACATTCCCAACCAGGAGAGATTATCCGGCATGTGGGTTTTTATTAAAAAAGGTTGTGTTTACATTTATAAACACCGGAAAACCACAATAGATACAATGCATAGAGGTAAGCACCTAAACATGCTCCAAAGCTGTGTGGAGTGTCACAGGTGTATGTATGTACTTAGGTCTGGGAGTGTGTGTGTGTGTGTGTGTGTGTGTGTGTGGGGGGGTATGAATAGCATTAGCTGAAGCAGTCTTTGATCAGGGCAGCCGCTTTAATCACTTGTCATCGTCCACATTCCTCCACGAGTCTTAACGCTAAGCACATACCGCCGCCACGCAGGCCTGTGACCACGCGTATGCGTCAGTGTGTACCTCAACGTTTGTGTGTGTGTGTGTGTCACACAGGCTAGAGATTGCGATGAGGAGCTTTGCGTGTGTTGCCAGTGCAGGTAAAAAGATCAGGTTGGCGTTGCACTTGAAACCACGCGAACCTGACATGAGCTGGAGCACTTTCAGTTTCCCGCATTACTCTGATTGTTTCTAATGTGGTGACATGGCAGCTGTAGACACAGGTGTGTGTGTGTGTGTGTGTGTGTGTGTGTGTGTGTGTGTGTGTGTGTCGTCCTCCTCCAAGTGAAGTGTGTAATCTGGGGAGACATTGCCAACTTAGCAAGGTGGACCAGTAAGCTTGTGTATAAAGTACAGGATAGAAGGGCCACGTGTGTGTGTGTGTGTGCGTGCATGTGTGCGGGCACACGTCTTGATTGGTTTGGATTTAATGTGTTGAAGGCTTCTAAAAATGTCTCACTCGAAGAATGAATGATACTTTTATTTAGTATTTTTTCGGCTTTACCTTTCCCTCCTCTCTGCGGCTCTCCCACCTGTACTCCTCCATTCATCCACGACCACCCCCCCCCCCCTCCCGGCATCTCTCCCACAATTCAACTTGTCTCCACCTACGGCTCTCCGTTCCCGTTCTGCCTTCTGTCTCGCGCTCGCGTCCCTCCCTCCCTCGCCTCGCCTCCATCTCATTACCGCTGCCTTCGTTTCCTTCGGCGATCTACCTGCTATCTTATTTAGCACTCCTGCCTTCACTCTGAGCCTCCCCCACCCCCACCCCCGCCCGCCTCGCACCACCCAGCACGCCGCCCCCGCCCTCCGCACGGTATCTGTCCACACGCAGTCGGAAGCCGAACGCGCAGTGAATCAAAGGCGGGGATTAGGCACGCATCCAAAAATATGAATAAATAAATCAAATTCGGCGGGAGGAGGGAAGAAGACGAAGAAAAAAAGAAAAAGCACGTAAATAAATAAAGAAGCCCTGAGTTGGATTCAAACCCGCAACATCAAAAGTACGCAGCCTATCCGGGCCCCCCAAAACCCCCCCCTCCCCTCCCCTCCGCTCCCCAAACCCCCCTCCCCGTGGAACCCACCTACGCTCCAGCCTATCGGAGGGAAGAAAGGTCCTCTGTGTCTGGGCTGTTTGCATGTCATTTGCATACAGGTCCCGACTGGCTGCTTTTTGGAATGCCAAGAGGCTAAATTCAGTATTTATTACTGGGGCCCATAACTACATTTTCCACTCTGTTCGGCATTTGCATCTCATTTGCATGTTCCGTTTGCTCTGCTGGGGGAATACGGGGCGCGCGGTGACCTAAATTGTTTCAATTCCGCCCAGAATCGAGATAGCGGCGCGGGGTCTAATTATTACCATTAATCGAATTAAGGACGCCTTAAATGTGGAGCGTAAATGTATACGGGCGGGGGTTATTAGCTACCCCAGGATGCGAAGGCTGGGGCCCACGCTCCTAATGGAAGCCCCGACTGTGCACTGGAGATGGGCATAAGAACAGCGAGCTGTGCGTGTTGTGATCTTGAATCATTTGCAGATCTCCCCGTTGTGCCGTTCCCCCTTTTCCTTTTGTCACGTGCACACCGCACACCAAAATAAAGACTGCTTGGTTTTGAGGATGTTCTATTTAAAGCGAGAGCACCTTGTTGTAGGCATGTTCCACACAGGGAGGTTTTAAGATCTACTTTCAATAGATGATCGTGTCCCAAAAGATATCGGGGGGGGGGGGGGGGGGGGGAACTCCCGTTTGGCTGATCCGTGTTGAACGGGAACGTCGAAGGAATGCCCTGCATGCTGCAACCATGTGGTTCTGAATGGTTTAAAGTAAAA
Organism: Pollachius pollachius; assembly: GCF_949987615.1. Classification (NCBI taxonomy): domain Eukaryota; kingdom Metazoa; phylum Chordata; class Actinopteri; order Gadiformes; family Gadidae; genus Pollachius; species Pollachius pollachius. The sequence goes on along the minus strand of NC_136934.1, from coordinate 49,037,581 downwards.
GAAAAAAAAAGCTTTAACAGCGCTAACTTCTTAGACATCACTTGAGGGTGGTTTTTGTCGCGCATCAGAGGACTTTTGGGATAAAAGATCATATTCCATCGCTCGAGTGACTTCTTGGTCGGACGGCCTTCCCTACTTCACTTCAATTAAAAGTTTTTATTACGTTGACAAAAGTCAACACAGTTGGAGAAACTGATGACTAATTAATTGCAAAGGGGCTGGTTTCAGTTACGACATGCTAGTGATTTATAAAAGATACTCTTGCACAGTAGCCCTGCAGAGCTTGGCTAGCATTCATAATTCAAACCACTGTCTCCGCCTAAATATTTCAATTTCTTTCTCACATTTCAAGCCACACAGCTTTTGTTGGACTTCAATTAAATTCATTCACTTTCTCTGAAAGCCACTAGCTCACCCCCCCACTGTCCTATCACCACCTAGTAATTTACATCTTTCAGTATTTGTAGAGGAGGCTGAGGGAACATACAGACCTTTCCAGGTCGCTTCTTCTGCCTGCCTGCAACCGTTGCTGTTTTTAATTTGTTGTTATCCATCAACAGAAGCTGTCAGTGAGGCTATGAATCACATAAAACATTGTTCTTTCATTTCATCTCCCTGTCCAGCTGTTTGTCTCTATCTCGGGCTGTACGGGGACAACAAAGGGATAAAAATACACACTTTGTGCACACACACATACGCATACATGACGTTTTGGTATCCTACCAAGCTTCCTCAAACAGATTCTGCTATGCACACAGAACAAACAGGTTTAACTGCCGAAACCACACACAGACGGACACAGGCACAGACATGCACACATCGACATGGATACACTCGCATAGACACGCATGCAAAGACATGCACAGACATGCACGGACATGCACGGACATGCACAGACTTGCACACACTTGCACACACAGACATGCACAGACCTGGATACACCGGCGCAGACACGCCATGCCAAGACACACACACACACATGCACACACATGCGCATGCACGTAAGTACGGTACACTCATGTTGACCTGCTCATGTTTCTGTATCCAACAGGCACACATAAACACAAACGGAGAGATACAGACATACACACATGCTCACAAACACACCTTATTGAATATAAACTGTCATCTCCTCGGGCAAACAGCAAACTTAATCACATTTGTAATGTCTTAGAAAATGTGTCAATATTTGCCGGGTCTGTTATTGTTGTGAAATTGGAAACTGATTGCCGTTACTACAGTGCACATGATTTTGACAGTTGACTTGAAGGCAAACACACACACACACACACACACACACACACACACACACACACACACCACCATGAGAGAGATAGAGAAGTCTGTTTTGTGTAATGAGGCAATATTCATGAGTCATTCACACTGTCACTTCTTACAACGTTGAACCAGTAAAAAAGCATGACATGACCAATGTTATGGTGAGAAATGCACATAAATTACGCCTAGCAAACTGCTTTTAATATTAGTTCCAAACAATATAGTCTATATATTTATGTTAAATGCGTTTGTTTGCCTTATTTTGGACGGCGCTTTGCGTTTGGACAGTGTGCGAGCTGCCCAGCCAAAGCTAGTTCCTACAATAATTTGTCTCTTACTGGATAAGTCATTCCTAATTCCTGACTAATTCCCTTGTTGTTCAAACATGAATGTAGAAAAATCTACTTTCAAATGTCACCAGCCCCCATTTCTTGTCCTCATTTACTCTTTCATGTGTTTTCTCAAAATGAGTTATTTGGTTGATGAAATAAACTTAATTCAAAGCCAATTGTAATATCGGATTGATCTGGCAAAAAAAAGTAAGTATGAAGAGGCTTTTTCCCCATCCTCCATTCACAGGCCATGTATTAGTATAGTGTTGGCATGAGAGAATAACAATACGTTGATTGATTTGGCAAATCATTAGATTAACCACTGAGATAACTAGATGAAAGATTAGATTACAAATGAGAGCGACAACATCACTGGACTGTGTGCTGGGAAATCCATTTGAAATGAATAATTAGGCCTTTCAGTGGCTCCTGCAAGCTGCACAATGTGTTTATTTAAGTATGAATGCATTTAATCCAGCAATGAATTAACCCCGTCCTCACTTAATGGATCATGCAATGGACCTCCTGTCCACACATCGGCTCAGTGGTGTCTTCACACCGGCCTGCTCGGTCAGTCCCCCGCGACGGTCCTGTATATCAGCCAGGCACACTTGAGGAATGCCCTTCCCGCTGGTTGTTGCATCGGGTGGCCAGACATGCCCGTTCGCGTTTTAAAAACGTCATGTATTCGGTGACTTGGTATCACTTTTACAGCACCCCTTCTAACCCTTCTCCTTTTCCCGACGGCGATACTAGTAACACTTCAAAGTTCGCACCAAAGCGGTCCCCCTCTCCACGGCTCTCTGTGGATGCTCACCGCGGACGGCGTAACACTAAACACAACAGTCACGCTCTACGGCAGCTGCACGCTGGAGCAAATTGAAAATGCCTTCCAGGGGCGATGGGAAGCGGTGCTGCTGCAGCGAAGGCCTGAATCCTGTAGCACCACAGCATGTTCACTCCCGCTAGGAAGTACACATGCCACGGTGTGGGGCAACGCAGTGGCTTACATGAGAAGTCAACATGAGGATGGGAAAACCCTTGATTATCATCATCAGTGGATTGTTGTTAGATCCATTTAGGTCCCAGAATGATGTGTAATTTTTCCTTGATTGTATAATCAACAACACAAATATAGACCGGAGTTCGTGGATTCAATATAAGCAAAGCTGACTTTAGTTTACGCTTAAGGCCCCAGTTTTGATCATGATGTTGGTATTTTGCGTGCCATCGGTCGCAAGCAGATAACTATTCTAGGGAAGCTGGTATGCACATGGTATTTGGCATCGTGGCATGTTTTCTTTTCATGCAGTATATATCATCATCATACTTACTTTGTGTGTGGGTCACTTCTTGTGAGTAGGATGTTGCCATCTCATCTCGTCTCACACTAGTAACCAAACTGAACTGCTGAGTTACAGACTCTATCGCACTCCCCTGACTGTTTCTATGGGCTTCTGGAGATGGACCCTTGTCTACTAATTCAAAATGTGGGCCTTTCTCTCCCGACCACCGCGGCGGACACACCGTTGACAAACCTTGAGTAGATTGTTTCAAGTCCGACGGTTTCAATCCCCATTTGTGTTTTGGTCGACCTCCCTGCCCCACTGGGACCGGCGAGCTGACATCTGTCCGGGCCCGGGTCGCCATTGCCCCCCCCTTGTTCTCGGACTTCCACCTTCTCTCTGACTCGTAGAAACCCCGCTCTCTAGTTAGTTTGTTTTCGCTCTGAATCTCCCCCACATCTTATTCCAGCTCATTCCCTTTCCTCCCTTCAATGTAATGGACTCAAAGGGTTGTTTAGGACCGATGGCTAAATCTCAAGTGAGTGGTCGTTTTTAAGATGTTGTGAAGCTGTTGTGTTGTGAACGCTCTGGTGGGCGCCATGCTGTGCCTAACACGGCGTGCACTGCCACAGTTATGCACACGTGCACACACACACACACACACACACACACACACACACACACACACACACACACACACAGACAGGAACACATGCGTGCATACACACACACAAACAAGGGCACTAGGGGACTAGGGCCAGAGCTTGTCAAGATCCTTAGTGGTGTTGTTTTGACGTATGCGCGTGTTTGTGTGTGCGTGTACCTGTGTGTACACGCGTGCGTGTGTCCGTTTTTGTTTCCTTGGTTTGGGCCCATTTTCCCCGAGTTCCACCCATGCTTGGTTTTTTCTCAACAGTAACCATTTGCATTTGCGTTTCCTGTTTTAGACAGGAAATGCAAAAGACAATCCAGGACATCCAAATCTGCAATCTACATCCCCAGTGGCTTTCCTCTCTTTTCTGCCTCCCGTTGCTTAACTCAAAATGGGACCATGAGCACTTATCCCCAGCTATCACCTGAAAGAAAGCTGGCCAAAGCAACATTCATTGGCTATTAACTGTCTCCACACGAAGCATAATGTATTACAACTTTTAGGCTACATGAATAAGTACATAAATCCAAGTACCAAACATACATTCAAACATGGCGCTCCTGTTGGTGTGGTAACTGAACACCTTGATTAGGTGATCTTTGAGGTAAACGTACCACTGCATAGGAGTTTAGCAACTTGGACATCTTAGATTTGCGCTTAACATGGAGGTTAACAGTATGATTGGTGACTAAACATTATGATGAGTTCTGCTTGCTAAAACCAAAGCGGGCACCGGTCCTGTTTTACTGTATTTTGGGATACCTATAAAAATAGATGCCTCTAAAGTTTAGTGTTTAGTTGACAATTCCATGTAAGCAATGCATTTTGCGTGAGATGGGCCACAATAAGAAAACAAAGATTTACGCGTTCCCATATCTTCTTTAAAATGAGTAAAAATTTGTCATTGTCATTTACTTTTTACTTCTTTTTGTCCCTTTGAAATGACACTTAAATATCTTTATCTTGGTGGCAAACTATTATTATTATTATTCATAGTATGTGTGTGTGATGGCTGTGTGTGTTCATGCATGTGCTTGGGACAACTGAATAATCTCTGTGCCTGAATGACAGATAAACAGACCACTGATCCCCTTGTTGGACCCTGTGTGCGTTTAAACACTCCCACACCCTCTCTGTGTGGGTGTTTGTGTTGGTAGCGTGTCACTCTAAGTCAAGTGTACTTATTTTCTTTCTTCTTACACTTTGCCATGTCGAGCGAGCACAAAAAGACACACAGGCTGGCATGGTAAACACACACACACACGCCCACACCTCCCTGAGGAGAATGAACCTTTTAGACAGCATCACTGCCGGGAACGGTCCTGTTGTCTCTCTCTCTGCCTGGCTCTGTGTGTGTGTGTGTGTGTGTGTGTGGCTCTGTGTGTGTGTGTGTGTCTGGCTCTGTGTGTGTGTCGGTGTGTGTGTGTGATATGTCTGACTCTGTCTCTCTAAGGGTGTGGGTGTGTCGGTCTGTCTGCAGATTGTTTTCCTATAGAAGTCATCAAGGCGTTCTCTTCACAGAGGTTAGTTTGGATGTTTCATTTGCTCAACTGTCTCCCCATTAACTGTAGTACTCTACGTTAATATCTAACGAAAAACCTTCCAAAAGGCCCGACAAACCGGCATGCCTGTTTTTAGGACATTTTTGACCAACATTTGATTGGGACTTTTGTACCGGGACACATTGGGCATATGTGCATGCTTATGTCGATGGGTGACCCAACAGCTGAGCCTCTCTCTCTTTAGCTGTCCTCATTAGGGCTGCATGCTGGGTCATGCTGGAGAACACACAGAAATGTGTGTGTGTGTGTGTGGGGGGGGGGGTGTCTTACATAACCCACCCCCCCCTTCCCCTCATCCGACCTGGGCCAGAAGTTTGAGCGACCTGCCTCACCTTTGTGCGACCCCTTCACCCCCCCCTTACACTCTCCCTCTGCAACACACGGTTAGCCGGCGTTGGTGGCGCACCACCCACCCTCCACTCAGTGCGGGGTTCAGCCCGCCGGCCGCCCAGGACGGAGGCCCCGAGTCGGCCGGGGGCCAGATGGTGTCCCGCCCAGCCGGTTAACCAGCCAGCTAGCCATCCAGCCACGCAGCCAGGCAGACGACACCCCCCCCCCCCCCCCCTCCCGCTCAGACACTTCCCCTTAGCTCAGTCAAGTGTGTCCGCTCACCCCAGAGCCATCCTTCTACCCCCCCCGCTACCGTCAAGCCCCTCCCACACTCCCATCCCAAGGTCACCGTGTGTGTGTGTGTGTGTGTGTGTGTGTGTGTGTGTTTAACAGGGACGGTAGAAGGATAATGCATCTGTGATCTGGAGATATAAGGGAAAGAGACAGGATGAGAGGAGTTGGGGGGTGAGGGGGGTATGTTAGGGGGTGAAAGTAGGTCATGGTCTTGGTGGTTCACATAGTATGGTAGTCGCAACCATCAGGAGAATCATATTGACCCCCAGGGCGGACGTCTGTGCAAACACACACACACACACACACACACACACGTGCACATACTGTCTCTGCTCATGCCCTCGTATATACCTTCTCGCAGTATTCAGGGTGTAAGTTGTGTTCAGAAACACCAGTGATCCCTTTTGGTTCACTATGGAAACCAGACTCACACCTAAAACATTTGTTTCGCAAAGACATGTGAGAACAGACGTTTGGGTGAATTTGAATAGACATCCTACTTTAGCAAGATACTATTTGATGTCGGGATGATTCAATCCTAACTCCCCCAGTCCTCCCTTACAGGGGGAGTATGAGTGCACGATGTATATGACTTCCATGCATCCCATACGTCGGTGATGTAATCATGGCAAAGGCCAACTGTATCCTCAAGTTAAACAGATGCCGGTCGGTTCTCGATTGAGACGTCTTGCGAAGCACTCTGGAGTGTAATTTGACCAGAATGTCTACATCAAGCCCGACGACTCGACTTGATAACCCTGTAGGAACTTCAGCATGAACGGTGATGTTTGCAGCTCTCTGTTGCAGGGCCGTAGCTGGTCGCCGTGGGGTTGGACATCCTGTTTGTACAGCTGTTAAGGGGGAGTGTCCGCGGGAGTTCGGAAAGTTAAAGTAGGCCCTGTCAAGGCAGCGGCGGTATTAATGGAGACCAGGTTAGACATAATATCTATCATCAGGAGGCATTACGAGCGAGCGCCAGGGAGGGAGAAGATCGAGGGCCCGGGGATTAAAGGGCCCCCGTGTGATTGGTTTACGATGCCTGGGAGTGGGAGCAGGGCTCCCAGGATTCAGTCTTCCCATCCTGTACATAAATAAAGGAAGGATCTGAAGGAGAGGGCCGCCTGCCTACCGGGGCAGACTCCCCCAAGCCACCCTGGGATGGAAACACAGAGGAAATGGGAGGGAAACGGTGTGCTTTTCATATTTGAGGAGAGTACAATGTGAAACACAAAATACACTGTACCGCGCGTCTGAAATTCAACACATACCAAGGCAACGTTTTGGATTCCATCTTTCAAGTGTCCAATGGATAGGTTTATTTTTGGTGTTTGACGCCCTTTTGTGAAAGCACTTCTTAGAGCGCGCCTTAGATTAGTTGTTTAACAATTTAGCGTTGGTGTGTTATTGCAATGCATATCAAATTGACAGAATAAACAATAAATTGAACTCTTGTCTCTCTCACTCTCTCCGTCTCTCTCGCTCTCTCTTGGTTGGGGGGTGGGTGTAAATGTTGCGGAAAAGAGATGAGACCCACACCAGGGGAGTAAAAGAAGGGAATGCCAGCGCAAAAGAGGAGATTGGTTTCAACAGAAAGCAGCTAAGGAACAGGCAGGGAGGGATAATGAGAGCTATGGATCGGGCGGTTAAACAGAAAAAAAAGGAAAGGGCAAGAGATGAGAAGGAGCGGCTGGCATTTGTTGTGTTAAAGTATCAGGTACATGCATGCTCAATGCCAATTACACCCGTCATCGCCTCTCTCTTCCACGCCTGCAGTGGGAACTCATTTCACCGCACCATACTTTTACTTCTTTATTTTTTTTTTTACCAGTAAAATACTGTCATTTACAACACCTCTGCAAAATAGTTTTTGCTCACTTTACTAGATTACCGTTGTAGATAAGTCATTCTGCCCACCTCCCCCCCCTTTGAAAATTGTATCTCGATTGTATCCTCAGTCGACACTGAAAAATCATATATCCATAACATCTCGTAAAAGCAAGCATGAGTGGAACTAGCTCGGTACATTTTGGGCCGTTTTTGTTAAAATGGTTCAAAGTTGAATCTGTTGAAAAAAAAAATAAATGCAAAGTGCCACCATCAGCCCTGCCCTTCCGTCCATCGACTCTGGAGGTACGAGTTAATCTCACAAGTTCATCCATTCACACCGGAATGGATGTTTTCCTCACAGTGCCCCAGGCGGTCGATAGAATATTGATGATATAATGGCCCTGTGGCGTTCTGTTGCTGTGTTGCCCAGTTAGGGCTATCTGAACCTCAACAGCCGCCGGCTGGCCCTTCCCTCTTCTCAGTACAGCCTCCTTTAGATAGATAACAACAGCTTGATCATCCCACTCTCCTTTCAAGGCCGAACCTTGTGTTTTTATTCAAATGTAGGAACACAAGGATCAGTCAGTTGAACCTTTCTCTGTCCTCCTTTTGTCTTTGTTTTTCCACTGAGATGGAACGGTATTTTTTGTGTCCAATGAGAATATTGGATATTAGATAAGATAAGTCTGCATTTTGCAACTTCCTAACTGGCGCGTCGATTCCGAGGTGTCGTGTTTCAGGTCCAACGGCTATCCGCAAAATACAGCTAATCCAAACTGATAATGTATAAATGGGAAACATCTAAATCACATCATATAAAAGGTGCTGTAGTACGATTTCAGAGTTGCAAAGAGAGAGGGCAGAAAAAAGATCCAAAATCGTCCCTCCCTCAACTGTTTCCACATTCACTTCATTACTCCATGTTAATATCTACAACTGCCCTTTCTAGAGGCCATAAATAGAACAATGTGTAAATTCTTTCATTAACATTCATTTGGGACATTGGTACCAAGACTCATGAAGCCATTACACATTTAGCATGTGGATAGTTTACAAAACATATGCGGCCAACGTGTGCACGAGTGACCCCACAGCTGAGTTCTTTCTCTCGGTCTTTCTCCCTCGTTCTCTTTCTCCCTCGTTCTCTCTCGTTCTCTCCATCTCTTGTTCTCGCTCTCTCTCACTCTCACTCTCTCGTTCTCTCTCTCTTGTGTAAGTACACGGAACAATTATCCAGGCACATACGGTACTTAAGCAATTACAACAATGCATACGCCACTGCAACGAATCTTTCCTAAACAAAGTGTGACTTTACCAAACCCGAAACATCTGCTATACGTGTTATCCTACAATATACCTGTTTAAAATGGCGCTATTGTGTTTGACAAGAAGTGTGTGAGTGCAGGTGAACAAAGTCTTCTGTTTATTTTGTAGATTCAGTCGCAAAGCAAGAGCCATCCACAAAATAGCATTTATTTTATCCAAATGTTATTCTTCTGGTTCTCCGCTCATCCATCCATCGCCTATCCTCGTCCTTCTGCTCATTCTGAAACCTGGTCCCTCTACTTTAGTTCATGTCTGTTATCGGACTTCCACCGTTCCATCCCTCTCTCATCACTCCCTTCCGTTTATTACTATCGTTTTAGTTGGCCTTCCCTCTCTCCCTGTCGTTCGTCCCGGCGTTCCCGTTCACCCTGGACCCTCTTCATCACTCCACCACTTTCCCTCCTTCCTTTGTCTCTTTTTCCTCCGCTATCATTCTTTCCCCCCCCCCGAACTTTTCTTTGCCCCTGCCCCTCCCGTTGTTTGAATTATCCTTTTTGCTCCGTTTTCATCTGGGTCGGGGAGGGAACCGCCAGGGCTCGTGGGTTCCCTCATCCTTCTCCCCCCCCCCCCCCCCCCCTTTTCCCCCGATGCCATCCATCACTCTATCTATCAGCCTTTCCTATTTGCGGCACACACCTGCTCCCTGACCCGTGTCTCCCCATCTCTGTGGATGGGGGGGGGGGGGGGGGGGGGGGGGGGGGGGGCTGTGATTGAAATGGTTTATATATGACCCCGGATCAAGTATGCATAAATAAATGTATATAAAGAATATGTAGGAGGATTCAATGCGACCAACGGACACACACCGAAAACAGTCTATGCTGCAGGGCTCTGATATGTGTCTTCAGGTCGGCCGATAGAATCGGAGTTGTATCAAGCCTTCAGAAGATGCAATGCAAAAGATTTGTGTGTGTATATGCTCTGAAGCACATAAACACTCTGACATGGATATGATCAGTGAAGCAAACTGGCAGTTTTCCCACCTTGTGTGGACAATAGAGTTGAATAAAAACATTTGTCAACAAATTCCAGTCATGCTTTGAAACATTGAGGAACAAATGTCGGAATCATGCCATGCCATCGGTCAGTTTACATTACAGCGAATGTGATGACTTTCAACAAGCCCCCGGTGTTCAGTCAAACAAAAATAAGGACCCGAATCTTTGTCAAGCACTTGATGACAAAACAGTATGCCTGCGTGATTTATGTAGTTCGAACTAAAACTAAATTCCCTAGTGGGACTTTTTTTTCTAATCCAATATCCACATCCAATCATATCCATGAAGCATGAGCTGAAAGCATAATTGGGGATCCTGTCATTGGCCAAATTTGCTTTGCTGTGTGATTGACAGTCTGGCATGCAGCATAATGGCTGCTTTCCCTCTCTTTAAAACCCACCATTGATGAGTATATTTGCAGAAAGTCTGAATTCATGGCCATGTAAGCTCATGGACTGGCTGAAAGCACATTTTACTTTACTTCACATATTGGCCAAGTATGAATCAGAATCTATGTAATGTGAATTATTGCACTGCACATCCTATGGCTAATTGTCCAGATGTGTTCGGTCTTTCTTCTGACAAATGTACTTTTTTTGAGTGGGTTTGGATAAAAGCATCTGCTAAATGTAAATGTCAATGTAATGGTGATTGATACACCAATGTATTTACAATTGTTGTTTCTCAGGCTGTAAAGCGAAGACTGAGCCTTTATGTCTCAGATCTGGGTGAACTGGGCGTTTATCTATATCTTTCTTCATATTTGTATTCGACAAATCATGTAGCTGGAGGCAGGGATGTGTAACCCCATAATTGATAAGCACATACTCTACCTGCGGTAGTATACTGTAAAATGAGTAAAGGGTGTATGAAAAGGTTTCAAATCCTCAGTGTGTAGACTGGCCACTGCAGAAATACTCATTAAAGTTCCTTCCTGAAAACGTCCTTCACTCATACAAAGGACTTTGTTTGGTAAAATGGCGTGGTTGGTGTCCGCCCCAGGCTCTGTGCCCTCTCCCCCCAGTAGTTGTGTTATAACATAGGACTGCTGGATCACAGATTATGTCTGCTTTAACAAGGAGACACTGCCCCCACACAGACGTCAGCGATCAATACATTTATTTGTTCATTATCACTGCACGTTTCTCGGGGAAGCAACTTGCTTTGGATTACCTTCCGAACCCCAGACCCCTTCCCAGATCTAATTTAAATGCTTTATTGACACGACTGTCAACAATATTAGCACTGCAGGTGAAATACAATTTATGACAAGACAATGGCAAATAACAAAAGTACATTTTGTTTATGCGTGTGTGTGTGTTTGTGTGTGGCTGAGTTTGAATCAGATGGTCCCTCTCATGCTCTCTCGCTCTTCCTCTCTGTTGCTGTCCCTCTCTCTCTCCCTCCAACTCCCTGTTTTGCTCTCCCTCTCTCATCCTCTGTGTATCCAGTCCTAGAGTCAGGGTCCTGGAACTATTATTAGTATTATTGATCTGTGCTTCATAAAACCCTAATCTATAATAGTCCGTCAGTTCTATAATAGAGGAAATGGGCTGATTTATGACCATGCCCGATTTATAAGTGCGCGCGCACACACACACACACACACACACACACACACACACACACACACACACACACACACACACACACACACACACACACACACACACACCAGAATGACTTTATTCTTGCCCTTCTAACTCTGATTCTGTGCTATCAGATACAAGGTGGATCAAGCGTTCTTCTCTATTAACACGGCAGGCTTGATTTGCCATGGCATGCAAATTATAATCAAACCCAATTCTCACCCATTGGCTGGACTGCAACGTCGTGGCAAATCCCCTCTATGCAAAGCAAAGTTTGGAGGTTTTTCCAAGTGTCAGCGTCCTTTTAGGTTGGAAGGTTGGACTTTAAGTGCACTCACTTAAATCGCCTCCCCTTGGTTTCTCTGCTAATGATAGAATAGGTTGGCGGTATCAGGGATGAAATAAAGTTGTCCGTTCACGTAGGTTGTAAGATGTTTTTGGTACAAACATGAATTATAGGTCTGTGGTTATGTGGTTAATTTTTGAGTCTATCCAGTAAAAGTAATGGATTGGATCGTTTCGTGGCTCCAGCTGAATCAAGCACTTTCTTCGTACCCTGAGTAATTGCATGCCAACATAGGGAAAGGATGTAAATGGACAATGAAAAGTGGTAATTTTCCATCTGTAGTCCGACAAGCCCCCACCCATTTATCAAATATGTGTTGCTAGGTTTTTGGATCAGCTGTTCAACTCTCCTCCATCCTGGGAACAGCATCACATTAAGACCCACAGTGCCAGCACATTGATTTACCACACCTCCTATTTCCTCATTAACTACTTTAATATTCCTGTTGAAATGTCAACCCCCCCTCTTGTTGTCTGTCTCTCTGTGTGTCTGTCCGTATCTGTGTCTGTTCCTCTCTCTGTCTCTCTCTCAACCAGGCTCTGTCTCTTTCTCTTTCTCTCTCTCTGTCTCTCTCTCTCTCCCTTTCTTTGTCTCTGTTTCTGTCTCTGTCTTTCTGTCACAGGGAGGCACAGTAAAAACAACCCCAGGCCAGAGAGACAGAAAGACATCTCTTTCTCTCTCTCTGTCTCTCTCTCTCTCTCTCTCTGTCTCTCTGTCTCTCTGTCTCTCTCTCTGTCACAGGGAGGCACAGTAAAAACAACCCCAGGCCAGAGAGACAGAAAGACTTCTCTTTCTCTCTCTCTCTCTCTCTCTCTCTCTCTCTCTCTCTCTGTCTCTCTGTCTCTCTGTCTCTCTCTCTGTCACAGGAAGGCACAGTAAAAACAACCCCAGGCCAGAGAGACAGAAAGACATCTCTTTCTCTCTCTCTGTCTCTCTCTCTCTCTCTCTCTGTCTCTCTGTCTCTCTGTCTCTCTCTGTCACAGGGAGGCACAGTAAAAACAACCCCAGGCCAGAGAGACAGAAAGACATCTCTTTCTCTCTCTCTGTCTCTCTCTCTCTCTCTGTCTCTCTGTCTCTCTGTCTCTCTCTGTCACAGGGAGGCACAGTAAAAACAACCCCAGGCCAGAGAGACAGAAAGACATCTCTTTCTCTCTCTCTGTCTCTCTCTCTCTCTCTGTCTCTCTGTCTCTCTGTCTCTCTTTCTGTCACAGGGAGGCACAGTAAAAACAACCCCAGGCCAGAGAGAAGACATCTCTTTCTCTCTCTCTGTCTCTCTCTCTCTCTCTGTCTCTCTGTCTCTCTGTCTCTCTCTCTGTCACAGGGAGGCACTGTAAAAACAACCCCTGGCTAACCCAGCTTGCCAGCCAGAGTTCCAGCATGTATCAGCCTCTCTGAGCGATTAGCCACCCCCCCCCCGATCGACTTATAGCGCTGTCATGAGCCCACAGCACTGCTGCCGCTGTGTGTAAGCACCACCAAATCTGAGCCCTGCCGCACTGAAACTGCAACACCAAACCTCCCGCTGTAACAAAAACAAACGCACCCCATGGACACAACCTGCCTCAAAGCCACTGCTATTGTCAAACACCAAACTACGAGAAAATGAACAGCGCATTGCATGGAGTCAGCCCTTGATTTTCAAACCTGACTACCTATGACCTTTGTAGACATGTAAATATAGTTTATCTGCCCCCCCCTATGTAATCCTTCATTCAAATTATGTTTTTTTTGCTTGCTGTATATCCTCCCAACAGAAAATGTACAAGATGATGGACAGAATCTGTAGCAACAACACTGTCTGAGCCCAATGGGCTTTGTACAGGTCGCAAGGTCGGAACGCTTTTAAAGTTGTAATCAGCAGATGGCTTTTCTCATTAGCGTCACACCTATTTAGTGGTGAAAAGTAGCAGAGATCGGAGGGCCTTAGGGTCATGAGTTAAACCCAGACTTCAATTGATTATTCTTTTTGCGTACCGGATCTTGGCTCGGTTTGATGGTCTGATCTTGGAGCAGGCGGAGAAACAGGGCCTTTTGACAATCTGCAAGGGAAGTTGTTTGTGTTTTCTGGAGTCAATTGCGCCAGTAAATGGTCTGGCTTTGCTCTTAAGAACTTTTCTGTTCCTTTAATTTCCTTTTTCCTTCAGCTCCAGCCATCTAACTCACGTCCTGTTTCAACCTCTCAGAAGCCTCTCTCCCTTCCCCTTTCTCATATTCTAATATTGACTCAGTCCATTCTCTGTGAGGTCTGAAATCTCCCTGGGCCGTATAGTGCAGGATGTTACTCCTTTTGATTAATGTGTGTGTGTTTGTGTGTGTGAACAAATGCATTTCCTAAGTGTTTCTACGGCCATACTGCATTGTTTATCTGTTTACCCTGTTTCACTGTATTTGTGTGGGTGTGTGTTTGTGTGTGTGTGGTGTGCTTGCGCGTTACAGTGATGAAGAGGTTGTTATTGTCGTTAGGAAAAGCCTCCCCCAGGACTTAGTGGAGAGTGAAACCACACAGCTGAGACCACTCCCACTGGCCCTGTATGTGTGTGTGTGTGTGTGTGTTTTATAATGCAAAAAAAAAACTAGACTAATAAAGGTAGGCAAAACAGGCCGGCCTGTGGGTGTTTCCCCAAGGCCGATCAATAAAGTTATGTGACCTTCTCTTGCGGACCCTGTCACAATCAAAGCGAGTCGCCTGCGCGTGGCGCATACCAACAAAACCAGCAATCTGAAAACAGCCCCGTGATTTATCACCCTCAGAGCTACTATTATTCATGCTGGTCGGCTGAGTCCTCTTTAACTCAATCCAAGAGGGTTCAAATGGACCGATGCCTCCCCACTAGACCTAACCCACATTCTGCCAGTTTTTTTTCTCCTTAAAGGTTGAATGGATGCTGGATGGTGCTGCACTAATGCATTGTGTTCTTTCATCATTCACACACTGCGTTGCATTGTTTTTTTTAAAATAGTTTGTTTCCCCTTAAGACACATATTGCGGCGATAGCAAAACAAAGCTACATTTTTGGGTAAAAAGAAAGTACAATAAGATGAATGGGCTGTAACAATGTGCTTTAAATGGCGGACTAGTGATGAAGCTCACAACATTAATCAGTCTGATGACATGGATTCGAGTCGAGGAGAGTCGAGGTGGCCCTTAAGCTCTGAGGTCCTTAGTTTTGTGTTTGAAAGTATGCGTGTGCATCTGTGTGTGTGGGCAGGTGATATACGTGTGTTTAAAGAGAATGAAAGAGAGTGACAATGTTGCCAAAACAAGGTGTGACTGGTCACACCTTTCACTACATGCTGTGACCCACACACACACGCGTGTGTGTGTGCGTGTGCACGTGTGTGTCTGTCTGCGCGTGGCAGCCGGGCTGCTTATGAAGACCCACCATAAGAGTATTGTGAATGCTTGACTGCTGCAATCTAGTGTTAGTGTGTGTGCACGTGTGTGTCCGTGTCGGTGTGTGTGTGTGTGTTCACATGCTTGACTGCGGAAGGGGAACAGAATGCTAAGTGAAATATCTGGTTCAACCTGGCGTAAAGGAGCTAGCTTTACACGGCCACCGTGGCTTGTCCCCTGTGTGTGTGTGTGTGTGTGTGTGTGTGTGTGTGTGTGTGTGTGTGTGTGTGTGTGTGTGTGTGTGTGCGCCTGTGTGTGTGTCCTGGCCGTGCCGTGCCGTGCTCGCCATCAGTGCCTGGAGTGTAGCTGCCGAGCCTGGTGTCACAAGACAGAACATTGGCCCCTTTCTCCTGATGGATGCATTAAGCCGGCCA
>NC_136934.1:48946993-49011993 GCF_949987615.1 Pollachius pollachius | reverse complement strand
AAGGTTAGTAAAGGTTTTAATACATCTTTAATAGAGGATTTTTGTTTGATATTCGCTAGAAAAACCAAAAGTTTGCGGAAAAGGGACATTGCGTTTGATTTAGCCTTGTTCTAAAGGCCGATCATATGAACAAGATTTCACACTATTAGATCTTTGGTATTGACAATTATCACATATATAAAGGACATTGAGTGGGAATCAAATGTGTAAACGACACTATCCTTACATCAATCAGCTCTCAATGAGCTATTGAGATAAGGAAGCAACAATGACAATATATTGAACTGAAATTGAATTAATCACCGTGGATAAAATTGTGCGTGTGGAAATGTCGAACGAATAAATCAAATTATACTATGGTATGAAACCAAATTGTTCTTAACGGCTTGATTCTTTTTTTGTTGATAATTATTATACTAGTTTTGACTTAGCCTTGACTTATATAGCCTATTCAACTAACTAATTGTGGCATAAGCGCACAGTGGAGATCACAGCTGCGTGATTCTTTTGTTTGTTCTTTCATATAATTAATTAAATCATTAAAAAAGGTAAATTTCATCAGCATTATTATTATATCCCACTGTATCTACTAATAAACAACGCAGGCCTATCCTTGTCTAACCCCTCAAAAGAAAACCACCATAGCCCTTCTATCTGGGGCATAATATCTACTACACTGGCAGGCCTAATCGATGACATTGCGTTAATTATACGTCTGATTGTAACTCATACGTGACTTGATTTAAAACAAATAACACAAACACAAGCCCACCACACCATTGAACGTGCTTCGGTAGTCCCACTTGGAAATAGGCAGAGCTGGGTTGGGTCTAACCTCTCACGCCTGCCCTGTCAAAGCCCTGGTAGTCGCACTCGCGCACGTTTCACCCCTCGCACTGATGCTGGGCACGCTCCGTAACACAAAACAAAAAATAATAGGAGACAAAACCAGAATGTGGCAGCCCTGTCAATCCGTCAAGGTCCCGACGTTGGCCCCTTGGAGGATTGGAGACACCAGAGTATCCTGTCTCTCACCGGCATGTCGATGACCGAGATCTCATAGCGACACCCCATCACCGTGAAGAAAGAAGACCCCAACCAAAAGGCCAACCCCCCCCCCCCCCCCCCCCCCCCCCCCCCCCCACAACCCCCTTCCCCAGCCACAGATGATTGAGGAGGGCTGGACGGCTGGAGGGCTGAGCTTAATGGAGGTTGAAGGAGGATGCAGGCTGGGGCATTCGTGTGTCTCTGGTCGGTCCTGGGTGTATTGGCCGCGGATTGAGACGGTGTCAAATGTCAGCCACAATAAGATAACAATTTTGTTTTGTGGTTAGAGGATTGTGCCGGGTAGTAAACATTGTTATTGTTTTTTATGGGGGCCGTATATTGAGTTTCCTAAGCATCAGGGGAGATCAGGTATTAGTGAGGGACGGCCGCCCTAATGGTCATTATGTTGTGTGATAACACCGCCGTGACCTCTGCTCAGGGTCATGTTGAACCGTCAAAATTCACCCTGGCGGGGGTCAGGGTCACGCTCTCCTCAGCAGGTGATGAATCGCCTGTGTGTGTGTGTGTGTGTGTGTGTGTGTGTGTCTGTGTGTGTAGTTCAAAGTGTATCAGCGTATCGCCCTTTATATATCTTTCTATGTCTTAAGCGGGGATAAGCAGAAGAATTGCCGGTTCAAATATGTAAGATGTTATCCCTTGTGATGTGCTTGCATGTGTGTGTTTGCTTTGAAATGTCAGAATCAGCTTTACATTTCGAAACTTTGATATTGCATTTGGCATGTTCGTTTACTGTAGATCAGGTTTCCTAGGATCAGGGAGACGTGTGGGTAGGTTCCTGATCAATGGCATGAAAGTTATTTCCCATGGTACCTGTGTTTGTGTGTGTGTTGGTGTTCATTTGTGTGTGCGCCGGTGCATTGTCCCCTAAAGGCATGTGGTAGGCCAGACCTCAGTCTCACAGGAACATTCTCACTGCTACTATGACAGCTAGAAATTGACGAGGAACACGCACACACACATACACACACCACTAACCCTAGCTTGATTAAATTTAGACATTTCAATATGACACCTTTCCAATTTTCTTTTTTGTGTCGTTTCCTTGGTTTTGACCTTGTTGCGTTGATTTTCTATAAAGGCTTTCATTCAACAATGTATGAGTTTAGAGATATGGAAGTAACTGAATTTCCAGCAATAATTTTAATTCAAACATGAGGCCAACCCATTTTAAATAGGCCTGCAGCAATACTGATACAATACACTGAAATGTGTAGCATATTTATTTACGGATATATTTATATTTTACGAATGATAAACAAATTGCTTTTATTCAAAGCCTTTACATTGAATCTTTCATGATAATCTTTTTGAGGATGTCTTTATGAGCAATTAGGGCTTGGTTGTCTTGATCATGCATGCCTAAAGGTTAATGAACATTGAGGCATGACCCAAGAACCTTTCTGCTGGGGGTCACACCCTAACGACAGCACTATGCTAAGACCATCCAAATGTGCACATCTTAGCTCAAATAACAGGAATAGAGTTATCCCTGTTAATCCAGCCATCATCTCCTTTCGGTTGTTCTTGTTTGGAGAAATGCCATTAAATGGTGAAACTCAAACCCAGTACAAGATTTTGAAACATAAAATATAAATGAATCGCTAAGTCCCCTGTGTTTACCCTGATAATTAATTCTTTCACATTGCCCGCACTGTCAAGTCTACCGTCGGCTTTGTGGGAACACGTTGAGTGTCTTGTCACTACAAAGGCGGCGTGTGTTTGCGCTGAGGCCCTGTTAGCCAGGCCCTATGCATAATTCACTGTGATCTCCTGTGATCAGCACAGGAGAGATCTCATTTAAAGCTTATTAGTGTAGAACAGGAATAGCAAACAAATGTCGAGGCAGACGAGCCGAGCTTAGCTGAAATAATAGAGAAAATAAGTGCATGCAGAGAGTTATTTGTTTTCTCTACTGCGTTCAGTATTCACACACACCCCTTTGGCTTTTTCTACGTTTCTTATGCTCCAAAAATTGATTGAAAATTTAGTTTGTTTTGACAAAGCCAGTTTTGTAGAAAACGTGCAAGAATAGTTCTGCTGTAATAAAAAAGGACCTATTTACATTATATTAATATTTATGTCCAGAGCCTTTTCTCTGAAGTTTGTTTAAGACCATGGCAGGGTTAAGCACCTCAATTTGCTGCTTTTATCTTTCTATTCAGGTCAAAGAGGTCAATTTTGCTTTTATCAGACATAGTAGTCTTGTTGCTTGTCGTCGGAAAGTCTTTATGTATTTTTGGCAAGCTCCATGTAAGTAATTTTATTTTTTACTAAAGTGCAGCTTCCGTCTCTAACCTCTTCCATAATGGCCTGGTTGGTGAAAGGCTACAAAGCTGGTTCTCTGTCTAGATTATTGGGTAATCACTGAGGAACCCGGTGGTTCTTAACCTCTGACCATGACTTTCTCCTGCTGTGGCTCAGTTTGGCCAGCAGGGGCAGCTCTCGTAGGTATCTTGGGGAGTTCCAAAGTTCTGCCATTTTAGAATGACGGACGTCACTGTGATCTTCAGAGCTGCAGATATATTTGTTGTTCACTTCCCCACATTGGTGCCTCAACACAACCCTGTCTTTGAGCACTTGGGGCAATTAATTTGTCCCCAAGCCCCGGTGGTTGGTCTGACAGACATTGGCTCCTGGAAGAACTTGGATAGAAATGTGTGTGCCTTTACAGAGCATGTTGTCCAATAAGTCTTATTTGCTACTGGTGGACTTCTTTCTTTTTTTGGGATGCAACATAAAATGGAGAAAAGGCAGAAGAGACTGGAACTACTGCAATTAAGGTCCACTACAGTCCAAATGCCGGACGAAAAAACATCAACAATGTCTCTGCTTGCTGAGAGTTCCCACAGCATAATAACATTGCGTAGAACTGTCTAGACCTGCCATGTAGCATATTTACAATGATATGGTCCAACCAATTGCAAATGTTGCGGTTCAGTGGTCTTATGTAATCAAACAAAAATAAAACCAGGATTTGTTAGCGGTTTAATTTATTGTCACGAATGTGTTTAATTTGCAGCGAAACACTATGCACACACAGTGGCATTCCCTGAGCCAAATACAGATCCTTGTTGCCACTGTGCCAGCGGAGAGGCTTTCAACAGGGATTCCACACAAATGGTATCCTCTCTCGCGTTTGACCTTTTCATCGTGTTTTCAAACTTTTAGGTATCGAATGGGTCAATCGGTCCTCCCCACTCTGAGATAATAAGAGGTGGGCTGTTGGGTTTGAGTGAATTGAGGTCTGAGGGCCTGAATAGGCCCGTTGAGCTCCCGTGGTGGTGTGACTAAGCACTAGGAAAATGTCATTGTTGGAGTGAGCCGGTCTAACAGATGGTGTATTGATACTAGCCAACGGCCCCCTCTGCTCACCTGAACCGGGTGGCCCACAACACCTGCTGTCACCAGCCCCTCACCTGCTCGCTCTCAAGCACGCTCTCTCTCTGTCTTGCTCTCTCTTTCTCTGTCTGTCTGTCTGTCTGTCTGTCTCTATGTATTTATCTCTCTTTGTCACTCTCTCTCTCTCTCTCTCTCTCTCTCTCTCTCTCTCTCTCTCTCTCTCTCTCTGTCTTGCTTTCTCTATTCTCTCTTTCTTTCTATCTCTCCGTCTCTGTCTCTGTCTGTCTCTGTCTTGCTCTCTCTCTATTTATCTCTCTTTCTCCTTCTCTCTGTCTCTCTCTATGTCTTGCTTTCTCTATTCTCTCCATTTTTCTCTCTCTCTCTGTCTCCATTTCTGTCTCCAATTTACCAATCGTAAATTAACTTAATAACAGTCACGTATATTCCAACCAGCTTATTGATTGTGTAGTTGACCTATATTCCCCAATTTACACGTCTATCTTCCCCTTTTTGTGGCTGCCTTGTGGTGACTCACAGAGTGTCACCACACTCGTTCAGGGTCAGGATTCCTCTCGGCTGTGCAGCGTGAGGCTAACACACATAACAGGTCACAGGACATCTGCCGCTGCACCCGGCCAGGCAGGTGTCAGTGCTGTGAGTGAGACCCACAGTACTTTCTCAATGATCCAGGCTGTAATGTACACAGTGACGCCGGCAGGTGTGTTCTTTCTTGTGCGGCTGGTGTGTAATCGTGTGGCGAGGTGATTTAAACATGCGTGTGTGCGCGTTGTGGTTGTGAATGTTTTTGGTATAAGCCGCGGGCTCCTTGGCCAGCAGCTGCTGTTGTTTTTTTGTCTATCCCCTCCCTAACCGTTTTTAGTTACCCATAGGGGAAGGATTCCTTGCACAGAACGCCAAAGCCACTGAGAAACAGTGTTCCCTAGGGGCTCATTCATGTACAGACAATGACTGCTCACACAAGGTTGTCTAAGGTTTGTGTGTGTGTGTGTGTGTGTGTGCGCATTTTATTTTCACGATAAGTCAACTGAATTTTTGTTCCAAATTTCTTCCCACATCACTACAGCCCAGAGGCAAAATGTGGTCGTTTTCTATATCCATATCCCCGTAGGTTGAATGTATCCAGTTTTTGGGGAATTAAGATCGTTAGGGCTGTCAATTAAATCTGCTGTAGGTAAGATTTGACAGTTAAAGTAAAGAGAGAGCGGAAGAGAGCAATATGGTGCAAAGAAACGCCCCCCTCCCTCTCTCCCCATGTTTTTTTACAGGAATGATTGATTCACCAATCCTTCATTTTTAAACCCTAAATTGTCTCATAAAGCACATTCCACTCACTCATACACGCTGGACGGTTATGGCATTCATAACAAATCATACTCAAATATAAGCCCTTAAACCTTACCTGCAGCAGCTTTTAAGTACACTTATTGTGATCTGAATAATCGACTATCAAAGTATTAAGTGCAGCCTCAGTTGCTTCCCCCAGACCCTGACTGTCAACCACTCTGAACCTTTATGTGAGTGGGACCATCGTTATCCTATTACATAAGCTACACTATTGAAAACTGTACACCTTCGTGCAACTGTAGGACGAATATCCTCTGACCTGGAAATACTCGTGACAGTTTTCTACAAGGCTTTCACCTTATACAGGGTGGCAGGCATCCCTCGTTCTCCCCTTTTTGCGCTTGTCTCTTTCAGTCCAGTTCAACTGTTCCCAAGCCCCCCCAGGGACAACGACATGACTTGATTATCTGGAGAATGTATATATGGTTACGCACACACACGACCACAGGGCCACGGAGTTGAAAGGATACTATAGATGCATTGCTACCCACGCACTTAATGTCTTTACAGTGTGCATGTGACGTGTTCGCTGTGTGTGTGTGTGTTTGTGTGGGTCACAAGCAGCCCTCGCTGGAACTATATGATGAAGTTCAGAGAAGGGGACTGGACCAGGTTTGAGGTCATGCGAGATGACAGCTTGGAACCCTTGACCTTTAGGGTGCCTTATGCTCGTACAGGCGGCAGAGGGCTGTGGCACGCATGGCACTGATGGGAAGACAGGAGGAAGAAGAGGAGGAGGAGGAGGAGGAAGAAGTGAAGGATTGAAAAATGGTAACGGTAGCGAGGCGGAAGTGGTGCAAGGAGGAGTTGCGTGCTGATCCACGGCAGACGTTGAGAAGCTGACCTTATGGCGGACCTTTGTCTCAGTGTGTGCGCGGCAGGTGTCAGGTGGATACCTGCAACGACTGAACCGCCTTGGAGGTCCCGTCACGGCAGTTTGTCCTCATTGTTGTTTTTTCCCTGTTATTATTCACTTTTATACGTTGCTTGCTTGTTAATTCCTTGCTGATCGAAGGGCCCACTAACTCAGAGCTGTGCACATTCGCAGAGGAAGGCACGTTGGAAGCAATTTGACCAAACAGGATTTGGAGTGACAGAGGCCCCGGGGCAAAAGCTCTGCGCTATAGGTACATATAGATGTATACATGTGGAAGGAAAGGGAAACACCCGCACACACACAGAGTGAGATGCCAACCTCTGTGAGGCATGA
This sequence comes from Pollachius pollachius, assembly GCF_949987615.1. Taxonomy (NCBI): domain Eukaryota; kingdom Metazoa; phylum Chordata; class Actinopteri; order Gadiformes; family Gadidae; genus Pollachius; species Pollachius pollachius. Next base: position 49,005,011 of record NC_136934.1, on the reverse strand, counting down.
GGTCTTTGGATGGGTCAGTGGCTCCCCACCCCAGGCACTTCTTAACCTACAAGCTTCTCTAAACAGACAGGCCGCTAGATGGGTGCGGAGGGGACGTAGCTGGGGGAGAATATGGCCGCGTGTGGCGTGTAGGCTACTGTAACCCCCCCACCCCACCTCAGCCTAAATGTGGCTACCGCAAACCAACCCTGACTCGCTGGCCACGTGTTTGCCTGGGTTTGTATGTGGCTTGCTTGACACTTTCTGTTGGTCCAATTAGGTGAATGTTGTTTTTGTAGCTGAAGGAAAAGGCTTCGTGAGCTTCTTCAGAAACTTGGGGAAAACTGGTGTCATCCAGTTTAAGTTCAAGTTTTATGTGTCATATATAAAGTCATTCATGTTCAACCAGCGGGAAAATGCTTACTTTGCCTGCGCATTCAAATCTGCTCGGAGAGTAAACACAGCAATTATTGAAGTGAGCAGGTGAAATACAAGGTTCTAGGTAAATATTAAATGATACAGATCAAATACAAATACAAAATTAATTCAGTAAGGGTATCTGAGATGCTTCTCCGCAGAAGGCAAGTTAATGAGCTAGAGATTGGCTAGTTTCAGGCCAAGTTGGATTGAGAAGGTTTGAATGAGGAACAGGGACATTGAATTGCTAACTGTTTTTGGTTTGCCTTGTGGCCATGTTTCCCGTAATATGAAACAGATAATCAGACAAATTGGAGAGAAGCTCTCCAGGCAGCCCCATTCATCCTCAGCAAGAGCGAAAAAAACCAGAAGAAAAATAGAGAAATAGAGAAAAAACATCAGCAACCTTCTTACAAGCTGAGTGTTTCCTGTTGAATTAAAAATCCTGGTTAAGGACTCCTCCCTTTCCTCTCTCTTAATGATGTGAACCTTACCCTGAACCGTGCATTTTAATTGCCAACGACTGGGACTCAGACTGAGGCCCCTCTGGAAACCATTTTCTTACATTTTGTCATTTCATAAATTAATTTGGGTAGGGTTGTGTGTGTGTGTGTGTGTGTGTGTGTGTGTGTGTGTGTGTGTGTGTGTGTGTGTGTGTGTTGGGGCCCGCTGAATAGCAATTTAATCAGACAGTTGGCTTTGTGCGCCCCACGTCGAGAGATTGTCTAAAAGGCTCTTATGTGGAATAAATAAGGTGTGGTGGTTGAAACGAGGAGGATGTTCAGAGGTGGGGGGGGGGGGCTGATGAGAACCTCTGCCCACTGGGTATAGAGAGGGGGGTGGGGGGGTGACATCAGTCTGCCATGAAGTTAGCAGGCTGACTAAAGCGTTTCTTAGCGCACTAATGAGACTCCCGTAATCCCCCCCCAGAGCCCCCTAATGTGAATCAAGGTACGGTCGCTGCCGCTACGCATCCGGACAACGTGGCAGCCATATCTCTTCAGAACGCACACGAAATTATGAAGCGTAAAAATTAAATGACTTTTAGCCCATCTCCTACAACCTATGAAAATGTGTCAGCAGGTATAAATAATTTATCCTTTGAATACAACACATGCCCATGGCTCTGTTAGTGTAATTTATGGAGCGTCCTTGTTAAGCTCTAGCAGTTCCAGAGCCCAAAAATGAAGGTGTCAGGCTCCAGATGTTTTTGGATGGGGTGCAGAAGCACAATAACTAGCGCTGATTAGTAACCATTCATCCCTTGTTTGGTTTGCGGATCAAAGCCAAAAAGGATTTTTGGATCAATACACAGATAACCCTTTCACACTTGCCTTACAATATGCCTCTTCTCATAAAATACCCTGTTAAGTTATTTCATTGGTGACTGCTTGGAATTCGACATCTAGACTAAAATCTTTAATTGCAAGGCCCTAGGTTCAAGGTCTGTCATGGGTCAGCCAATCAAGCAAGATTCAAAGGTTCTTATTTGTCACATACTCGCACAAGCAGCCCGGCTGACAAGCAGCAGTGTGAAACACGCACACAGAACAGCATTCCTGCTCATATAACAACATTGTCTTCACGGCCCCTGTCGTCCCTGACCCCATGTACCTAACAGGGAAGCCATTGTACCCTTCTCCGTGAAGCCAGTGGCTCATTGCTTTTGTCGTTTTCCAAAACAACATTCTTCTGGCTGCAGAAATGTTTCAGTCAGCAGATCAACAGCGTGCTGGATTTCCAGGGAACAGAAACCCCATAGACGCACTCTAGGTCACTGAGCATTCACGGTCACAACAAGGCAAAACACGCTTTCCCCAAACCCTCCGTCTGCAATAATTCACGACCCTCGAACCAATCGGCATCGCAGACTCCTGCACCCGTGTGCTGCAGCCGTTCCATGAATTTATCACGGGGTTTATCCTGTCACCTCTGGGGTCCACATCCACAGTTGTTCTCTCCCGCCACCCCCACCCTCTCTCTGTTTTCCCCGCTGTCTGGGTCGGCTTCAGTCCCCTTGGGGGCCATCTGGATCAACCAAGAGCCCCATATATGCAAATGGGAAGAACACACACACATGCACAGGTGCACACACACAAAAAACACGCAAATGTGTAGACAAATTAATTTCTCTTAGTTGGCTTTTATATTGCTTGTAGAGTGTGTTCAGTGTTTTTCATTGCGTTAAACTTGTGTGTGTGTGTGTTTGTGTGTGTGTATGTGTGTCCTGAAGGGTGCACTCAGCATTTGTCTCTCCAGTGGCCTCCGGCTCACATTTGTGTCCTACAGATGTGTTTCCTATCAAAGCGTAGTCTCTCCTATAGAATGCAGGGCTTAGCGATCTTATTGGATGTCAAGGGTCTCTCTCTCTCTCTCTCTCTCTCTCTCTCTCTCTCTCTCTCTCTCCGTCCCTCTCTCTCCGTCTCTCTCGCTCTCTGTCTTGTATAATGCAATTCACTGCAAATGTGTTTTGTCATATTCATGAGAGCCTTTTCCCCATGCAGGCGTGTTCCATTGGTGCGATTTATTTAACGCGCATCTTTTCTTCTTCTTAAAGCGCTCATCCGTTGTATACGAGTCTTTTATAGTAATGCAATATTTATCACACGTTCAGCTCTGTTTTTTACAAGACAGATGTCATACATATCTTCACCCAGCACAGGCATCTATTCTTGGTGTGTTCTCAGGCCGTAATCTGAAAGGTTTGTGTTTTGCCTTTTTATTGGGCCCTGGTTGATGAGCAAGGCCCGTTCCATATTGGGCATCCCCAAAGGCCATGTGAACCAGCCACGTTATAGCCACATTGATTTGCAAACAGATTGCCTGTATCCTGTTAAAATAAAAGGCCATCTCTCCTCTAAACGCCTTTTATGAAACACGTCGGTGGTAAATCCGGGGCCACTGACAACACATCTTTGCTATTGCAACGCTGTGGTTTGTTGCTGCAAAATAAAGGACCTGCACTTTGACTACCAAAACATTCCAGATTCCTTCATGCGTTCTAACAAACCTAATATCCTCAGAAAATACAAAACGTCTGATAGACAATAGGCTGTCTGTGGTAGTAATATAACAGCACACGGGCCATGAGTGAATGACAGCCGGTATCGAAATCCCTACATAAGGCGCAAAATGACTGGTAAACCATCACTACCAAATTTGTAACATTAATTCCCAGGCTTGCCGGTAAAAGGCAGGAATAAACATTCACAGCCAAAGGGGGTGATTCCTGCCAAAGGGGCAAGTAATTAGAAAAAATATATTTCTTAATACATAGAAGAAATATGATTTATACACATAGTGCCTACAAATATCAATGTCATAACAATCCTGGACACAAATATTATAATATTATTATATTACAGTATATAGCATACTACTATACAGTATATTGCAGTATAAAAATTCGCTTGGTGTGCCTATTAGCAAGGAGGCTGGTGTCCCTGTGATGGTATCCTTCAATGGACTATATCATCACGGGGTGGAGTACTGGATCATTCAGGCTGCATTATCTGTGTTGCTCTGCTTTGCACAGTTTGCATTGCTTTCATCAACCGTTCCATCAGCATGACCTTCATAGAGGTCTGCTCCCTGCAGCTCCAGATCCTCCTGGATGCTCCTTAACTCAACAACTCCCAAGAGTTTCCCCCTCCAAGTGCAAAGATGCATTGTATGCTCCATACGCTAGAGATGGCTGCACATGATTCAATGTGATCACCATGAACTTTTCTTCCTTACTCCACTTAAAAGCGACGGCAACTGAGAAACGGACTTGCTCGCAACCAAGTGAGAAAATGTGAAGGAGCAATGAGGAGGGAGGGTCCTCTGCTCTTCCAGCAGAGGACCTTAGGAAGAGAGGATTATAACAGCAGTTGAGTGCAGTGATTTAATGTAGTATTGTTCATCGAGCAGAATGGGAAAGACCAGTGTAAATGTGAAGCCTGCTGTTTAAATGTGGATTTTCAGTACGTCTTGTGTTCAAATGCTCCCAACCTTCAGAATGCAATTTCCAGAATGCATCAGCTTTTTGCAAAATGTTGGTCTAGTTTACAACACAATATCCGCAGAAAACAATTTTCTGTTTTCTTAAATTATTTTTAATTGACTAAATAACTAAGACCAAAATCAAAAACACGTTCCACAAACCAACCGGTTGTCCTTCATCATCGGCGCTTTTTCAACCACCAATGAGATGGAGTCGCTGCCCCCCCCCCAACCCAGGGGGAGGAGGGGATAGGTCACACACCACAGCCGTTCCCCTGTATCGACGGCGGGCTGCCCCTGACACATGCACAGAGGGAGTCTTGTCACGGTCCGTCCCGTTGATTCAGCGGGCCGCCGAGTCCTGTCTAACCTGACCGACTCTACGCTGTCCGCTCAGCTGTTAAAAGGCTGGTATGGACAGCCCAGCGGAACGGCAGCGCGGCTTTGCATCCCCACATAGGTTAGCTGCTTGGGCTGTCTCGAAACGCACCAACAGGTGTGGATACACACGTGTGTGTGTGTGTGTGTGTGCGTGCCAGAGTTATATGGGGAGCAATGCATTACAACTATGACGGACTTGATGTCTCTGACAGACGGGCAGTGGAGGAGGGCGAGGGGGGGGAGGAAGGGGGGGAAGCCAAAAAAGAAAGGATGCATGCACAATTGCATTGCACGCTCACGTTGGCTCAGGTTTGCACACGGGGACCCAGTGACACGCCACTGCACACCTCCCTGCACTGATCTCTGGGGACATCTGCTCTGGGGCGCTGGCTCCAAACAATCTCCTCGGTGACTGCATCACACAGTCCCAGCCCTCCCTGTCCCATCCCATCCAGGAACCGCCTGCGACGTGATTGGTCCCTCCACCCCTGCGGCGCCAAGTTGACGACTCGGGCGCTGGGGCCTGACTTGCTGTGTCAGCTGTGCCTGTAGTGTGTGTGTGTGTGTGTGTGTGCGAGCTTGTGTGTGTCCGTGTGTGTGTGTGTGCTGATAGGAACACATTAATGGAGCGTTTGGCGCATTTTGGCAGGAGACACTAAAGTATGCAGACAACGTGTGTGTGTGTGTGTGTGTGTGGACCTATCTTCCATGCCAGAGAACAAGTGTTGGTTGTTGCTGTCTATCTCTTTCCCGTGTTGCCTCTGATTTGAAGGAGAGGTTCTCGCCTCAGTCGCTTCTGTTATTGTAACAGAGCGATCTGTAGCATTCCACGGTGTTGCGTCTCGAGCTGTTGACAAGCTATGGGCACAAAGTGTATCCCTCCCATCTAATGTTTTTAGACAATCAATTCAGAGACATTCTTAAGATTAACTTGGACAACAATCGTAGCGCTCACTCGTTTTCTTCCTTTCACGGCGATGCTGTGCCACTTAAAGACGAGATAAACAATAGCAGTCACTCATTGCCCACTCCGGATGCCCTAAAAGTGGGGGTCCTTTTACAAAACAACAGAGAGGCAGGTCTAATTCGGTGTCTGTTAATTTGGATAGCGCATTAATCTAATTAGGTTTATTTTCCCAACGGAGAACGGAGGTATACATAATTAGATGTTTGTCTTGGCCAAACGATTGCAGTTCCTCACCAACCTACTATAAATGTCCAAAAAAAAAAGAGGTCAAAGAAAGCGTTTTCCTTGTTCGTATTATATTCTGCCAAGTAACCCTTGCTCCTTGGCCTGTTATTATTACAATGTTTGCTGATTTCTGGCAAATTAACAATAAATCCTGATAAAATGCATTCAGAGGCTGAACAATTCATTATAATATCCACTTTGTTTGGAGAGAGGGAGTGAGAGAACGGGAGAGAGATGACAGAAAACACAGGGGAGAGGTGAGAGAGCTGATTGATTAATCCAACTTCACACTCGGCTGTCTGCTGTTGAAAAATCTCGACTCATTATAACACTGAATGAAACGGAAAAGTAAAATTAGACTGTTCATCGCCTCACCCCCCGCATGTGTACAACCCCCTCCCCTCATCCCACACACAGGCACACTCCCTGACAGTTCCGTGTCACCTGAGAGAACAAACTGCTTTCTGCAACGCTTTGGTTTTTTTTTACTTCTTTTTTTTTTTCCTTACCTTACGTTTTATACTTTCATAGCACTTCATCCCACCCCTCCTTTCTCCCCTCCCTCACCTTCAAATCTCTTTCATTTTCATATCTCTGAAAACATAAACACTGTGTTTTTTTTTTTGTCTTTTCTCTCGGCTTTAAACACAAATGACAGCCCCTCTCCACCCAGACTCCACCGCCTCCCCTGATTCTCCTGGCTGGCACGCCATCAACCATTCCATATCGCCACTCTTTCCATCTCTATCCCCTCTCTCCTCCCTCCTTCTCTCCCTGCCTCCAGCTGTCAGGAGGTTTTCCTTATTAAAGATTCATACCTGAGTCTGGGCAGCCTTTCCAAGGGTGCCTTTTGTCAGACGCACAGAGCGTCTCTGAGCGCACCACCGCTAACCAGAGGTGACTGGCACACATGCCTGCATATATGTGCATTGAATACCTGTATATCTACATAAATATATCTCTCTAGCAAACTATATTTCTATATCTATCCACCCATCTATCTATCCACCTCTCTCTCTCTCTCTCTCTCTCTCTCTCTCTCTCGCCCCCTCCACACACATCTAGGTATAGTACATAACGATCTAACTCTAGATATATAGATTGATTGATATATACACACAGAATTAGACGGACACATCCAATTCATTTCCAAACATGCCAAAGAGCCACACCAGTGTTTCTAATGAGCAGTGTCTGCTCATCTAGCTTATTTATACTGCATCTTCAGTTGTCAGCCCCTCCCTTTTGGCTTGTGCCTCAAACTTGTCGGCAAAGTACACAGCGATGACAATGACGACGAAGACAACAACGGTGCAAAAAAGCCTTGCCACACTGTAGCCGTACACGGTACCCCCATTAGCTACAGCCTGCACTCGAGGAAACAATATTCTGTCTACCCTGCGGCCGAGGGAATAGGAAACACTTCCTCACCGTGTGAGTCGGGAACCGGCAGCCACGGCTCAGCGGGGGAACACAGCTCCCCGCGCTGTCGTACAACTCGGGCTACATGAGTGGCCGGTCGGCGGGACCCCGTCCGTACCCTACGTGTATAAATATATATTGTATGTTACGCCCCGCTGGTAGAGCGTGGGGATGACCCGTGTTCTGCAAGGTTGTTCTTTAGGCCGCTGCCTAAAAATGCTGAACGTTTGAGCTAATGCCCTGTCCGTTTGTCTTGCCTGCGTGCGTGTGTGCGTGTGTGTGTGTGTGTGTGTGTGTGTGTGTGTGTAGGAAAGCCCAGGATCAGCAGAAGAAGGTGGTGCTGGCAGGCTGCGTTCCTCAGGCCCAGCCTCGCATGGACTACCTCAAAGGACTCAGCATCATTGGGGTGCGTGGATCTCTCTCTCTCTCTCTTTATCTCTCTCTCTCTCTCTCCCCTCCCACAGCTACCTTTGTCTTGTTCTCTTTTGTGTGTGTTGTTTTTGTCCAGGTGTAGGGCTCAAAAAGAGAATTGCAAGGGGCGAGACTCTCTCTCGTGTGTCTGCTTTCAATCCATTTGTGTGTCTTTTGAGAATTTGTGTACAGACACACACAGACACACACCCACATACACACACACCCAGGTGAATGAAGGCTGGGCTGGGTTCCGTGGGCCTGCTGTGACTGTTCTCTTGGAGGCCGTCCCGGCGCAGGCTGGATCAATAGACCTCCAGGAGAGAGCAGAATGGAGCTTTACAGCCAGACAGAGGCTGGGGTGGGGAAGTAAGCGGGGTGAATAATGAGAGGCTTACGGAGGAGTTGATGTGCAGGGGCGAGGGGGGGTGGAAATCGATGAAGAGCCAGAACAGAAATGAAAAGACTTCACAAGCGCTCATCTCACTCTCCCTATGTGTGTGTGTGTGTGTGTCTCTCTCTCTCTCTCTCTCTCTCTCTCTCTCTCTCTCTCTCTCTCTCTCTCTCTCTCTCGTGTCGACATTTGCTGTCACTCGTCCCCATTTTTAAACCCGCACTCGGGTGTTTTCCGCGTACGACGCCTCCAGGAGGAACCACACAGGGCCCGCTGCTCCTCCTCCTCCTCTGAACGCAAACGATCCGGCGAGGTGGGGAACGCCGGGAGCAGACTGGCGTTCCGTCGATGCCGTCGTACAATCCCGGGGATTATCAGGCCCCTTTTATAGCGGCATGGGATCGCCTCACACAGAGTGCCTCTGGCTCTGATGTGCCTGGGAAAGCCGGGGGATACCAGGCCCTAGAACCAAGAAGTCCAGCTGTTGCTGTAATCTGTCGGCGGTTTGAGCAATTATAGTAAAGAAATAGGAACTACTTGGAAAGCAATTGCTGCTGCTTTTTTGGGGATGAGGTGCGTTCAGGCCTTTTGTGCGACACATGCATATTCACGGTTCACCCGCGAAGCGCCCATCTCGAAGATCTCCGTTTCGTTTTCTCTGAACGTACCCAGAACTTTTCACGAGTGAGTGGAAGAGCGGGTCCATCGCAGTAGCTCCGCCATACCCTCTCTGGTGGAAGCACACCTGCATGAAAATGCATCACTTACTTGTGATTTGAATGCATGGCGGGGAAGTTGCCACCAACACACAGTCTGTTCCTGATACCGCAAATGCAAGAGTACCCATCAGTGGGAGTTTGCTGTTGGGTTACTTTATTTGGGGATGGTTGTGAACACTGTGTGTGTGTGTGTGTGTGTGTGTGTGTGTGTGTTAAAGCATAGATCCTCTCATTAAGTGATATATATATTATGTATATATACATACATAATATATATATGTACTCTCACTTACTCCGAGAACATTTCGTCCCATATCCAACGATTGGACCAGAGCTGTTTGCAGTATCAACATCTTGTGAGAAATTGCATGAAACAATCCGTCCAAAGCAAACACCGGCAGCTCATCTAATATTCCCTCCACTAGTCCAGCGGGGCTCCCAATGCAAACACGTTTGTGATTGAAATACACACACATTCTCCGAGACGAGATGTCCGTATGGAGAAGATCCAAGCCTCCGAGCATGGGCGCAACTAGAGAGGGAGAGGGGGGGTGAGGAGAGAGGGAGAGAGAGAAGGTTGGGAGAGGGAGGGAGGGAGAGGGGAGAGAGAGATGGAGAGAGGGGGAGAGAGGGAAAAGAGAAGGGTGGGAAAAAAACAGAGAGAGAAGAGGAGATAGATAGAGAGAGAAAGATGGAGAGGTGCGGGCAGACATGCAAACGCACATCAAATATGCCCACATTAGTTTTGGAATTCCACCAGCGCAGCGCCGCTGCCCGTGTTTTATCTGGCCACTTTGAGGTTAATTTCAAACGACGCGGAATGCGTTCCCGCCATCGCATCCGGCGGCATCCGCCCGGATACGCACACAGCCGGCGCCCGGACCAATACAACTCTTGATTACTGCCTCTGTGTTTTGTCCGTGTAACATTAAATATCCTTTACCATATATAATGTAATTACATTTAAATAAATGTGCCAGCCGTGTAACATAATTACATTCAGATCAAGCGGCATGTATGTATAATATAATTACAGTCAGATAAACAGGCACGCATATGTAATAGCCTTCAGGGCGAGGTTGGAAACAGCTGGTGAGTTTACCGCAGCAGGTCCCTACCCATTGTCATGAGGAGATTGGATTAGGCGTTGATGCACACGCAAACACACACACACACACACACACACACACACACACACACACACACACACACACACACACACACACACACACACACACACACACACGCACACACGCACACCAGTAAACGTGCACTCTCCCCATGTATCCTTGAAAGTTACAATCAACCCCGGAATGACGGTGACAGTTGGTGGTATATGCAAATGATATGCAAATAACCTGTGGTGAATTTGCCTGGGGTGATTGCACTAACGGCTAGAATGAGGGGTGTGTTTGGGGCTGAAAATGCAATAGGAAAATGTAAATAAATCCAACGTTAAAAAATGGAAACTACTACGTGGTTTGTGTGTACTTGGGAAGGGTCCGCCTGGTTAGGTGTGTAGAATTGAATGCATGGCAAACATCTGCATTGATTTCCATCGCCCAGCATGCAACATGCTGTATCCCGTACATACACGCACACCACACAGGCCAAAACACATTGTAAAAAACAGGTTGCAATCAAAGCAACACACAGATGCGTTTCCTTAAAAAACAAGCTGTTTAAACTCATTACTCGGGGCCAGCTCTATGGCCTGACCTCGACCCCTTGAATGTTTCGGCAGTAAAACCTGTTATGAGTGTAATTCCTCTTCAACAGTAGTTATGTGTTTTAATAATCCTGTGTTCAAGGGAAGGCAACAATGTTCTCAAGCCCCCAGGACTAGCTTGTAAAACATTGGCTCTTAATTTGTGCCGGTCTTGTTGTAGTTTAGAAGCTGTGCTCTAGTGTAGATGTTTTTTTCCTCTTCTAATTGGCATTTCAGTGATTAACTTTGACTGGAATAGGGAAACGATATTTGGCGTCTGTTCTAATGCATATAATGGAAAACTTTGTTTCAACCCCAGGTTGCAATCCATGTTCACATAACATTAAACATAAAACTCCCAATGTTATTGTTGTATGAACTAAATCCACATTATACTTATTATTATACATATTATTATATATTATATATATTGTACATATTATTAACTACATTATAAACTATGAACGTTTAACAGTCTTAGAGGTACTCTAAACTTTCGCCATTGGCACAGAACACCGCTGCTTGCCACCATAAGATAAGTAAATGTCCATCAGTGTCAAGAAAAATGTTTTGCCAGTGTGGGGATAAAGTTTAGGCTCCTGTCAAGACCATTTTACCGTTGAAATGGCACAATTGCGTACTCTTGCCTGGAGCGTTTCACACCGAACGCTCTGCTCTGGTGTTTTTGGAACGCCCGGGTCTATTGCGACACTATGTGACCATGTGACCGGTCCCTGAGACTGGTCTCGGGTTCCAGAAGTGGACCGTTGATGAAGAGATACAAAACTTTGGGTTTGGTTTTAGTGCTGTGAACACCTACTGGCTTTTTTGTTAATATTCAGCTTATTACGTGTTGCGTCTCTTATGCACCAACCTCACCAAGTGCCCTTCCTTGTATGTGGGAATGTAGTTTGCAAAATAAAGCAATTCAGATTCCGATCAACTTTAGTTCTTCGCTCCAAAACCGATTGGGTCATATTATCAAACTGCTTCTTCGCATCAAAACCATTTTCCCTTTCATTAGTTAACCAATTAACATTTCAAACCTTCAAATGATTTGTGGTCTGACGTGTGTTTGTGTTTTTGTGCGTGTGTGTGTTTGTATCTGCATTTAATTGCCCAGCCTTGTTGAAAATAAGCCCTGATTGCAGTAACATTAGAGAATACATTTTCTCATTTTGTCACATACTGTGCCTGTAACTGCTTAGCTGTTAGTGTGTGTGTGTGTGTGTTCATTGCTTTGCGCAATGGACTTTTATACTAATGTGCACAATTTAAACAATGACATTTCCCTGCATTGGGAAGATTTAAACCTCTTATCCTCAAACCTAGATACATTACGATGTATATGCTAATATGAAACAAAGCATTGCTAATATACCCACCCACTAGTGTACAAGTATATTTGGATGGCAGGTATTAAGAATCCATGGCCTTGTGTTTTAACCTGGGTGTAACCTTATGTAATGTGTCTCTTTTTCTCCGTCTCACCCCGTCTTTCTCCCTCTCTCTCTGTGTCTGTTCTCTTACCCTGGCCAGTTGATCATTTATTGTCTAGAGCTAGTCGATAATGAATGTGGAGCATGATAGCTGCGGAGACCGCAGGGGGGATATTGGTAATCTATAAAAACATTTGAATATAGAGAAGTTCCCCGCTGTTATAGTGATTGTGTGCATCTAATATTTGGCTCTCTTTGTTTGTCGGCGTACATATTATTTGTTTGCCCTCTGTTCAATTACACTCTTTTGTGATTGTGTGTGTTTCAGGTTCAACAAATTGATCGCGTGGTGGAAGTGGTAGACGAGGCCGTTAAAGGTATGCACGCACGCACGCACGCACACACACACACACACACACACACACACACACACACACACCCCAACACACACACCCACACCCCAACACGCACGCACACACACACACACACACACACACACACACACACACACCCCAACACACACACCCACACCCCAACACAGACACACACACCTCAACACACACACACACACACACCCAAACACACACACACACACACACACACACCCACACACAAACACACACACACACACACACCCCAACACACACACCCACACCCCAACACACACACACACACCTCAACACACACACACACACACACACACCCAAACACACACACACACACACACACCCAAACACACACACCCAAACAAACACACACAAACACACACAGCATGCAATGCAAGGCTTCATAATTAAATGAGCAGTGATGAATTGATTGGCTAATGAATAGGGAAGCATGGACTCTGGCACAAACCTTTGTTTCTACCGTTCACCTGCAAGTACGCATGACTAGCAGTCCACACAAGCACTATTCCAGGTTCCTATGAGTGACTTGACCTAAGAGAGAGGATTTATTGGCCAACTATCGAATCATAAACTATATATAACTATATAATGTCCCACTGGTGGTGCGAGTATGCCTGTACTTAAACATAATTTGAGTCCTGCAGTGCTTTATGTCTGTCTGGAAACCTCAGCAGCAGACAGAGTGACAAGCACTCACCTGGCAACGATCAGGTCCAGCACTTAAAGCACCAGTTAACCACCACACTTTACTTGTTTAACGAAGGTCGGATCCAGTGTGTGCACGGTGCGTGCCCGTGCATGCGTGTGTGAGTGGAAAGATTTGCGTGCCCAGTTGAGATGTCATTTGCCCCCGACTGTTCTCTAATGAAGAACAGATTGAGTCTGCGTTCACCGTGTGTGTGTGTGTGTGTGTGTGTGTGTGTGTGTGTGTGTGTGTGTGTGCGCGCATTAAAAGTGTTCCCTGTTCACATTGCATGCCCTTCTCTAATGAAGGACAGGGTACAGATGCTGAACTGTGTCTTAATTTTACTATCTGTCATCAACTCCAAACCCTCTGGCTGTGTGATCAGTACAAACACACACGCACACACACACACACACACGCACACACACGCTGACATACACACACACACACATATACACACATAAACACACACACACACACACACGTATACACACGCATGCACACACACGCTGACACACAAGCTCACACGCTGACACACATGCACACACGCTGACACACACGCACGCTCGGATACACTCAAACAGTTCAGGTGGAGACTGTGCCAATAAGCATGTTCTCCGCCTTCAAAACATCCTTTTTTGGTTCGATGTAGGGCTGCTGCTCCCCCCTATTTTTCTCTCCTCCCACACCCCGCCCCTTCTCCCCCGATTCTTTTTCAGTCTTCCCACAATTCATTGTCCAATCACAAACACACATACACACTCACGCAGACACGCAGACACACACGCACGCACGCGTACGCACACACACACGCGTACGCACACGCGCTCGCACTCGCGCATGCACACGCAGACATGCATCGCACGCACGCGCGGCCACGCAGACAAGCACACACAGAACACACACACACACACACACACACACACACACACACACACACACACACACACACATTCTGCCGATCATTTCTCCAGTGCCATTAAGGTTCTTTATGACTGTCTATAAACAGAGGGGGCTTATTTGAGCCCAGAGACCCCCCCCCAGGCCTCTAAGCCTGGGGATTTGCCTCCAGTAACGACTACCTAAAAGTTAATTCTGTAGATGTTTTGTGCTCAGTTGCCCGTCTGTTTATTTCATTGGTGGAAAACCAATATATGAAGGTCATCTGTTATCCCAGGAGAAGTTGTTAAAACTTGATAAAAATGTGGCGATCATTCTGATCAGGATAGTATGATGTACCCCCCTTTTTATTACACATCTTCATATCATGGATATCAAGCGACCCTGTGAATAACGATGATGAAAGCATCATTATATACACACACACACACACACACACACACACACACACACACACACACACACACACACACACACACACACACACACACATGCACGCACACGCTGACACACACGCACAAACACACACACACACACACACACGGAACTCCCAGTGAGGAAAGAAAGTATCACGACGGTTGGGATTTATAATGGCAAAATAATAATAATATAATAACAAATATAATGGCAGATATCCAAGAGGTAGTCCCGTATCGTGGCCCTGCTGCTTCGGACCACCAGGGGCTATGCATTGATATTATCCCCCCCCCCCCTCCCCCCTACATGACAGGAGGTCTGCGGCTATAGCTGTTGTCTCATGTGGCATCGCACACTCATTGCAAATAGCTTTTTAGCATTTTCCCCCTTTTGACGAGCGCATCTGTTCTAATGAAAGAGAAAGTAAAATAGTTATGTGGCGTTAAATGGCTCCCACAGCTCACGGGCGGAGGGAGCGTGAAGTCTGAGGTCACAAGCACCTGCCGTCGTGGTTGTCACTTGTTGTCTTCTTTGTGGTCTAAAGAGGAGGCTTTCCCACGGCAACGAAAAGCCATCCCCACTCTATTAAGAGTTTTACTGGTGGGACTGTTTGGAAATCTAGAATGACTTTACTTCTCATATTACGTCGGGGTAATTGCATTCATAGTTTTCTAATACATTGTTCCACGAGGGAGTTCGCCTTTATCTGAATTTTGAAACGTGTTACTCTCGGGTTATAATGGGTTAGACAAACTAATGCATCTGCTTAACCACAGGTCTCTCTAGATGTCTAGCCCCCCCCCATGTAACCCTGTAACCTACATTTCTCCAAGGCAAACTGCACACTGTTTGTTTCCACAGCTAACCAGTCCTGGGCTAAAAGCCTGGGTCAAAGGTCACACAGAAATGCAACAAGATGGGTATGGAGCACAGGAGGAAGTTGATGGGGAGTAGGGGAGGAAGCATTGGAATCAATCCCGTTTTTGTGGGGAGCTTAGAAGGGTCGAGGAGGTCGTCCTCATGGGTTTCTGGTTCAATTCCTTGGTTCGTCCCGGTGTAATGTCCGTGAGAGGGACACTGAAGGAGTTGCGGATGAGCATCTTCGACCAGCTGGTTGAGTTCCCTTAGATGGTTGACTCTGCCGTGGGCGTATGGGAGCTTTCAGTGGCCACAGAGATCCCAGATCCCTCCTATTCCCCCCCTGGCTAGACGTATATGGCCGACAGGTCAACGCATCACCTGTGGCTCGCCTTTTGCACTTTTTCCTTCACGCCTGTGCATTAATGCTATCCATCTCCCGAAGGCTTTTCCCATTACAATTTCGGACCATGAAATGTCCAACGGCGGGCGGTTCACAGTTTGCTTGGCGGCGGGGAGAAAAAGGGGCTAATGTCCAACCGCGGGATAGATTGACCGAAGACAACATTTCCGATTGACTAGTATAAATGTTGACGTATGGATCCAATATAGGGTGCAGAGTTGCTCAGCGCTGGTACGCGGAGCAGTAAACTGGAACCACGGACGGATGGCGAATCAGAGTGACTGTTAGCTATCCGAGCCGCGGCCTCGCGCCTTGGCGAGCCACCAAATCCCGTCGGTGGGTTTTTCTGGCAGGGAAGTTTTCTCATTTCCCTGCTTGTATTAGGACATTACGACCTGTCACGCCTCGCTGATAGGCTCTTTGTCCCTCCCTGGGATGGATTGTCATTTTTATCTACCAATCGATAGCCTCGCTTCCTTACCCTGAGCCCCACCCTCCCAGGAGACCAATGTAAAGGGGATGAAAACAGCGAGGCAATTCCATCCCTGAGCGCCTCCGTCTCAAACACCCCGGGGTCGGAGCCTCACACGCTATTAGCCGGCTTTCAAACGGGGCTGTGAGGGGGATGGTGCCGCGGCCGGTGCTGCCAAGCTTAGAGGGGGAATTTGGTATTTCACATATTGCACAATGTCAAAGTCAGACGTTATTACACCGGGAATGTCTGGTTTATTTATATATATTTCATTCACCTTTCGATTGTAAAACTAATTATGACGGGGTTAAACTTGGCCGGCTTTGGTGTTGATTCGAAAACACCCCGCACCTTTCTTTGCCAATACCGGATTGCAGGTCCGTCGCTGTGGTTGTCCTTGGTGGGTGTACCGCGGTCACCGTCTGAAAACATGGTTATGAAATAATCAGGAGATCGGTCGTTTTTTGTTCGCCATCTAGAGGAGAGTAACCAACAATAGCAAGGCTGCCGCTAAGGCTATTAAGTCTAAATGCGGTGTGTGTCTGTTTATCTCGTAAAATAAACGGAAGGGGAATGTTGAAAACCTGCCCTGAAAAAATACGAATCTCTCAGAGTCTCTCTATCTTCTCAGTCTCCTCTCTTTTGTCCTCCAAACTATGAGAATGTTCTTTTGATAACACTTTTTATTTGGATAATTGGCATTTCCTGCTGGCATCATTCATTCATTCCATTCTCTTGGTTTCAATAGAATACTTATAATTCATGTTTTGGCCCACACACACCAGACTGAATAATGTAACGTTCTTGTGTATTGTGTTTTCATACACACACACACACACCTCCCTCAGCTTGTTTTGTCTGAAAACATTTTAGGCTACCACTCACTTGTCCTGTATTGGTGGTAAAACAAGAGGAGAGTTGTCGGTTCCTGTTTGATAAAGCTGTCCTTATGCCTCATTTCTTGCAGGTCACTCAGTGCGTCTGTTAGGCCAGAAGAAGGATGGGGGAAAGAGGCTGGGGGGAGCCAGACTGGACCTGCCCAAGATCCGAAAGAACCCGCTCATAGAAATCATCTCCATCAACACAGGGTACGTACGCGCGCGCACACACACACACACACACACACACACACACACACACACACACACACACACACACACACACACACACACACACACACACACACACACACTTGCACACGCAGACGCGCACACACACGCACACACACGTCAATACAGGGTACAGACACTGTATTACACACACACATACACACGTCAATACAGGGGACAGACACACACGTACACACACGAAAATAGGTGATTCACGGCAACAGTGATATTGCTGCTACTGCATTTGACCACTTGCCATTTGTAAACGAAAGAAAATAGCAACTGCGTCCGCTTCCAACCCCTATTATAAGATGGTTTAGTTCACGCTTTTATGTAATTGGACAATTTTCCTAACTTGTTGCCAACCTTTTAAGCATGCACGCGACTGCAGCCGATTATTACGGGACATCATTTGACCCACTGAATCAGCCACTGGCTTGGCTGGTCATTAGCTTCCAAGGCTGGCAACCCTCCGGATCAGCCCGGCACCCTGGTGTCCAGCCTCAGACACGAATGAAGGGCCAGGCCACTAGTTGATCCACCAAACCAAACAAGCCAGTTGCCGGTCCAACGGTTTGCTGGCCTTGGTTGCAACTGAAGCTGATCAAGCGAGTTACTAGGTTAGACACACAAGTTGTCACCTTAGTCGAATGAATAGTCTTCTTCTTATTCCCCAACACCGGAGTCCATGTACCGTTGTACCACCGGCCAGATGAGTAGCTGGCTTCAGAAAGATTATAGATTCCGCCGGCTTCTCTGGAATTTACATTTTGGCACTTACTCTGCACTATAGTGCATGCTTTTAACCAGGGAGGTAAACAAGGCACATAACAATGACGCATTTTTCTGGGTGACCAATATATTCCCCCCCCCAGCCCTTCCACCACTTCAAATTAATGTCAGAACCCAGAAGCGATTATTATATGAATCTACGCAATTGTGCCCGTAAAATAAAAAATCCTTAACGTGAGGTAGACATTTTTTCGAGAGCATAACCTTTCAGAAAGAATTCAGAAAAAATTATTTTGATTTCTCTCATTAGCCTTTCTTCATAGGCTATATGAGGTTGAGGGTTGAATGACCTTTATTCTTAAATAAACGAGAATGACATTTGCATGCAGTAAATTAAATAGCTTAACCAACAAGGACAACAAATAACAAGTTCATCTGAAAAACTAACTTTTTGGATTTTGGCAATGGCGTTAAAGGATATGCCATATCGAACTTTAAAGAAATAATTAGGATGGCATACAAGAAATATATGTTAGAAATAAATGAAGGGGCTGATTTTAAGTAAAAGCCCGCAAATCAACAGCCTATTATAAATACTGAAAAAGGCTCTGCAGCCACCCACACCCGCTGTTGTGGTTGGGTCACAGGGCCAATCACTCAATACACACACACACACACACACACACACACACACACACACACACACACACACACACACACACACACACACCATCACAGGGTACAGAAACACACACACACACACACATCACAGGGTACAGACACACACACACATCACAGGCTACAGACACACACCATCACAGGGTACAACACACACACACACACACACACACACACACACACACACACACCATCAAAGAGTACAGGGTACACACACAAACAGACACACCATCACAGAGTACATGGTACACACACATACAACATCACAGAGTACAGGGTACACATACACCATCACAGAGTACAGGGTACGAACACAGCCCCCCCCCCCCCCCCCCCCCCCCCCCCCCCCCACACACACACACACACACACACACACACACACACACACACACACACACACACACACACACCAACACAAGGTAAAGACACACACACACCCCACACCCACACACACAGCTCATCAAATATTCAACTGAGCTCATAGATTCAATTTCTTGCCTGCCATCCTGCTGTCGTTTGTAAATGGACATGCTGCTGTGTTCGTGTGTGTGTGTGTGTGTGTATGTGTGTACGCATCTGTTTGAGAGAGGGACACAGAGTTAGTGTGCCGGTTACCGTGCCCTGTCTCACCTTGAAAAGCCACTTAAATAACATAATGGTGGATTTGTTTGAATCAATTTGACCTGGTTGGCTTTAAACCGGGCGGTGTGTGTGTATTTGTATTCCTACTTGCCCACAAATTGACTTTGGTCAAGATTGCGATTAGATCCATCATTAATATTTCATCCAAAGAGAGCCCGGAGCTTAATGAAACAGAAATGGAGAGAGGAAACGATGGAGGTAAATTAGGCACGCACATTATTTCCGAGATAGAACCCAGACCTTACTGCGAATGGTCTCCTCTGTCGTTCTAGCCTACCTATTTCCACACACACGGAGGGGGGCGTGCTTTTAGCGAGGCCCCCGCGTTTTACGACACATTTTACACTCTCACATCTCTGTCGGACGCGCCTCCAGGCTAGTGCTCTCTCTAGGCTAGTAAAAAGGCAGGGTTACAGCGCAGGACTAATTTCCACCCGGCTCTGATGGTTCTCAGTCAATCATCTTACCCCCCGCCGTCTCTCCTCTTCCTCGCCCTCACGTTCCTCACTTTGACAGCCTGGTTCACCTTGTAAGGAGGTAACACACAGCTGGGACCACGCTGGGAGTCAGGAGCTGTATAGGACGGATGAGCCACCTTGGACCCCCCTCCCCACCGATCACAGAGTTATTTTAATACATACAGCCTGCCCGGTTGATGTATCAGTCTGCCTCTGATCTATAGAATACACCATATGTTGGCTGATATCCATACGTATTTTACCGTATAGAAGCAAACACAGGAAGAAAGTTTGAGTTTTTAGCCGGTGCTAATGCCCTGGTTTGTATATGCCACTACTAAACACATTACACTCTTGACAGTTTGTCCTTGTTGCTTATTCCACTTGTTTCTACTTCAGCAAACTTAGCTAGCAATTATTTGGAACTTCCCTAAACTCACGAGCACAGCAGTTTGTTTATCTTGGGTGTATTAAGCGACATCTAGAAACTGTCATGACATTCGCTGCTGACAATAGAAAATAGGTCTGGATAGCTGGAGTTCTCTGGCATACGTGTGCACTATTTATTGGTGGTGGGGGAAATAATTGACTCACCTAACCATTGGGATTTGTTTAATCTCTGATTGTGAGTCAATTCACACGGTCTTCGGTTTTGTGTTCATTATTGCAATCAGTTTATCAGTATATTTTTCTAATAAAAAAACGAGATCTTATGCACAATTTACTCTGCTTTCATGCCGTCATTTCCCAAACCACCTTTCTTACAAACACAGCCAACTTGAGAAGATCCTGAAAGAGGCACCCGGGTTTACTGAATCGAGATTCCGTTTTGAATAAAGAATTGTTAGTAACAGAGAATCGATTGTGTTTCAAATGGTGTGCCAAAGCATCAAAATCGAATCAGGTCATGAGACATCAAAAGAGTTATATTAACATGTACGTCATCCCACATTATATATTTTTGTAAGAAATAATAATTAACTTATGACTTTTCACCAAAGAGGGAATAAAAATAATCAACGTGACGTTGGGAATCATGGCCTTGTCCCAGCCCCAATCTACAAAGTGACTATGCTGACAGACCAATCCAATACACACATGATTTGAACAATGACATGATTATCTGGGCCGCTATAAAGAATTACTTTCAGAACGTTTGGTGATTAGTCGCGGCTCAGCCACGACGTACAAGCATGAATATTATCATTTAATACACAAACTGTTTTTCAGGGATTTGTTGGCTGCAGGTCAAACATGAGACCCTCAACTCATACCAGAATATAAACCTTCCCATGTCTATATTTATATATAGTATCTTATATTCATATGGGGGAGGTTGGCCCCAAAAGGCATGATTTTGAAAGCTTGGATTAAAATAGAGATTCAAAACAAAGTGCTCTGTGGACTTATTACTTACGATGAACAATCAATCAATGATATTAAATTCAATTCATTTGAGAAAAATGAGTTATATACATCCACTTACCAATGCATCGGGAAAACTATCCATTCTATGTTGGCTATTCTCATAAAACACAACACGGTTTAATACAAATTTAACTCGGGTTTACTGTTGTGTTAGTGCGTGTCAGATAATTAGTTCAAGAATTCTAAACGTTTGTCCTTTACCTTTAGTGCTGTTTTCTAGTTCTTAAATCATGTTATGTAATAAATTCAATGAGAATGTGTAATCCAATGGAAATGGTTGTTTTCCCCAAAAGAGGTGACTATTGTACTTGTAAAGAACAAGACCCAGTAGAATGTATTATAACTCTGTTACCAGCGCCTGCATATCATTGGCTTTGGCAGGAATATGGCCTCCGCAGGGTTCTCACTAGCCTCAGCGATTATCCTTACCCTGCACCATAGTGAATGCTGTCAATCAAGGAGGTAAACACGGCACACACAATGACGCATTTGTCCGATAAGAACCAATCAGGACCTTCCCTTCATCCCGCCTCCATGTCCACATCATGCAATAACCTCAAGCTTCGTCGTCACTTCAAAAATGTTTCAATGTGATTTCTTAAATCGTGACAAACTTTCCACCTCTTCACATATTTTTTCTGGCATTACTTTTGCCATCATTTTGCCTCCAAACCAGGGCCTGAGCTGGCAGTGAGTCAAACACGAGAGGTTGGTGGCCTTTCCTTACATATAACGTGAACATGTGAACAGAGCCAAAGCTGTTGGACACAGGGCCAAGCCATTCATCTGCGATGAAGAACGGGGCCAATGCCCGAATCAGTGCACCTTGGGCATCACACCGCAACCTGCCAGGACTTAACACCTGGCTGCTCTTAGGTCACACCATCTGACCTTCATCGTGCTTGCCGTTGACCTTTATTCAAACCTTGCCATTCAGCAGACGACTTTGGCGGACGGCCCGACATTTGTTCAAATGTGGAGGATGCACATATGACTGGTTTTCAGAGTTCTAACATTACAGAATACAAATTTAAAGTCTCAAACATATCTTTGATTGAACGCATGGCCGTCTAGCACATGCTATGTCCAAGCTACAAGCGATGAGGCACTGAGCTTTAGTGCTGAGCTCTGGGTACCAACAGTGCCCGATGTAGCGGTCATCAACTCCCTCATAAACTCCTAATTTAGCCTCTGTGATACATGGAGCTCATCAGTTTTCTATGGCTCCTCAATGATAGCTAATGACGTGCTTGATGGGCTCCAGAAGTCCGTCTCTTGGCAGGCCTGGTCTAGGGTAGTGGGGTCGCCCGGCAGTCGGCCTGTTGGAGTCGGTCATAGGGCTCTTAGGCCAAATGATCACGTTTTGACTTTATGGAGCATTTAGTTAATATCGTCGCTTGTAAATTGTGTCTCGTCTGAGTCGCTGAACTACTTAACTAAAATGCATTGTTAGCCTCATTATATAGTCGGGTCTGTCCCTTGCTGAGCTTCTTGCATTTTCCCTTGTACATTGTACAAATCGGAGGCTCCACTCGTGAGACTCGTCTGTGAGACGAGTCGGGGAATCCAGGATGCAGTGTACCTAAATACATTATCTCCAGCAAATTCACTCATCACAGCTAGTGCCCTAGCTTGAAATCCCGCCATCTTGACTCAGTTAAATCCGAGGGTGCTCTGTGATGAAACATTTCACTTTACCGGACTCAAGACTGCGACACTTGCGACCATTTACAATGAGGATGCAAGGTCATTTATTCCTCAAGCAATTTAGTGCCAGTACATTTTCAAAACCTATATGTACGGGGCCGGGGGCAATGAGTCTGTTAACTTATTCGACAAAAATCTATGTATTTTCCTGTTATTAATTACCATTAGATAAACAAATATATATTATGCTTGAGTGTATGAAACTCAATCAACATAATTTAAATGTATTAGGAGCAATAAAGGAATATTGGCTTTTATAAATAGTTGGCTGAAGACATGTTTAGTAATTTAATAACTAAATATTTGTATTCAGCTCCCTATTTATTAAAGCAAATATTCCTTTGTGAACCTCATAATGGCTTAGGGTGTTGGTGTTTGAAACTCAAAGGTCCTTGAAGCTCTTTCATAAGAGCATCATTTTAGTGGCACAAATAGAAAAATACCTCTAAACCGTAATGAATGCCACCCAAACTCTCCCCACCCGCTCGCCGTCCTTCACCTCTTTATTCTCCATCTCATTTATGCATTTCAAAACCTTTTTCATTTTCTCCAGCCCCCGTGGAAGTCCGGTTTATTTTAGGCCTTGAGGTATTTTGCTCGGGTGCAAAAGAGAACTAGATCCACTTGTTTTTTCACCACCACAGTGTGCCCTGCACTGCAGTACAGGCCCCACTGGTCCATCGAATGTACAACTCGAACAGTCTGGTCCTGCGTGGAATTACATTACCTGACGGTTAGTATGTTCTAAGCCAGCCAAGGAAGTTCCTGTCCATGGGACTGACCACATCTGCACTTGATTGTCCACAACGTACGCCAATCCACTGGCAAAAAGATAACATTGAATCCATAATCAGTTGATTCAGACTTGATTGTATTTGACGCAACATCTTTTAACTCTCTCTTTGGCGGTCAGATTTTGCTTTGGCGGAACGTCAAATCCTTCTGACGATCGCCAAAGAATTTTCAAGGTAGGAAAAAACCTTGTGTTTATGCACATATATATATTAGGGTTCTTCCCAAACAATGTATTAGTGGTGCTGCACCACCATCACTCTTTCAAGCGCCAACATGTAGGCTAGCATTTAAAAACAGGGGCTGTCCGGAAACACACATTATTCGACTGAGTCGTTTTTTCCCATTACGGTGCGATTGGTTAAAAGTTTTAATGTAATGTGAGGCTAACGCTTCAAAAAGACAGATAATATCACGAGTAAGTGCTTTGTGGAGGGAGACGGCTCCCGGATCCACCCTCGATCCGAGTCCGTCTGGATTATGGCAGAGCTTCAATTCAAAGCGGGTTCAACACTTGACTAGTAAAAGTGTTGTGCCAAGATAATATGCTGGGACTTGAGCACTGCTGTATCTTGTCCGTTGCTCTTTCCCCTCAGCTTTCACTGATGTGACCTCCCACAGTCTTGCGAATATCCGTGGTTGTCCACAGTCTGACTGCAAGCTTGATAGCTTGATAGCTGTTCTATTTTTTCCCGTCAGAGAGTTGTGTGGGGCTCATTGAAGAATAATAGTTTAATATTCTTATGAGGTAGCGATGGCATCATCAGTGGCA
The DNA here is from genome assembly GCF_949987615.1 of Pollachius pollachius. Taxonomy (NCBI): domain Eukaryota; kingdom Metazoa; phylum Chordata; class Actinopteri; order Gadiformes; family Gadidae; genus Pollachius; species Pollachius pollachius. Next base: position 48,980,505 of record NC_136934.1, on the reverse strand, counting down.
TTTTACAGCCTGTCAAACAGAGGGGTCTTTGTGCAGAGGAGCATGCATGTGCGCACACACACACACACACACACACACACACACACACACACACACACACACACACATACGCACAGACACCTACGCAGTCTTTCTGGTAATATCTTCTCCACACACTGCTGGCTCTATGCTGGGAACTGCTCTTGCATCAGAGAGCCTTTTTAGGTATTTGTGCAATCTAATGTTCTGGCCTTTGAAGTGTCATGTCCATTTTGTCTAGATTCATGTCAGCGAATGCGTGTGTGTTTGCGCATGAAGGCCTGTGTGCTTGCTGTTATGCATATCCAATTTGAAGCAAAGGTCAGATGGACACACTGCTGCAAGCTAAACAAATCTGTGATACGCTCTCTCTCTCTCTCTCTCTCTCTCTCTCTCTCTCTCCGTGCTTCCTTCTCCCACCCGCTCTCTGGAAATGTTCACCAGCTAACAGCTCGAATAAAACCCTTGTTTTCGCTCAACGAAGGCAAACTTACGTATGGTTCATGAAGCCCTCTTTAACATGGCACCTGTCCTAATTATGAATGGTTTCTATGTATCATTACACCTCAAATCATGTTAATTGAAAAAGGTTGTGTTCCCATCTGACTCTTTTCTGTTCAGCTACTGCAGCCCCTCCACCTTGGCTTTAATTCCTTGTCAGCAGCCTCCCTATAGGAGCAAAAACTGATTTGTCTGGTGTGACATCTGGGATTACCTATGAAAATTCAATTTCACATCCAAATGAATTTGCAGTATTAGTTTCATTAGATCTGAATATTAATTTGCATCTGCACCTATTAATTCCAAATTAGATTGGCTTTTTTTCTCTTTTTTTTTACCTCCACTTAGGTAATTCTACACTGATTATCAACGTGCAGCTATTTTCCTCAAATAGCCTGCGGCACGGCTTTAAAGGAACATTGGCTGCTTCCTCCTGGGCCATTAGCAGATTCTCGTTAAAGAACTGACTTCATAAAATAATTTTCTAAAGTCAATCCAACCTTACTTTCTGTTGCTTTAGCCGGGCGCTGATTTGCAGGGTTGGTTCAGGTCACCCGCCTGCTTTTCCATAATGGTCATGCATCTCTTATAGTGTGATAAAGTGCCTATTTGAATATGTGATGACAGGGACATTGGTTGTAATGCATCCACAAATGTCCCCACACAGGGGGATGAGGTGCAGCTGTTCGACCATGTATTATTCTGTCAGTACTCACAAGTCTTAATCGAACGTGGCCATGTGTTGTTGAAAGTCCAAATACTTGGCAAACTATCATTACAAACGTAATATACGACTGAAATGTAATTCCCGCCAAACATAATTTGTTCCTATTTAAAGATTGCTTCAAAAAACTGTGTAGACCAGAAGAGACAGCTGCTTGACGCCCAGAAGATGAAGTGTATGGTTATTGGTCATTATTTTTCAGCATCTGTCGAAAGACGGATTAGGCCAGATGTTCCTCTCCAGTGTCCTCTAGCTCCAGCCGTGTTGCCGCAGCGTTTGTTGCTCTTTAGGCCTGCTCGTATAATCCCTCTGTCCGATGCCATTGTCAGTCTGCCTTCTTTTCAAACGGTTAAGACTCTAAGGGTGCTACCTCCAAAACACAGCTCAATTCTAGCAGGTATCCATTTGTTTAGCTTTCAGATTTTATTCTGTCGTTCTCATGGACCTGCAGTTAGCCTCCTACGCACACACACACACGCACGCACACAAACACACAGACACGCAAACACAAACGCACACACACACACACACACACACACACACACAGACCTACACACACGCAAACACGTGCAGACCTGAGCGCAAGCACACACACACAGAAACACACACACATACACGCACACCCACACACAGACACTACTCGCACAAACAAACAGAGGCACACACGCGCACAGTCTTTCGCGCACACACATGCAGACCTAGGCACACACAGACCAGCGCAATTTTCTTTTTTTTACAACTCACAAATAAAAGAGCACTTACTGGGCCCCGATAATACCTGGTTCCTGGAACCCAACGCCTACTTGTGTGCAAGCACCTGAGCGGCGCACATAAATCTCAGCCTTGGCAAGGTCTCAGAGTATAGTTAGTTAGAGCCTCGGTGGGTGTACGATGTTTAACGATCATAAACGGGTCTGTTGTGATTCAGTTAATTGATGGTTCAACATTGGGCCTTCCAAACAACCTGAAGGCAAATCCTCCAATTTGGCCTTCCCAGCAGTCAGGGCGATTTGAGGCTTTCCGGGCGGACCGTGATGCCTGCTCTCAGAGCCAAGATTTATGCCCCTACCCGCCGCGTTACCACTTGTTAGAGGCGTCAATGCCTTCGGTGGGATTCATGTTTTTCGAGCGGTGTTGGGGAGCTGCCTAGTGTTGCAGTCCGTTACTCTGGGAAGTGACAATAGTAACGAGCACAACTTCTACGCGTCTCATGCAAACGTAGCCTTTGATTGCTTGGCTCGTACAGTGGAGCAAAATAAAAATAAATAATCCCTTTTTAATTAAACGTGAAACAAAGTTGGGCTCCGAGGGACAATCTGGGTTCCAGTTTTATTTTTGTGTGTTGCTATTATTCATTAGTTGAATGGACAGCAAATACCTCCATGGAACCAGGGCTTTGCATGTTGATAGAAGCTTAATAGAGGCAGGCGTGTCTGTTTGAATGATCCTTTTGCATGGGCTCAATTCTCTTTCATGGGCCTTTTTAAACGGCTGCTGATCGCTGTTCTTGTCCACTCGTCTTCCTGGATCAGAGTATTTGCATGGCGGCCGGCAGACCGCTGATGGCGTAAACAAAAAAGTCCATATTGACCGTTTGCAGTTTGGTGCCGCAGCCTATTGTCACCGCCGTGTGGAACGATGAATGATCGTGACAACATGGCGTACAACATGTGGCGGGTGTCTCTCGCTCGCTCGCTCCCTCTCTCTCCCTCCCTCTCTCTCTCTCTCTCTCTCTTTCTCTGTCTCTCTCTGTCTGTCTCTCTCCCTCTCTCTCGCTCTCGCTCTCTCTCTCTCTCTCCCCATCCCTCTCTCTCTCCCTCCCCCTCCCTCCCTCCCTCCCTCCCATGTGTTATCGCTGGGGCCCCTCCCCTCGTGAATGTTCTGTTTCCTGAGTGATTGGAGAGAGGCTCCTGGGGGAGCCGTCTCAGTGCCGTGCACAGACGCCCTGGAACAATACGTCTTCGAGAAACCCCCGCCCGCCCGCCCAGACCGGAGTGCATGCTGTCAACTTGGTGACCCTAAGTGTGTGTGTGTGTGTGGGGGGGGGATTTAATCAAGGTGAATCTTTCATCTCCCAATGCTTTATTTCAATGCTGAGTCAATCCCAGTAGGGCTAATGATAAGTCACTGTCATAAGGAAAGTTGATGAAATATATGTGCATCTCTGCCTGTATGCCTCACTTTTTACTGTTTACTTTACGCCTCATGAAAAACATTTTTCATGGGAAAATTCACTGCTGGTATTGATTTTATATCATGTCAGTTTTGGTTTTGGTCTTGAAAACCTATATTCATTCTTAAATCAATACAGTTTGACAACACTGATGGCTTCGTGAACTGATTCTATATTAATGCTCAACAATTAGGCCTGTGTGTGTGTGTGTGTGTGTGTGTGTGTGTGTGTGTGTGTGTGTGTGTGTTTTCTTTTCTGGAGCTAGTAGTATGGCACACTGTCCTAGTTGGTCACAAGGCTGGGTTTACAGACAGCTTTGTTCTCATGCAGGTTTCTGTGGCATTATTGTGACTGTGATGGAATAGTTTCTGCAGCCTCAGTGGGGCAGTATCATTCATTATAATAACAAAAGATAGCATGCAGACACAATATGGTCATCTGTTATGGAATGACCGCAATGCAGAGCTGAGTGAGTTCAGCGCATAACAAAAGTCTTTATTGTAACCTGCGGGTGTTTAAAGCGTATACCAAATGATGTTATCTGTGTTTTAGGCCTGGCTACTGATTCCTGTTATTTAGGTTTAAAGTCAAGCATGTTCATGGATTGAAACTTTCTTTTTTACGTCCATGTTATCAGGAATGAGGCTGTGATTCTGGCACTGTTGGATTGTCTTGTTATCGGGGTTGTTTTTTTTAGCCGTCCATTTACTTTAATGATTGGCCCTGAACTTGAATTTGGCTAGGGCCGTGGTTGGCTGGCTTGAATACTGAATTACTTGTAACTTTATTGATTTTGTTTTCCTCCTATGAGGAAGGTAATGACATTTTCTGATGAATCTGACACTACTGTGATAGAGTTTAAAGGGGAGCTGATCTATAGCCTGCATGTTTTGTGTGTCTTGACTGCTGCCCCAAGGGCCTCTAGGATGTGTGTGTGTGTGCGTGCGTGTGTGTGCGCGCGTACGTGTTTGGTTGTGCGCGCGTGTGCCCTTATGTGCCTTTGTTTGTTTGTAGCTCACAATGGCAGACATGGGAGAGAGGATGTGTGCGTTTCTAATAAACAACTTACGGATAATTGTAAATAATTCTGAAATGGAAGTCATTTCTCAAGACAAAAACAAGGCTTCAAGTTTGAACGGGGAAGGGAGAGCTGGACAGTCATGAGCTAACACACAATCAAACAAGGCTAACCAAATTGTTCTATCAAGAATAATTAAGTTCCACATCGAACACACGTGGGTACTATGCACAGCATTCTTTAATAGCATGTTGCAAAGAACACACACACACACACACACACACACACACTAGCAAAGCATCACTCAACCATGCCAAGCCTCACACTTATCTCAAGGAGACTAGATTACTGGAGCAGATTTTGCTGAATGTGCAGTTGTAAAGCAGCCCAGCGTTGGGAAGGGAACTGCGTTGGGAATGATTTCATTAAGGTTTTACCGATCGCGTACGTGCAGGCTTTCCACATGGATGACCATATGCATCGCTACGCACACACATTTTGAATTACATGTAGAAAAATGCAAAACAGACACATACGCATAAACACACGCTCTCACTGACATGCAGCTGAATGTAAAACAGACACACACATCCCCACACGTACACACACACAAGTATGCATCCTGTCTCTCCTGCAAACAATTGGATGCACACACACACACACCCACACACACACACACACACACCAGCTGTGCTCCAATGCGATGTGCTCCTGTTGTTTTTCAAACCTATGTATTGGTAGTTTTCAGCTCCACTGGTCTGAACACATTATTCTATTTCTCTCTTTCCCTGTGTTCCGCACTTACACACACATACACACACACCCATCGCACGGTGCACTGTTTAAATTCAACATACTGAAGGGACTCTGAACTGCTGAACTGCTGGCCAATCACATTAGCTTCAGCGGGGTATAGACTCACACTGGACACTCATTTACATGATTTGTTTTCTGGTGGTGTTGTCTTTTTCCTACTTTAGAGGCACTCCATATGTCGGACAATACTGTTTGTCCAATAATTCAACGTGATATTGACTTGTAAATATGGGATGTTATGGCATAGCCCCAATTTGTGCAGGAATCGTTGGCAGTGAAGCTTAGGAAGAGGAGGACGTCAACGTTTCGCCGTCTACAAAGCACCTTGTTTGGGATTTGATTGATTTGATTGCCTTTTTACGTGCAGATAAAGAAAGTGTGTTTTTAGTCATGCCGTGCACTTCACAAGGCAACCCTAGACGGCATTGGTCTCCTGAACGCTGACCAAATACTGCTAAGCATGTCATCTACAGCTGCCTCGCTGATTGTAATCAAGCAATCTTGACGCTTATCACAAACTGCTTTTTTACTTTATTATTTTATACATTTTTTTACACATTATTATTTTTTTTTTACATGTTTTTTTGTCACAATTTTAAACGACGATATCCGGGCAGAAGATGTCTCAACACACCATCTATTGCCCAACTCGACGGTCTGGTGGGGTAGTGTGCATAGCATCCGGAAGGGCTCATCCGGAGCAGGCCAGCCGTTCAGCGAGAGACCTTGCCTGAGAGTGAGTAAATCAGCCAGGGACGTACGGTCAGTCCCACCGCGATGCAGAGAGTCGGTCCTTCGAGGGCCCCGTGTTGGTCTACCATCGAATTGCTTACCATGTGACGGGAGAGAATAGATCCGAAACCTGATGTTACCAGATGAATTATCTCCGTGTTGGGACAGGTTGAGATCGTCCGCCTAGCCTGCGATGGGGTGGATCGCGGTATTACTCACACAAACCACTCATGCAGCTCGTCAGCCCGTGCGAGCTCATGAAAGTCCAATGGGTTCGCCCGGTGCTTTCGAATAGTAAACAGTATCACCCTGAAAGGGAGAAGTCGCCTTTCACACTGATCCATTCTCTCTGGGCATAATGAATGCAATGCCACTGCTGCCGTCTGCCTTCAAGTTACAAGCATACACATCCTCACACACACACACACACACACACTCTCTCGCACACACGCACACACACAAACGCACACATGCACGCTCTCTCTCTCACGCACACACCAAACCAACACACACACACACACACACACACACACACACACACACACACACACACACACACACACACACACACAACACCACACAGAGGGATAACAGGCAGATAAGAGGCGCTTGGTGGCACACTCAGGGACACAGGCCCATCGGAAAAGACCTTGGGTGGACAAGGCGTTGGACGGGGGTCCTCCGGGGAGCTGGGGGAGTCGGGAGGGAGAACAGGGGGGCTCCAGCAGGCGCCATGGGGAGCACGAGACTAAGTGGCGCAGAGCTGGTGAGGTCAAACACAAAGGATGGATTCAGCAGCCCCAGCCCTGGGTCCCAGCTGCTGTGTGACACGCGCACGCACACACGCACACACACACACACACAAACGGGTGCACTCTCACTGACACGCACACATGCATACACTTGTTCTTCAGAAGCTCCCAAGGGTCCCCAACACACACACACACACACACACACACACACTTACACAGACACAAACACACACACGCAGGCTTGTGTTTTAGAACTTCCCCAGGGCCTCACACACACACACACACAGTGTGTGATCAATTATGAAACTTGCAGCAACTGGAGAGTGAAGCCTTTGTGTGCGTGGTCATCGCTCTGTACATTTGGTACTCCCTCTTGTTGCTGTTTTTCAAGGTTTTATTATTGGCATCGCTTGAAAAACACGCTGACACCACCGCGGCCAGCAGCCCCAAGTGATTCTCATTTCATCCAACAGTTGTGACCGTGACGGCCACTATCTGCTGTTAGTGTGTCCGTCCGTGTGTGAGACCTTGCCGTGTCTCTTCCTCATCGTCTCTGTATCTGTTCCACACCGTGCCGGTATACAGCAGAGTGCCGTTCTTCACTTCGCCAGGCAATTGCGATCACAAGTTCACAAAGCCGTACACCTCACCATAGTAATAGGAGCTAAGGGATGCATTAGTAAGGTGTTAGTGCTGGTAAAAGAAAAATATGTTATCAGTGACTCGTTGTTCTTAGTCCCTACAAACCGGCCATCCAAATCCTTGTGATAATAATAATAATGATACATTATGTGTCTTTGTGTTTGGTTTTAAGTAAATAACACACACATTGTGCTTCAAAGAATCCCATCAGTTATTTGTTGGCACGGGTGATCGGGACAGGGCAAAGCCTGTTCAATGATCCTGAGGCTTAGAGACAAGCGCCTCCAACATATGGAGTGTGTAGGGGGAATCGGTGTCAAAATGGAAATTTCCAGAAACTTTGGTAATCCTTGAGTTTAGTTTCCCCAGTGCTGTTCTCTCGCTCCATCTCTGACTCTTAGCTTTTGATGTCCTTTTATTCCACAGGCTCTGTCTGACGTGACATAACACGGATTTGGTGTCCTCCACGGTGACTTTGAGACTAAGCCGTTGACTTATTGTCGACGGGGTTTTTGTTCTGCCGAAGTAACGACTTTAATTCGATTTGTCTATTCAACGTACACACGTCTAATGCGTCTAATAAGCTAAGGACCGATCAACCTCTCCACCCCCCCCCCCCCCCCCCCCCCCGCCTTTGTTTTTCATAATGCCAAACTCCAGCAGCAATCAATGCATGGATCCATACACTCACAAATATATGCACATGCCTGTACACAATCACTTTGATACGTGATGCCCAGAGCCTTTTCTAATTAACTTTCCAGCAAACGCTTTGTCGTTTAACCTGCTGCTCAAGAGACCTTTATTTAGGAGTCTCTCTCGCTCTCAATCTTTCCCTAACTCTCTCTCTCTCACTCTCGCTCTTTCTCTCTCTCTCCCGCCCTCTCTCTCTCGCGCTAAACACAACAGGGCTTTTCTCTTTTTGTTATTGAGGCAAGGCTGTTTGCCAGAGAGACAATAGAGCCGCTCTCTCCATCTCCTTGCCTTCTCTGTGTTTTGCCCACTCACATGCACCAGGGATTTCACTGGCAATCATCGCCTGCACTCGCTATCGGCTTCATTGTCTTTAGAGCGTTCCCTGTTTGGCTCTGGTGTCAGTTCACTTCAAATCCGCCGTGCTCTGGCTTTAATTCCTCTTGAATTTTTTTTTTTTTTTTTAGAAGATATCAAATGCGAGCAAATTATCACAGCCAAAAGACAACAAACATACAAACATAACAACTAAGTGTGTAATAAAGGGGATTCTGTTACACTTGATGCGTGGAGCCGTCCCCGTACCGAGGGAGTTGTCATGTGGCCGCGGTCCATGCATCGTCCGCCGTCTCTGCCTGGGCGTCTCGCCCACTAAGGTTCCGCTCCAGGCTTTAGCTCTCGTGCTTTTACTATATTGTCTCCCGCCGCTCAAACCGTGTAGTCCCGACCACTTCTCATTGTCTGCCGTCATAGCAGCGCTGATAGCCATAATACGGATCTCTCCAGAGAGATGAGGGTGGTGATGAGGTTCCAGGGGTGAAGACACAGGACAACACAATCCTGTTACATGCAATAGTTTTATCTTGGCATAAACTATGGAAAGTCGCTATCCGATATTCAGCGGTGGCACACGACGACAGCGACGGCATTCGGTCTAATCTGTAATGCGACTTTATTGCTGTACTGTTTATTGTAATTCCTATGTAATGGCAATCAGCTTGAAGTGGATTGTAGACGGAGTGATTGATGTATAATCGTTGTGATCACCCTATCATGGGACACGGATGCATCGAGGGGAGATCACAGGCAAGCCAGGAGTAATTAAGCCAAATACAGCAACAACAACAACAGCCACCCAAGCACATATTTCTCTGGTGCCTACTTGTGTTCTTCAGACCCATTATGCAGCGCCGTCACGACAACGGCGTGAACGTCACAGCCAGAAAACTCCCCCAGGGCCGGACAGATGAAGTTCACGAGACATTCCGCCACTTACCCTCCCCCCCCAAGTCACACAGAACCCCGCGAATATACACAAACACAGGCTGCACGTATCCAACCGATCTGTATCGTCACTCCTCCTCAATCCTTGCCCCCAGCCCCCCTGCATCAAATTCCACTCTTTCTAATTCCCTCCCGAGCCTTACTTAGCTGCATGAAACGTATATGCATGCATTATTCGAATTATCCCCGGAAAAAAGTTTGACCGTCTTCACATTGACCGCCTTCTTGTGTATTGCCTTCTCCCGGGCGGCCGGCTGGCCGAGGCTTCGGTGGGTGTCAGTGTCTGGCGATGAAGACGGATCGACCCGACAGGCAGACAGACTCTTAAGGGAGGCTCATCGGTTCCTCAGCCGCCGCCAACGCTTTCATGTGCTGCGGTTTTAATTGAACTTGATTGAAGGTAGCGGCTTTGTCACACGCTCCAGCGAGCTGTGTGTCTCTGCTCTCTCAGACCGGTGGGGTTATGCCTTCCCCACCGGCAGCGCATTGAACACCTGCCATGGCTGGGTGGATGGATAGTCTATTCGCATTGAGGATGGATAGTATATATACTGTATATATGGACACATTTTTATAAGGTTTACGTATTTTCCTGTACTCCCGTACTTAACGGCTCACTTTGCACATTCCCAAAAGTCCCGTGTTTGTGGGTCCCTGTTTGTGTCTATTTTGGGAAATGTGCGCGCGTGTGCGATTGTGTGATTTATAGGCTGCCTCTCGCTCTGTGTTAGCGTATGTGCCTTTCGAGGGCTGACTCGCTGTCACTCTCGGTTTGGACTGACTGACGGATGGAGGGAGGGGGGGGCACGGCGGCTAATACTGTGTTGTGATCCTAGACAAATGGTCAGCAGTGACATCCTCTCTCTCTCTCTCTCTCTCTCTCGCTCTCTCTCTCTCTCGTGCTTAACTCACTCACTCACACTTGCAAATACCCTCGGCGTAAATCGACCATAAGCATTGCCCTCATATATAGTCATGAACATGCAAAAATAGGCCTTAACACACACACAGTAATATACCCACATTCGCAAACACACACACACACACGCACACACATGCACACACCCGCACAAACTCACAAACAGACCACTATCTGTCTCTTGAGATTAATGTTGGTGTGATCCACTCAGCTGGCCGTGATCACATTAAGATGGATGTACCCCCTGGTGTGTGTGTGTGTGTGTGTGTGTGTGTGTCTTTGTTTATGTGCACGCCTAGTGCTCCTAGGGCCCCATCTGTGCTTTCTCCAGGGCTGGGTCCTGTGACCTAGCTCCCTTCCTCGGTGCCCTCCGCCTGGGTAAGAGACACCCTGACGGACGGGGGAAAGATGGAGGGCGGCCGTGCAGCCAAAGAGATGGAGCATCTCTGTCTCACTAACGAGAGCTGCGCTTTCACCATTACCTTATTAAGGGCTGAGATGGATGGTCGCTCCACAGAAAGCGCTGTGTAGCGTTGGAAAGATATATAGATGTACCATTTATGACATGGTGGTGGAATTAAATAATCGCTGGAATGGATGGATAAGACACGGGGATTAGGGGAGATAATGCAATAGCCCTTTGAGATTATGGACGATGTCGTCTTGCTGAAGATAAGTTTAATTTCTGTGTGAGACTGTGGTCACGTTTTCTTTATTGATTCTTGTTGGATGCACATTCTGTGTCTATTTGGAAATTGGTTAGAGGGTTATTTAGTATATCTGCGCCACCATTTTTTATACATTTTGAAAACAATCGAAAACCAAACTGCCTTGTATCGAAGATCCATGTGTTTTTGTGGGTATAAAATAATAGTCAAATAAAAGTCAGCTGCTTCGAAAGATTTGAACAAGGGCGGGGACTCTTAAGTGTTGCGGCGCTACATCCTCACACACACAAATCTCTAATTCAATTCTTGAGCGCCCCAAATGGCATTTGCTTTGACATAAAACAACCGTTTTTAGCTCCATCCAGCCAATGGAACGCCTTGTATTTAGCCCCTGGCGTGTTCCCTGTTATGCTGACCAAATCTAGGGTTACCCGAAAATGAAAGGGTCCAAAAATACACCATTTTCAGTGACAACAACATCATTGAGGTCTGCTTTCGTTCCCCCCTACCCTCCCCGGTCCCCATCCGAGGTTCCAAACCGCGCACCCCACTCCACCGTATCGAATTAGCTGCCGAAAGTGTCACACTTGTCGAGCACAGCACACAAACACCTTATTTGTGTGGATTCATGGGTGAACTCGTTTTTTCTTTCTTCCTTTCAACAGGCGACTTAGAAAATTGCTTCACCCCCCACCTCTCCTCCAAACACACACAAAGACACGGATGCACGCGCACACGCGCAACTCTGTGGCTTGGGATTGCGCACGAAACACAATCACAACCACATAGACAATGGAACCATCAGTTCCGTGTTAGTGTTCGTCAAACTAGTTTCAGCTACTGGGCTGCTCTTCTGAAGCGCATTGATCCGTGGAGCTATTTTGGTCTGCTTTTTCCTTTCCCTCTGGTCTGGCATGCTGGACAACAACCACCATTACTTCTCTTCCACACTCATATCTTTTTCTCTCAGTCCTCCTAAATTGCGTGTATGTGGCTGTGTGTGTGTGTGTGTGTGTGTGTGTGTTGGTGAGGGTTGGTGTGTCTGCTTGTGTGTGTGTGTGCTTGTGTGTGCTTATCCCTGTGTGTGTGTGTGTGTGTGTGTAAGTGTGTGCACGCATGAGAGGGGTCTCACATAAGACCACTTCTTGCCCCGGGGCTGCCGAGACAACAGCCCGATGCTATTCTGGTGGCCGGTCAAAGGGCCACCACAGCGCTCACTGTTAAACTGATGAACGGCACGCTGCCTTCGCCCCACTGGTGGGGGTGTCGGGGTTACAGGAGGGATTATCAGCCGAGCAACATGATGTTGAGTGTAGCGCTGTCGACCGTGCGCTGATCACCTGTGGTTCTCCCTGCGTGCCCGACATCTAGGCTGGAAAGCACGCTTGAGAGGCTGTTGTCGTAAGGCGCTTTGAGTCACTACAGTGGCCTTTCTAAGGGGCTTTACAAATAGAAGTCGGGTTCAGATGAATTAACACATAAACCAATACAAATTCTATATGTATCTATGTATGTATGTGTATATATGTACAGTATATGCATGTATGTGTGTGTAAGTGTGTGTATGTATGTATATTTATGTGTATAGGTGTAAATACATGTATGCATGAGGTGTGAGTCCGTGAACGTGTTTTGTGCCTATGTTTATACGTTGGTGCCAGTCTATGTATCCACGTTGCTCTGAGAATAACCAGGGCCGGCTCTCCTTCGTCCAGGTGTCTGAACGCGTGCACCTACTGCAAGACCAAGCACGCCCGGGGGGATCTGGCCAGCTACCCCGTCGAGGAGCTGGTGAAGAGGGCCCGGCAGTCCTTCCAGGGTGAGTGGGTTACGGCACACACACTGGATCCAGACGGCCGTGCTCTGCCGAACACCGACGGGGCCCATGTCGGAGCTGGGCGCGGGCGCAAGTCTGTCCGCGCTCCGCTGTCGTCGGATGGCGATAACGTCGCCCGCTAACGAGCCCTTGTGTTGGGTTTATTGTCGCGTGCGTGTGTGTTGTGCAAGCTGAGTTTGAGTAACGGCAAGGGGACACGCACACACACACATACAGATATTATAAGAAGCATTTAAGAACATTTATATGAGGCGATTCTAGTATTATGTTAAATATATACCTAGAATGCCTCCAATAAGACGATCGCGTCGCCCACATATGCATGCCCGAACTATTATTCACGGCAATACGGCAATAAAACCTCTGTTGATTAAATATCCATGAATTAGTCAAGCTTCTGTTCAGCTGCTGCTGTTGAATATTCCACTTCACCAGAGGGACTGGAATAATGAGTCATCTTTTTTTTGGGGTCACTGTGTGTGCGTGCGTGTGTGTGTGCGCGTGTGTGTGTGTGTGTGTGTGTGTGTGTGTGTGTGTGTGTGTGTGTGTGTGTGTGTGTGTGTGTGTGTGTGTGTGTCTGTGCGCGTGTGTGTTCTGTCCTAAGAAGGAGAATGACAGTGCAGGGGATGGGGTCTGGATGGGGGGCGTAGGGTGGTCTGTGGGGAGTGTGTGTATTCTTTGTAACACATGTTGATGTTTGTTTGGTTGCGTGCGGGTAGGTGGGGGAGGAGGAGCACAGGGGGTGGGAGATGGTAGTGGTGGAGGGGGAGGAGGAGGAGGGGGAGGTTGTAGGGGAGGAGGAGGAGGAGTTGTGGGGTTGTAGGAGGTGGGGGGGGTGGTGGTGGGGGTGGTGGTTCTGGTGGAGAAGGGGTAGGTTGTGGAGGAGTAGGGAGTGAGAGGTGGAGGAGGAAGAGGAGCAGCAGGAGGACGGGGGGGTGGACGAGGAGGAGGGGGGTGGAGGAGGAGGAGGAGGGGGAGGAAGGAGGAGGAGGAGGAGGACGGGGGTGGAGGAGGAGGAAGAGGAGGAGGAGGACGGGGGTGGAGGAGGAGGAAGAGGAGGAGGGGGTGGAGGCGGAGGAGGAGGAGGGGGACGGGGGATGGAGGAGGAGGAGGAGGAGGTGGGAGGAGGGGGGGTGGAGGAGGAGGAGGGGGGAGGAGGAGGAGGAGGAAGAGGAGGGGGAGGACGGGGGGTGGAGGAGGAGGAGGGGGGGTGGAGGAGGAGGAGGTGGGAGGAGGGGGGGTGGAGGAGGAGGAGGGGGAGGAGGAGGAGGAGGAAGAGGAGGGGGAGGACGGGGGGTGGAGGAGGAGGAGGGGGGTGGAGGAGGAGGTGGAGGAGGGGGAGGGGGAGGGGGGGGAGGAGGAGGAAGAGGAAGAGGAGGAGGAGGAGGAGGACGGGAGGGGGAGGAGGGGGGGAGGTGGACGAGGAGGAGGACGGGGGGTGGAGGAGGAGGAGGGGGAGGAGGAGGAGGAGGAGGTGGAGGAGGAGGAGGAGGAGGAGGGGGGTGGAGGAGGAGGAGGGGGGAGGCTTGCCAGTTGGTTCTGGTTGGAGGCGAGCAGAACAGCTGTTGGTCCCGGGCCACTACAGGCCTGCCCCGGGCAGGTCGGCGAAGGGCGAGTCCACTGACTGATACCGCGCTGCTCCTTCTAGGGTTGGCCGCTAACATTCAACCACATTTATTATAGTCCTCATTTATTAACGTTGCCCACGACCAGGCTGATGGAGTAATGAGATAAGTGGTTAGAGATGAAGACGTATATAATAAATAAATACAATTTAAATGAATAACACTTAGCGTTTGAAGAAAACGGTAGCAGATGTATGAGCCACCTATAGGCGGCTGTAGGAATCATGATTATACAGATATCTACTGTTCTCACCGCGACGCAGTGAGTCGGTCCTCCGAGGGCCGGTAACATCCTTCGATGTTACCGGATGAATTATCTCCGTGTTGGGACAGGTTGAGATCGTCCGCCTAGCCTGCGATGGGGTGGATCGCGGTATTACTCACACAAACCTCTCATGCAGCTCGTCAGCCCTGTTCTCCGGATCACTCCATGGGAACCTCTTCAGAGTAAGAGCTGGGTGGGTGGGAGGGACGCATCATCGCCCCGGATGGAGACGTGCTCGTGTGTGTGCGGGGTCTCGCTGTCACTCGGGTTGTTGAAGTCTTGCCAAGCGCCACTCCTGTGGCTGTCTCGGTGTGTCCCAGGGAACACAAGGCATGATGGTTCAGAGAGGGGGGGGGGAATGAAAGAGAGGATGCACCCTTGACAAGGTCACAGTTGTGTAAAATAGGGATTTGAAAAAAAAAAAGAAAAGAAATATAAAATAAAGATCCTTTCCAGATCGGGCTTAAACAGCGGCATCTGTGCCAGTGTGCTGCCTCTGGGCTGGCCAGTCAAGGACGAACTCACCAGCTGCCTTGAACTTTGTTCACAGAGGGAAGAGCTTAGAGAGTGTGTGTGTGTGTGTGGGGGGGGGGGGGAGGAATGTGTGTGTGTATGCACGCACGTTCGTGCACACCTCCTGCATGTGCACATGTGTTTGGATGGTTTGTTTGCTAGTGTCACTCTGAAGCCGTTTGGGGAAGTTGGTTACGGTCTTGTGCGGAGCTCCCACCACTGTCAGGTGTGAAGCCACCTCTGTCATCTGATAGGGTGTGTGTGTGTGTGTGGGGGGGGGGGGAAATAGGGAAGAGAGGCATATCTGGATGGGCACATGTCTTGTTGTTCCGCACTTGTATCAGCAGCAGTCAGCGTAGGAGCGTGCGTGCCTTTGTGTGTCGTGAGTGTGTGTGTGTGTGTGTGCGTGTGGGGGCGCGGCCTGTCCGTTGAAACGCAGGAAATGTGACCGAGCAACGGTTGGTTTGTTTGTTGCGAGAAAATGAAACGAGCGCAGTGAAAGAGGAAGCTCAGGTTTCCCGCCTGTCACCGGGGCCTGACAGGGGGGCTGAGAGAAAGAGTAGGAAAGAGAGAGGAAGAAAAAACAAGATGGAGGGATGGGACTTTCTGCTTCAGCACAAAAAGGGCGGAGTATCGAGGCGGCGTGCGGCGGTGCGTCCTGTTTACCGCGAGGGATGGCCAGGGGCAGGTTTATCGGGAGAGCGATCGCCTCTGAAATACAAAAGAAGGGGAAAGGGGAGAAAGAGAGGCGTGGGAGTGGAGCGAGCGGCAGCGCTCACTCTGCATTATAAGTGAGTGGTTTGACGCTGGACGCAGTGTTACTCTGCTGGTGGCTCCTCTCTACATGCTCGGGAGCCCAACGCACTCCCTAGCTCCCTCGCTCGCTCTCTCTCTCTCTCTCTGTCTTACTCACTCACGCACTTACTCCCTCAATCCCTCCCTCATTCACTCACGCACACCCTCCCTCTATCCTTCACTCACTCACTCACTCACTCACTCACTCACTCACTCACTCACTCACTCACTCCCTAGCTCCCTCGCTCGCTCTCTCTCTCTCTTACTCACTCACGCACTTACTCCCTCAATCCCTCCCTCATTCACTCACGCACACCCTCCCTCTATCCCTCACTCACTCGCTCGCTCACTTACTCCCTTACTCCCTCACTCGCTCACTCACTCTCTCACTCTCTCACTCGCTCACTCGCTCCCTCGCTCACTCACTCCCTCACTCCCTCACTCGCTCACTCACTCACTCTCTCACTCGCTCACTCGCTCACTCTCTCACTCGCTCACTCGCTCACTCGCTCTCTCACTCCCTCACTCCCTCACTCCCTCCCTCCCTCGCTCGCTCGCTCGCTCACTCACTCACTCGCTCGCTCACTTACTCCCTTACTCCCTCACTCGCTCACTCACTCTCTCACTCTCTCACTCGCTCACTCGCTCCCTCGCTCACTCACTCCCTCACTCCCTCACTCGCTCACTCACTCACTCTCTCACTCGCTCACTCGCTCACTCTCTCACTCGCTCACTCGCTCACTCGCTCTCTCACTCCCTCACTCCCTCACTCCCTCCCTCCCTCGCTCGCTCGCTCGCTCACTCACTCACTCACTCACTCACTCACTCACTCACTCACTCACTCACTCACTCACTCACTCACTCACTCACACTCTCGCTCACTCACTCCCTCACTCTCTCGCTCACTCTCTCGCTCACTCTCTCGCTCACTCACTCCCTCACTCTCTTACTCCCTCCCTCCCTTACCCCCTCACTAGATCCCTCCCTCACATGTCGGAGCCGGCTCTGTTCCTTGCCCACCTCTCTGTCGACGCCCTCTCTCTCTCCCCTTTCATCTCCCTCTAAAAGTCTGTTTCTCACAGTGAGGCTCTCATCTGCCGGCAGTCTCCCGTCTGCGGACCAAAGTGCTGCACGCATTTTCCCCTTTCTGTCAATGATGAGCTTGAAGTGACTTGATAAATACTTTAGATTGATGATAATAAGACGGAACAGTTTCTTGTTCCTTCAAGAGGGCCGACTCTCTCGAGTCTAGACGTTTAACCGGGAGCAACGCTTTGATTCCCTGATCAAAGGCCAGACGGTTATTTTGACAAATGAATTGAGAATTGGTTTCACAGGTATGCTGGATTGTGAGGTCACTTTCTCTGATTCCACATTGGGACAAAGCATGTGTGTACAAGAGGTCTTGAACGAGATGCCCCCCCCCCCCCCCACTCGTGCGATCGCTCTGTCCTCCTTTGAGAAGAATAAAGATCAGTTCACAAACCCACTCACTCACATCATATGCCCACATCAACATGTGAACTGAAGTGACTGAAGTGAATGTGTCCATGACATGACATGACACACACACACTCAGGCACTCAGACACACACACACACACACACACTTTTAAGCCAGCTGGCCCCTTGCACTTATACCTCTGGACAGCCAGCAAGACCCTTGATGGGGGGGTTGTCGGTGAGGGCGTATGTAGGTGGGGGGTGGGAATCCCAAACAGATTACATTAACATCCAATGGCTTGTCTGTATGTATTAGTGAGTGAACAGAGTGAATGTTGTGGATCGAGTCCAGCAATGGTGGTGCTGGACAAGATGACACGGTATCAACTTTGAGGATTTGGGATTATAAACCGATACATACACGGTGTATATATATATATATATATATATGTATATATATATATATAAACCCAAAGTGTTGAAGTGCAGCCAGCCGAAGCGCGCTCCACCCTGCCCCGTCCGTCGGCCTCGCACACGAGCCCCCATAAGGCTCTGAGTGAGGGGTGGGGGCTTTGGTGACACGACGCGAGGGTCGCGGGATTAGCGCGGTATTCCTGGCCTCCGTCTTGGATGGCACATGACAGCTTTGGCGGCGGCGGCGGCGGCGGCGGCGGCACAGACACCGGGAGACAGGCGGACGCGGACGGGCTGAGGGGGGGCCGGCCTCCCCGCTACGGTGACAGGTGTCAGCTCCGGTTTCGCGATGCCGCGGCGAGCGACTGACACGGGCGCTGACCGTCAAAGGCTGGGCGGCGGCGGCCGGCTCCTCCCCCGCCCGCGTCGCCGGTACGTGGCGCAGGCCGACGACGAAAGTGAGGTCGGACGCGTCAACCTTGAATTATTCATTGAGGGTTTTTTTTTTTTGTGTGTGTGTGTGTTGTTCTTTTTTTGCGTTCGTTTTTTGGGTTATGTGCGATGAGAAAGGGACACTGCAGTGTTCGCCTTGAGGACATGGATCCTAATTCAATAAAAAAATGATATGAACTAGACAATGAACACACAAAAAGCGAAGCACAGGGAAAAATGAAATTGAAGGCGCTTTGGCACCGCTGATGATCAATTCAACAGTGTTACGTTTAATGATGTCGTTTTGGCAAAACATAAATTTTTTTTTTACAACTTTGCAAACTTTCCCTCATTGTACAACCCAATGAGCTGGTGTCTCGCAGGGCGGAAGGACACCGGTTGATGGAAAGTGTCCATAAAGAAGGGTGGTGAAAGTGAATTTAGGAAAGAAGCGACGCTCGGTTGATATCTTTTGGCCGGCTTTCAATACGCCTTGGCTCCTTTTCTTAATTTTGTACAAATGAGATGAGAAATGAGACATGCAGCGACAACAACAATGCAAATGACAGATGGACCAAATTCAATTGAGGCAAATTCAAATCCAACTCCCGCCCCCCCCCCCTTCTCTCCTCCCTCCACCCCCTCTCCACGCGTACACTCTTTTTTATCTCTCCCACTCCCTTTCTCTCCCGCGCCCTCCCTCTGCTGCTTGACACTAAGCAGGTGGTTTGATAACCTCTTACTGGTCCGACTTCACACATACGCACACACCGTGTGCACGCGCAGTGTACACACACCCAAAGACCCACACACACACTCGGATGCACACACAAGCACAAAGACAAACACTCAAAGGCACGAACACACACACACACACACACACACACACACACACACACACACACACACACACACACACACACACACACAGTACAGCTTAGTTTAACCTAACTCTACTTAACCTCATGGCTGATTATGCCCAGTCACGGTCTTGCCTGGCCGTGGGTGTGTGTAACTTTGTATCAACTGGCTTTTGGTTCACTGGGCTGGGTCTGAAAGGGGGGAGAGAGGGAAGGCAGGGGGGGGGTTATGAGACATTATCTCCCTCTCCGCTCCACTAAGAACAGTGGGAGAAGAAACAGAGAGGCGTTTGTTAAAGTTGTGTTTGCGCTCTTTCAACCTGTCAGGTCCGTCCGTGTTACGCTGCCTCTTGTCCTCCTGTTTGACCTCTGTTACTTTATTCATTGGCCGGACACGGACAAACAGGGGCTTGTGTGTGTGTGTGTGTGTGTGTGTGTGTGTGTGTGTGTGTGTGTGTGTGTGTGTGTGTGCGTGTGCGTGCGTGCGTGTTTGTGTGTGTGTGTGCACAGAGGGTGCTGCCTCGCCCTGTGATTTAGTGCCAAGCTGGCAGTGGTTACTAGTGAATAGGGGGCCCCTTTCACACAATGGCAAAGCGTGACACTCACACACACACTGACACACACGCGCACACACACACACACACACACACACACACACACACACACACACACACACACCCACACACACAGATTGGTGACATAATAGCAGTCATGCCAGGTGTGCAGGTGGTGCCCTACAGTCTGGTGCTGGCTTGAAGTGTGTGTCACTTCTGTGTGTGTGTGTGTGTGTGTGTGTGCGGGCGTGTATGCGTGTGTCTGTTTTCAGCCACCATCTGCCATGTCCTCTGTGAACCCGCGTCCAAATGTCTGCACTCCGTATCTCTCCATCGGTCCCCACATGTTCGTAGGACCTCCCACCGCTCTCTGTGGCCAACACTGAGACCATCGTCTTGGCTGAGTTTGTGTCCTTCGACACAGCCCGACGATTTGGGTTGTATTAGTCTAAGAAGAAGGGTCACTATTAACAGTACTAGTAATGGTTGCACTGGTAGTTTAGTGTACACCGCAGTGGCAGTATAACTGCTGGGCATCAGGAGCAGAAGTGTAGTTGATAGTAGCAGTGGTTATAGTAGTCGTAGTAGCAGTTCCACCTCCTGCCAATAGGTGGCACTGGGAGACTGGCGTTTGGACCCGATGACCACGTGTTTCTCTTTGAGCCTTGTTGTGATGTTCGCTGGTTTTACACACACATGCTGCGCTGAGACGAGCACGCACATACACGGTTGAAAAATACCACAAGCTCAGGATGGTTTTGAACACACACACACACACACACACACACACGTTCTCAATGTCTTTTGCCTTTCTCATACCGATTGAGACAAACATACTGCAACACACACACACACACACACTGACTCACAGTTGCCTGACTCCCTAAACAACACAGTGTAATTGTGTGTGCGTGTTTCCGGTCTCGTCTCTCCTTGTTGATATACTCACTTCTGCTTTGTGTGTTTTGGTATGGACAATAACAGCCACACTCTGCCGTGGTTTGTTTGGATTGTAGCTTTGTAAATAATCACAAGGCATACACTGGGGAGCTCTGGGCTAGCGCGTCGGCGCACATTCTTACCCCGTTTTAACGGTTCCTCCTCCGCTTGACAGCCTTTTTGTTGACGTCAAAACAAACAGATGTTGCGCGTGGCGTCTTCCTGTACCACGTGTGTGTGTGTGTGTGTGTGTGTGTGTGTGTGTGTTATTTTTTGTTTCTTTAACCAAACGAGAACAACTTTGGAGTGGATCTGGGTACTGTTCTGGGGACTTCTGTTCTTCTTCTTCTATTCCTGCTCTTCTACCCTTCCCCTCCCCCCTCAAACCTCTGACCCCTCCAGGTGGGCGTGAGGGAGTGCTTCATCACGGTCCATGACAAAGTGGTGACATGTGCAGACACCCCCCCCCCCCCCCTCCCCCCCTCTGGCCTGTACACACGCGCCGACCCCCTTGTTCGGACACCACCCTCACTCACAGACACGGCTATCGCTGGGCAGCAAGCGGCTTAGGGCCTAGAGTGTTTGCTTTGTTTTGATGTCTAGACGACTCTTTGAGCTGGTTCAGGCTTTGGCCCAGAACAATAGAGGCACACACACACCCACACACGCTCACACATACATTGTGAGCGTTTACCTTACCGGCACCATAGAACCTTAAAAAACAAGAAGCTTTTAAGGCCCTCTGTTATGGTTTGTCGATCACTTGAAATGCAGAAGTAACCTTTGTCCCTGTTGAATGTGAAACACTAAGCAAGCAGCGTACCCAGAACAGGGGCATATCCACTTGGATTTGCTTGTCATGTTTTCGGCCACGTAGCATGTCTGTCCCGACTTGTACTAATCACCGCACACACGCACAAACGTATACACGCACACACATACATATACACATGCCCAGGCACATGCACATGCACACACACACACACAAACACACTTGCGCCCCCGCTCCCGGGAGCTTAAGTGACTAATCTAAGCGGCGTCTACGGGGATGGGATGCACAAGAGGACACTTTTTCTTCTTCCTCCTGTCCCCCTCAATTCCCCTAAGATGCTAGGTCTTACTTACCTCACAAAGCCCCCCACATCCCACACACACACACATATACACCTGCGCACACGCAGGTTTTCAGCGATTCTACCTGTAATTAACTGCGAGCGCCGCCGCATCGACGCGATCAACGCAACTCATTACCCGGAGACTGAGTGAGAGGGATGAGCTGAAGGAGTTTAACCGGCCGAGAATGGCTGTGGGGAGTCGTCAAAGCAATCCCATCTCGCGCGCCATCAGGGACGAAAGAAAAGCAAATTAGCCGGGTACATGCTAAGCCACTGTAAAATACTGTCTTTGCTGGTCTCAACAAGTGCCCCCCCCCCCCCAACCCATGCCTCCCATTTGTTTCCATTTGGGAGGCGGGGGAGTTGTATTCGGGAGATCTGTTTCAGGGTTGGATCCCTGCTTTGCTATTGATAGAAATTAATTTTGTTTTGCACGCTCACTCCACAAATATAATGTGTGTGTGTGTGTGTTTAGAGTGCACTCGCGTTATGCAACCAACCTACTTTTTGCACTGCTCCGAGCCCATTATTGGCCTGTCACAGCCCATCAATCACCAGGCCTCCTGTGACGTCTCCATCTCTCCGTCTTTTCCTTGTCCTTCCCTTCCTTCCTCTTTCCTTCCATGAGAATCTCTCTCTGCTCCTCGCTCCCCCCCCTTCTCCCTTCGGTTCGCGGCCCTCTCGGACCCTATTGGTCAGCGCTGACAGAACTCTGGACAACCTTAAAATAAAAGACTTTCCTGATTGGCTGAAAGGGTGTCACCTGACGTCACTCGACTTAGAAAACTGTCGTTCAGCACCAACTATTTAGGGCTGTCCCTTGGGTAATTGTTAATAATAATAATAATTGATTGAATTTATATAGCGCTTTTCTAGACACTCAAAGACGCTTTACAGTGAAGTCACCAGTTGTTCTGTTTAGTTTACTTTAAAATGAGTACAATGCATTCTCTACTCAATGACTAATAGAAAGGCTGACGCTGTGTAAAAACGGGTGTGACAGAACTTCGGTTAACTCTATGCAAATGAGTGCACGTTCGAGCCATGCGATTGGACAATCGACATTCAGTGAGCACGGGCGGACTCTGTTGAATCCCATGTCCTGTCTTTAAGCACTTCCAGTAAAAACGTTCTTATCTCACACACGCACACGCACAAAACCACACTCACACTTGCACACGAACAACACAACACGCCACACAGACACACAGACAGACACACAGACAGACACACAGACACACACACACACACACTGCAGTTCTGTTCCCAGATGGGTGCGCTCCCCGATCACACACTCAGCGCTGCAGCCGTAGCTAGTGGAACCAACAGGATACGGCGTGAGCCTCGGATGTGCGTTTGATACGCATGCAGGGGCCGTCCGCTCGGAGGGAGGAGTCACAACGGATCTCGAGGAAGGACCACAGATCTGTGTCGCCTTAAGTGGCATTAGTGTGTGTCTGTCTGTTTTGTGGGGGGGGGGGGGGGGGGGGGGGGGGGGGGGGTTCATACCAGCAGGGGTCCCTTCACACCCCCTGCAGGAGTCAGTTCTCACGTTTTTTTTAATGCACACTTACAAACACGCAAACACATACACCCACACACATCCCCCAGTACCACCTCACAGTACAGTCAACCTTCGGGCTGCGCTGCCCGCTCAGATGGCGGATACCACGGCATGAGCGTGTCCCTGCAGGGGGGACACAGCTGAGACACCACACAAACACACACACACACACACACACACATATATATACACACAAACACACATATACATACATATACCCACACATATACACACAGACGCACACACACACACACACACACACACACACACACACACACACACACACACACACACACACACACACAGGAACACTTGAGTTCCCCCTTAGTAACAACATTCTTCCCCTAAGTAGTAAATTCTTGCTTCATGCCCAGGTTGAGTTAAGACTTCAACCTTTTTGTGATTGTTGCTCATGTCTTCCAAAACTCTGAAAGCCTCAGGTTGTTATTGACATTGCCCTTGCGCTATCTTGCGCACTCTCTTTGTCTCTCTCGCTCTCTCTCCGACTGTGTCCTCTCACTCTCTCTCTCTTTCTCTCAAACACACTCGCACAGAGAGTTAGAGAGGGGGAAAACCACAGCTGGAGCTAGACCTTGAGTCATAAGCACATTTGATTGAGTGAGTGAGTGATAACAGCTAACAAGCGATAAGGTAATGGAGCTGCTTAGCCTATTTTGAGTCTACTGGAGGACAGTTGTCAGAGCTTGTTGACTTTCACATTAGTACAGAATAAACATTTCTCCCTCCATTTCCATTAGTCTCCCCTTATCTCCATATATCTGTTCACGTTATGTGTCTTACTCTTGCTCTGTATATCTTAATCTCACTCTTTCTTTATCCGATATATCTCTGTATATTCCCGTTGTCTCTTAATATCTCCATCTCCCTCTCTTATATCGCTTGCTCTTTCTCTCTCACTCTACCTTAATCTCTCTCTTACCCCTCCTGCTCAAATACATCCACATCTCCGTATAAATCAGTTGTCATCGCTTTGGCTCCCCATCTCCCTCTATCTCTTTCTCTCAATAGCCACCGGCACATAAAACCCCAAAAGTAAGGACCTCGTCTCATCTCAGCAGCGGCCTCTGGCCCCCGCACTGTTGGAACGAGCGAGCGTGCTCACATGAACACCAGACAGAATGCAGTGTCCCGGCATTGTGCCGCAATACAACGTTATGGAGGGCCGGCAGTAAGAAAGGGCAGGACCCCTGAGAGACGGGCTGAAGAAGAGGAAGGGGGAGGAGGAGGAAGGGAGGGGATAATGGGTGTGAGGAAGAAGAGGCAGAAGAGCCATGGGGGACATGTTTTTATATTTTCTGGGGGAAAAAAGAGAAGATGTGTGACGAGCCATGCAGAAATGAAGTGCTAGAGAGAGAG
The DNA here is from genome assembly GCF_949987615.1 of Pollachius pollachius. Classification (NCBI taxonomy): domain Eukaryota; kingdom Metazoa; phylum Chordata; class Actinopteri; order Gadiformes; family Gadidae; genus Pollachius; species Pollachius pollachius. Next base: position 48,955,833 of record NC_136934.1, on the reverse strand, counting down.
GGATTGACGTTTTTATGAAAAGAGGAGGCATGCCAGGCTGATGGAATCAACATTCCAGTCATTCAGTCCATTGGAGATTGACATACACATATACACACACACAAACGTGCACACGCACACAAATATAACTTGTTTTTACATTTTTAGCACCTTTGAAAGGTTATATTTTGCTCTGTGAATAGAGCTATTCAACAAAGAAACAATTCTGGTTTGAAAGAAGGAGAGGAGGTAAAGGAACAGAACATGATTTCATCTTTCCATCTGTAAAGAAAGAAGAGACACTTTAGGTTCAGCTCTGACAAGGCTGTCTTGGCTATAAGTGGCGAGACAAACACACACAAACCATGCTGCAAAGCAAACCAAAATACCATTCAACTAGAATTTGTATTAGATTATCATTATTACGTATTTCAACTCTAACCTGCAGTTCACATACTTTTTTTGTGTCGAAAGTAAACATTATCTTTACATAGTTAGCAGTTATTCTGCGTCTCTTCACCTAGAACCCATTTAAACGTTCTTTACATTCGACATGAACTTTTGGATGCATCTCATATGCTAATATATTGAGTTCTCTTAGTAATTTCATGCCCTGTTTTCAAGGTTTTATGATTTTGCTTCTTTATACGAGATGCCTGGGAGTAATTTCCCAGTGATTCAATTTCCTTGACCCACCGTAGTCTTGAGTTCACGCAATATTAACTTTCTGTGCTGTATGTGTTTTGTGTTGGGTGTTAATTTCGCTTCTAGTCGCTGTAATTTAATTGTAGTTTTATTGAAAAAACAAACAAACATGAATTGTGGTGTATGCACTCATACACACCAAGCATTAAACGCAACTTACTTTTATCCCCTGCAGGTCAGTCTTTTGTAACAGTAAAGGGACTGATCATCTTAATAAGTTATTGTTAAAGGTACGATGTGTAAGAATCAGAAACTCCTTCTCATTACCGCCCCCTTTGGTCAGTAAGTGAACTGCGGCCTGCTCAAGCCCGTGCGTTGGGGCCACGGGACGGCAAGCTCCTATGGATGAGTCAATAACAATGATGAACTATCGTTAGCGATACTCATAAATAATTGTAAAAAGTAATGAAAGAACAGGATTGTTTTCATTGTCCTACTGTAGACGTAATTTCCCTCCTTTACCCCGCAAAACCAGCCTGGTTCTAATGCAGTAGAAATCAGCCCACAGGCAGTTCTTTGCAACGCAAAATCGATTAATGCATGAAAAATCCTACATGAAAGCTCTTTAACAGAGCTTTCAACCCATAGAAACGTCCAAAGATAATACTGTGGGCTCACTGTATGTTTATGTGTGAGTCTGAGTATATTGTATGTATATGTGCAGTCTCTATGCACACGCAGTCATTACCATAGCTGTGCCAAGGCAGGTGCAATATACAGTACATCCACCCAGGCACACACAACTATTTCTTTATGAGACTTTTTAATGCATGTTCTGCCCTGGTCTCCCCCATCCACGTCCGCAAAACCGCTGCGGCTGTGCTGTGGAAGGTACGGCACTGTTGTGTCACCATGACAGACCAGTGTTTGTGACAGCCCCGCTGTCGCACTCCCCTGCCCACTGCTGGGAGCCTCAGAGAGGGAGAGAGGAAGGAGGGGGAGTGAGGGAAGAGGGAGAGGGGAGGAGAGAGTAGAGGGAGAGAGGGAGGTAGGGGGAGAGAGGAAAATATAGGGAGAGAGGAGGAGAGAGAGGAGGGAGAAAGAGAGAGAGAGGGAGGCAGAGGGAGGGAGGGAGAGAGGAAAAGATAGGGTGAAAGAGGGGAGAGAGAGAGAGGAGGAGAGGGGAGAGAGTTGAGGGGAGAGTCGAAGAGAAAGGGAGGAGGAGAGTGGGGGAGAGAGGGAGAGACAGGAGGAGAGAGGCAGCTTTAGAGTGGAGGAAAGGAGAGGACTGTATGCCGTGGCCCCTGAATGTTGCTAAGCTTGTTAAGACGGTAAACAAGCCCAACTCATTAGTCTCAGAGCTGTTATATACAGGCACTGGCTCTAATGTTTAAATAATATTTGCATAAAAAAAAAATCATATTTACATGTCTGTTAGCAAAACCCACACACACGGGCTGATTATGGACACACACACACACACACACACACACACACACACACACACACGTATACACAAGGGGCTGGCTAAGTGAATTAACAAACACAAACAAGTTTCCTGCTGTGAGGCTATGAATATAATTATCCTTAATACTGACCAGTCATTTTCATACAAAACGACACCCACATCCCATACACGGCGAAATGAGGTCAATGGAGAATCAGCAGAACTGGCAGTGTGTGTGTGTGTGTGTGTGTGTGTGTGTGTCTGTCTGCGACGGGTCGGCCCCATCTCACTGTGTAAGTGTGTGTGGGACCATCGCCTTGACTTCCTAGACAGCGGATACGAGGCATTAACACATTGATTATTTGTTCAGGTTTTGATTATGATCTAATAACCCTATGAATATCTTCCCCTTTAGCTGTGTTTATGTATGCGTGTGTGTGTGTGTGTGTGTGTGTGTGTGTGTGTGTGTGTGTGTGTGTGATACACGATGCCCTAAAATGAACGTCAGCTCTCGTTTAATTTGACCAATTGCACTACCTTTCGCGCTGCTTCCATGGAGCCTCCTCTCAACCTTGCAAACAACAGGCCTCTGCTTACAAACGACACCACTCTCTGACCCCTCTGTACCAGGCCCCTCGGCGTACATGTTCCCAGCTGTCCGGCTCCCACTGAGCAAGAACCTTAGTCGAAGCATGCTGAAGAGCCAAGGCTTCTGCCGAACTTGTTCCTGCCCCCATCGTCCCCAACACTGTGCTGAGCGCCCGCCCAACACCCCCCCTCACCCCCCACCCACGCTGGCCCCTGCTGGCTGTCGCCTCCACTGACTGACGGAGAACATACATCGGTGTGACAGCCCAGACAGAGCAAGCATCGGACAAGCATTTTTTCTGTTGTGCTTCCAAAACGTCGTAATCATGCTGCGGCCCCAGTGGACCTTTTGTACGAGGTGCTGCTTGTAACGTGGAGAAACAAACTTTGGGGAAAAAAAGATTCTTTCTGCGGCAAACTTTTCTCATACAAATGATGGTAAAATGGTGAAATAATGAAACTATGTCCACTCTATTTATGGGTGTGTTGGATTCAACAAGACCCTAGGATTAAAGAGACAGGAGTGTTCCAGGTAGACAAGGGTGTCCATTGCTTCCATGTGATTGCATTAACGACAATCATTAGATAAATGAGCATGGCAGACCAATTAAGACAACCTCATTAGTATCCCTTTGTTTCTCTATCCTTAACCCCCAACGCACACATACAGGGGCGCACGCACACACAAATAAACACACAACACACACACGCACATGCACATACACACCACACACACGTGCATACCCCACATGCACAAATGAACACAAACACAGAAAGACACACCCCATCCTACCATGGAACTGGCTGTGATGGCAATCAACAAAGACTTTGGAACAGTTTAATTGCTTTCATTGCTCATTAAGTGACACAAATTTGCTAATTAGAACAGATAGCAAGGCCTGCTGATTGCTAACCAGCTCGCTAATATCATTAGCTGCTCACATCTGAAGGAATCTGCCTCCATTCAGAGATTGTTGTTCTATCTCTATGTTGTTCCACTGCATTCCGGTTTTTGATTTCTTTTTTTTTTGTACTTTTTCCATTCGCTCCTGCCTATTAAAGTCTTACTTTCTAATGTGTGTTATCTTAGCTATTTTCCCCCCAAGTTCCCTTCTTTCCCATTCTCTCCTTCTCATCCTCCCTCCGTCTCTTGCTCTGCCCGTCAGTCCGTCTGTCTGCGTGTGCTCTGTTTGTCTTCGGGTTTTGATAGGTATTGATTTGATATATAATAAGAGGAATCTGCTCAGTCAGGCTGGTCAAACAGGGGGAGCACGCTCGTCATAACACCCATATGACCCATAAATCCCTGTCATTATGGGGCCGGCTGGGTCCAGCTGTCAGCGCTCCCACTCCTTCTGGCACATCACCCCATGTGCCTTTCCTCGGCCGTTCTAGAGCACATATCAAGCTCCTAACTCCCACAGGTTCACCACGGTCCCCAGCACATACTCCCAGATTGGTTCTCTTTCCCAAGGTGGCCAGATTGCCGATCCCATCTTGATGATAATTGGATTCTTCGTAGGCTGTTATTATAATGCATACAAATGAAAGCGATTCTTCAATTTGACTCAAGGCCTTGTCGATTAATTACAGCGGAAAATTAAAATGGTCAAATAAAGTAAAACACCAACAGTATATAGTTGAGACTGAAGTTTATCAGGTAGTCAAAAGTTAAATGAAACTCAGTGAAATGTAAATGAAAGAAAATGAGAGCGTGACATAGCCCAGATATAGCCATCTTAACAGCGAAATCTAAATTGGCCCGTTTGCATAGGCTTTGTACAATATAGTCATTGAGATGTGTGGGTTGTAAGCCTAATGATGCCTGGCATTTCTTACCCTCTCTGTGTCCTTGTAGTCGCTGCTTAGCCGTCATCCAAATGTGCATAATCCCTCACAATCTCAGTAAGTCTTGCTTTCGAACTGGTTCATATTGAAACACACATCGGAATGTAGCTTTTTCTTATCAAATATTAAGCCAAATATATATGATATAAGTGAGTACCCAGATCATCCACTTGGTGATTCTTACCCATCGCAGGCAGCGGTGCTAAATTGTTAGTCTCAACTATTTAGACTAAAACCGTGGCAATGGAAGTTCAATGGTTTCGGCCCTTTTGTCCGTGCCAACACACCATTTTTAAAGCCCAAAGTCCTACAAAGGTTGACTTGTGTAACTCTGGGACTGCATTCGTGTCCCTACGTCAGTCTTGTGTGTTTTTATTTTTCTCTTTACACTGCCTGCCCACACTTCATCAACATGCCAACCTCGACATTGAATGCGTTCTGTCAGTCTCAAATTCCCAAGCAGAAATGGGCGGCGTTTCACATGTATGGTCGAGGCGAAGCCTCCATCAAGAACCTTTCTCTCCCTGTTTTTGTTGTCCTCCTCCACCCATGTCCATTCGTGGTTCCTCTAGCTTCAAGAAAGTTCTGCCAGAGAACAGAGGAGGCACCATGCTATTCAGACACACACACACACACACACACACACACACACACACACACACACACACACACACACACACACACACACACATACACACAATTCGGCTCTCTCTCTGGCTCTGCCTCTGTCTCTTGCTTTTTATTTCTCGATCTCCCCCCCCCCCCCAGTTATATACATCAGTCCGTCTACTTTTGAAGCTCCGTATGGGGCTTCCTCTTTGACAGACGAGCCTCCCATATTCACATGAAGGAGATGTATCTCCTCTGCCAATTACTGTCTTTACAGTTGAATGCACATTTTCAGACGATACACATGCACACATCTGTGCATGCTCACACACACACACACACACACACACACACACACACACACACACACACACACACACACACACACACACACACACACACACACACACGCGCGCTCACTCACATTCCCTTTGACAATTACCCTCTATATATCCAAATAGCGTATCTGACCCATATATTCTATGGCATGTTTTCCGTATAGCTCACATGCACAGAGTGCCTTCAAAGACGCACACACACGCATACACGTTCCTCACAACACACCAGAGGGTCATAGCTGTGCTTTGAGGAGTATGGGAAACTAGGTTGAAGCTTGACATGTTTTTTTGCATAAAATATTGTATAAGCCCCCCTTCACTGTTCAGCAGTCATGCATTTGCATACTGTGTGTGTGTGTACGTGCGCGCGGTTGGGTAAGATTAATCCTTGATGATGATGCGCCCTGCCATGACACCCACGCAGCATATCAACAGTTGTTCCTCTAAATTAAGCCGTTTAATGAATGCAATTAATGAATGCAATATGTGCACAAACTCGTTTGTGCACATATTCAAGTCTGTGTGTGCGTGTAAAACGTGCGTGGTAGGTAGGTTAGGTAGGTTTGCCGTGATTATATGAGTTTCTATGTGTGCTCTGCATGCAACCATCTGTGTGTGTCTGTGTGTGTGTGTGTGTGCGTGTGTGTGTGTGTTTGAGACGAATTCAACTGTGATTAAATGTGTGTGTGCTTGTTCATCAAAGACTAGGAGCAAGATTTGTGTGCTAATGCAGCGATGCACCCAGTCTCTGTGTAACTTTGCTCTTTCCTTTTTGGTGCCTGCCCCGATGTCACATATTAGGTCTTCATTTCCACCATTTTAAGGTGGGAAAGGTAAGATTTGAGAGCTATAATTTGAATGTAATTTGATAGAAATGCCATAGCCATCCATCAGCCATTAGTGAGAAAAATGCTCTTGAGAATGTCTGTTTTGAATTGTCTAAGCCTAGCTATGCATGAGCCAATTTGGATTCTGGACCGCTCCCGGCTCATTCTGACCAATCAGGGCATCTCTTCCTTAATTGGTTTGGGGGATCCATCTGGCCTGTCATTCACAGGTATGTGAATGCAGTAATGAAACATAGGGAGAAAGAGAGCAATAAGGAGAAGTTATTGGGTTTGGTTTCAAAATATTGCTCTCTTACGACGCCATCCAGCCATCCATCAATCCCTCCATTCATTCTTTCACAGCTATATCCATCCATCCCTAAGTTCATTTATCAATCGTCGGCCCTCCGTTCTCTATCAATCATCAATCTATCATCTATGCATCTGGACACTATTTAGTTGGCTTGTTCCTCTAGCTCTGTGTACTGCATGGACTTTTACTGTGTCTGTTCTTGCCATCCATGCCCCCTTCTAACACACACACACACACACGCACACGCACACACACCGCCCCTCTCGAAATCCGAGGGAGGTGTTGTTGACATCTGCCTCAGAATACCCCTTGGTATTCTCCTTCTAGGTGGTGGTTGTAGTGGTTTGGCCTGTGAAGGCTGCAGGTTATTGGCTAGTAACCCCACACACGATGTGACTGAAGGTCAGACAGGCCTCGTAGTCCGTGGCTCTCGCCGAAAGTGTTTCATAGTCTCACGACAGCAGTGGTGGTGTAAGCCCCTCATTTTGTTTATTTGTGTGTGTGTGTGTGTGTGTGTGTGTGTGTGTGTGTGTGTGTGTGTGGATGCCTGTCTATTCACGTTAACCCTCATATGAAATGGAAAGAAATTGACGAAGGTTGTGAATATAACCTCTGTTTGTTTGTCCTCTCTGTACACAGCTGCCTTGTATAAGTTGAGTTGACCACGGCTTCGTATTTTACATGTATATAATTTATTTTTTTATTTTATGTTGGGAGTAAGACACGTGCGAGAGAGGCTGAGAGACATCCCTAAGGTTGTCTTAATTTGTTATCTTATCCATATTCATGTCCACCAAGTGGAGTGATGGCTCTGAGCATGGACTAATGATGCCGTGTGTGTGTGTGTGTGTGTGTGTGTGTGTGTGTGTGCCCGTACACACAATTATGTGCACAAGTACGGCCATTAGTATGCAAGTGCATTCATGAGCATGCATGCATTCCTCTGCGGTTGTGGAGCATTTCTAAGTGCCTAATACTACTGGCCATTTCAAATCATAATGTTTCAAATTTACATATGGTTTCTTTAAAGAAGGAGTGAAATTGCCGCAAATTAGTCTGCCTCAATTTAACATGGGAAATTACTGTAGGTTTTTTTTCCATTCATCTTATTACATGAAATCTGAATAGTGCTAATTAAATTCGTTCACACTTAACATAGCCCATACCTATTGTCTCTTTGTTCGAGGATCATTACAGGGAATTTAAATTGATAGACAACGGGAGCTAAAAACGTACCTAGACCACATCACATAGAGATGTATCCGCTGCACACCTGTTACAAAGTCAAAAAGTATCTTACTGTTTTTTGTCGCTTGTACTTCTTCAAAGTCGGATTTCATTAAAAACATAATTATGTCATTCTTATTGCACCCATGCATAACCATTGATAACACAATTGTAACTAAATTATGAATTTTGTTTCATCACTTTAAAGTTAAAAGGCTTTGAACGCTTTCTTCATGTTACTTTCATAGTCTGAGCATAACAATCCCGCTCTGTACTGGCGTGATCGCAAGTTTGATTCTTTTAAATTATTAAATCGTCAAATTATTTCCTGACTCTGAACAAATGACGCAAACTACATGTTCCTACAATGCCTTCAGCCCTCGCGGCCTATCTGCCTCTCTTTATCACACCCACGCATGCACACACACACACACAGAACACACACCCAGAGGTCTGAACACCTGCGGGCCTATCGATCCATGTCAATAGTCCGTGTCTCATGCCTCACTGTTGGGGGCCTGGAATGTGTGGTAATGCATATTTATATTTCACCTAATTATCAGTCTCCATGGAGACCACTGGAGGGAGAGCGGGGCGAGGTCAAGGCAAGGGCAGGAAAGTTCACATAGTCGTGCTATGTTAACATTTGCTGAAGTTTTTGCTCTCATAAAAATAATGGAAATTCGTAGTGGTCTTTATTTGAAGCTTATTCAAATGAATCATTGAAATGTTGGTGGTTTTAGGGTTTGTCTTGGGTTATTTGGTCTTTGGTATCCCTCACTTGTAATGACCACACTAAAAGCTTTTTTAGTCCTTATGGTAGATCAACAAATCTTCCATCCCATGAATAGTCAAATGTTGATACGTGTGTAAAAATGCATGTAAGGCTCGGCTGGGTCCTGATTTCCAATCTGGTACATTGCTTCCCCGGGTTTGTGTTTGCTCTTGGCCATTGACGCGCTTGCAGAAGCCGCGCCATCAGCAACATGATTGGTCGAAATAAAAATGAACCAAAAGAA
>NC_136934.1:48891993-48941993 GCF_949987615.1 Pollachius pollachius | reverse complement strand
TTTCAACTCTCCCTCGTGTTTGTTGCTCACACATCCAACTTTTATCTGCACCTGATTTGGCAAGAACAAGACGCTCTGAGCGTGAAAACACACACGCACACACACAGGTTACACAGATAACGTCGGGACCGGGACTCTCGCTCGGCAGTGCCATGGTAACGCATGCCGCCCGCCTCCTGTTATCGCTCTTCACGCCGTTAAGATCAGATTAAACACCTCAACGTGTCAGACGTCCCCGCCACCCGGGTCATCACCAGGGAGATCCTTTAGCAGATCAGATGTCCTTTGTGACCCTGGGTTGTTTGGTCTTGTTTTGAAAATGCGAGCTCAAACAACTGCTGGGAGTGCTGGTTGTGATCTGTGGTTACACCCCCAGTGGTGGCTCTGATGAACTCGGTTGATGATGCACGGGCACGGAGCTTCCACCTCACGGACAAGAGTCGTGCGAGTTAAACAAAAAGGCTGTCGCTACTGTTTTTATTTATTTGCAGCAAGTCTTTGTGTCTTCGTACGGCGTGGTAAATGCATTGTGCATGTCATCGTCTGATTGTTTAATAGAACCGTTCAAATTAAGGTTTAGTAAAAAAAATGGAAAATCACTAAGATTTGAATCAATTTGAGTCGGCCCTAATGAGCTGTACTGTTATCTACTGGCGGTTTGCTGCTCCTGTTGCTTCCCTTTCTTGGCTACCAGGAGACTTTATCTAAGATGACCCGAGTGATTCACTTTAATTGATTCAAACACATCCTGGCTATAGCAATTATATGATCTGCTTCATCCATCTCTGTAGACAGACCCTGTATTGACATGCCTGATCCTGACGGTGTAGAGCCTGAACTCATAGCAATGTTATGAACGGTTTGGTAATCAGTAGAAGGTGATCAATGACCATTAACAATATCATACTGATTGATCGTTAAGATATTATGCTGTTGAGGGTGGCGCCATAGGGATTGTAGTTGGTATAACACTGCTATTTTCCTTGTGATACTTCATCATTATTAAACGATTGCTGTGTCATACTGTTTACAACAACCTTTGACTTGTAATTAATTATGTCCAACCCTTTTACAGTGGGGAAAAAAATTAAAACAACACGACCCCGTTGCCATAACCGCGGGTACACAAAGGCCGCCACACATGAAAAAACACAGAGCCAAAAAACGTAGCCCCGACAGCACGGACACACGTCAAGAGGAAGCAGGTGTTTAGGGCTGAGGCCAGAGAACCAAAGGGCTGCTGGAGCACTTCCTGCTGGCTGGGACTCCCTCCAACGCTCCGGCCAACGACAACGCATCGAATCAGGCCAGGCACACGACACCGAGCCAGGGGTCAGCTCAGCTCGAGGTGGGACTCTTTTATCAGATCAAACAACAACACCACCGCCGCGTGTGTCCCTCCTGCAGTGGAAAACGCAGCATCGGAATCACAGAAATGTTGTTTTTGGATGGAAATGAGGGCTGCTCTCTACCCTCGGCCCTCTATCTCTCCCTCTCTCTTCTCTCTCTCCCTCTCCCCCTCCCTCTCTCTCTCTCCCTCCCTCTCTCCCTCCCCCTCCCTCCCTCTCTCTCTCCCCCTCCCTCTCCGACTCTTTCCCTCTATCTCCCACCCTCTCTCCCTCTCCCCCTCTCTCTCTCTCTCTCCCTCTCTCTCTTTGCCCCTCTGCCCCCGAACGGCGATTCCTGTTTTAACTCCCGCCCGGGCCTTGTTTTGGAAGCCGTGCTTTTGTGTCGAGGGGGGGACCGCCTTCGGCCTGCCCGGGCCCGTGTTTGGTGTGGGTCGGGGTCAGGATGTGCTGTTTTCTTTGGCGGGTAGCAGAGCATCCACCCACTTGGGAGACTGGGGGCCAGGGCTTGAGCGAGACAGAGAGTATCAGCGGCGGCTCAGACAAGCCGACTCAAGCTGTGCTGGGAATGTACAGACCGCTGCCTCTCCCCCGGGCTGGTTCCTCTAGACCCTCCAAGCACCCGGTCTCACTAACAGCTGCACCGTGCCCTCCTACCTAAAACCGTCCAATAGTTACTATCTTGCAAAATGATGCGCCATGTAAGGGATATTTCATTTCAAACATTTATTTACACTCGTAGGGCATTGAGGTTTTCCTCATTTGCAATGACGACCAGTTTACAGCAAGGGACATGCACACGACACCAGCAATGACAAAAAAACATGAGCAAAACAAATACAATTCATATAAATAATAGCAGTTGAAATTTGATGAGCTGAGATTAAACCACAAACGTTTAAATACAGTAGCATATGAGAGTACCTCTAACCTTATATACAAGAATATACAAGGTGCAAATGAATTTGACCTCAATCGTACCTAAATAAATCCTGTGCCCATGGTTGCAACAAGCAGTGAACATATTTAGGGTGGCCCAGTTAGTAGCTGTTAATGTTCTTTCTGTGCGGACATAAACAAAGTTAACCGACGTATGGTGTTTAAAGGAAACCCCTCATTCGTTTAGCTCCTAGCGGCCCCGGACGGGAAAAGATGCTAATCACTGCTAGGGCTTTTTTCCCTCGGTTGACCCCCAGAAATCGTTATCATGGCTTAATGTCAATGATGATGAGCTTTTTAAAACTCTTTAGCACTCTACAATTTACGCCACCATCATCTTTAATCCACTGATGCAGGCAGAGTTGATACACACACACGCACACACACACACGGGCGCGCACACACTTTTTTCCATATACTCTCCAATTAGCCCGCCGTCATCCTTAATAACGCTCTGCCCTGAATGACTACATGCATCTATCTGTCTCTGGAGAGCTAATGGTAATGATGATCATTTTCTGTGTGTGTGTGTATGTGTGACATCCGTGCACGTGGTTTTGATTAGTGTGTGGGTTATAGTGCACTCCTTAACACTAGCTTAAGCACCCAGTCAAGCGTTTTCGGGTCCCACTGGCAAGTGACTGCTATAACATTAGTCTGCAATTGTGAGGACGGCTCTAGATTAACATGAAGTTGATGGATGATGCTGAACACACATTCAAACACAGACTCGCGCACACATACACACGCACACACACAAACACACACACTCTTTACCCTCTTACTGTATTTGCCCTTCACAGTGGAGATATGCGTTTGCCTGCCCTCTTGGGCAAGGCTTTGCACTGACTGGGGTGTGGGATTCAACCGTGGTTGATTCAAGGTTGGAAATGAAGGCGTGTAAGGTGCCCCTCTCTGTCAAATCAAGTCGAAGGCTTTTCTTGGAATCCGAGCTGTCTTTGTGAGTTGGAGATTTGGACTCTGAATCGCTCCCGAGTCGCTTGTCCTCGCGCCATCCCTTCAGTGTGGCTTCCGTCTACGCAACAAGCCTTACAGTAACGCAGCGCACGCAAATCCCTCTTTTGATTTGGAAAGGATTACGTCTCAGAGTGGCGATGAGCACTGTCTGAAGAGTGTTGCCGTTTTTTCCACGCACTTGGGGAATGTGGACGCGGAGAGACGGTTTAGCCTGCTGTCGTGGCACGGTATACCGACACAGCGTCGGCGGGTCCTTCAGTCAGTCTTCCGTCTGGAGTGTGGAGTCGGAGTCCCCTTGCAGCAGGCCTCGTTCATTGTTCGAATCCTCTTTCACCAAAATCCCAAAGCTGTCGTGTCTTTTTTAAAAGAGCATGGCGATCTGATCACGCAGATTAAAAAATGTTGGAAGAATCTGAATAAAGAACAAAAAACGTCTGTCTTCAACCTGTTCTCTGTGTGTGTTTCCAGAGGGGGTGTGTGAGATCTGGCTGACCAGCGAGGACACCGGGGCGTACGGGCGGGACATCGGCACCGACCTGCCCTCCCTGCTCTGGAGGCTGGTGGAGGAGATCCCCGAAGGAGCCATGCTGAGGCTAGGCATGACCAACCCCCCCTACATCCTGGAGCACCTGGAGGTACACACACGCGCACACGCACACACACACACTAGTAGTACTTGCACCACCACACACACTCGCATACATACACGTTCACACGCACACACTAGCAGTCGCAGACACACACACACACACACACACACACACACACACACACTGACGAACACTAGCGCTTGTACCACCATACTCACACACACACACACACACACACACACACACAGGCACACCACTAGCAAAAGTAATGTGGTTCCCAGGGATTGCCGTACTGTAAATTGAGAATATTTTATGCACAACAAGAGATGCCTAAAACCTAATTCATAGATGCAATTAAAAGATCCACAGCCACCAGGGCAGTTTGTTTGTTATTATTATTCTTTCATTATTCCCCTTTGTTCACCCTCGACCGCGCTCCTTCCAGCGAGCAGGGGAAACGCTTCGTTTTTTGTGGTGTTTTTTTAAGGGATCCCGTAGCGTTCAATAAGCAGAGAGCTCCTCCGGTTTTTTGCTGAGCTGGCAGTTCTGCCGCTCCAACCTTGGTGCTCACAGACCATTCATTAAAGCGCACTTCATCCACTGCTCCCACCTAATGAGTCAATTAAGGCCCCATTGTGTCCTCTTTAAGCAACGGCGTGTTATCAAACCCCGCCATCCTCCTCTTCCTCCTCCTCCTCCTCCTCCTCCTCCTCCTGCCTACATCTCCTCCAGACAAAAGCCCATAGTGGGCCTCCTCTTTCTGCAGAGTCTTTTGTTTGCACCGCGATTGGGGTCCGCACTCGTCTCTCCTGTATGGGCTGCTTGTGTTATCAGCCCCATCTCACCGTCTGTCTCCCTTCCCTGGCTCGGTTTTTTTTGGGGTGTTTTTTTGGGTGTGTATGTGTGCGTTCCAGACTTGATTAAATTCGTCGGAAAACGAGAATGATTGCCAATCGTGGCGATACCCTGCAGGACAGTACTGTCCCATTGTCCCCCGGAGGAGATATGGGACAAGACCCCGAAAGCTAAATTACCCATCGATGACAATGCAGTCGCCCCCCCCCCCCCCCCCTGTTTTGAGTTTTACCATCATTCGTGTTTGTGGTGGTGACAATTCGGACAATGTACTTATTGTAAGTCGCTTTGGATGAAAGCGTCTCCTAAATGCCCTAAACGTAAATGACTTAGGTCCTAAGATGCGCCCTCACTCAGCGCGTGTAAACAAAAGAGGGATCAAGATGGATGCCTTCTGGGACCCGACAATGTTCAGAACGCTCGTATAAAGGAAGCACTTTTATCCTCGTAAACTCTCACCAAAGAAATTAAACAAGCTGTTTTTCCCTTTTTGTGGGTAAATGCTTCACTGTGGGCCAACGAAAAGAAACACCCGAAGTGTTCCCAAAGTTCCCAACATGTCTGCTGCGTAGAGCCGGCTTCTTGTCCACATTCTTGGTAAACGGGGAATGTTTTAAACAAAGGGTCGTGAAACTTTTCCCAAAGTAGACCAGACTTCTCCGGGGCCGGCGGGACGGGGAGGAAAACTGCCAAAAGGAGGGCAATAAAGATAACTAAAAATGCGTAAAATAAGAGGGGGTAGGAGCAACGGCCCCTAAGAGTAAAATGTGCTGTGGGAGGAAGCAGCGGAAGGGGTTGTAATTAACCAGGGGTTAATGGAGGTGGCTAATTGTCCCCCTCCACATGTATAGGTTGGCTTTCTGCTTGGCTACATTACAATTAAAAACCACCATCCTAATGATGGTGAATAACAATTAGCTGATAATTAGTATTAGGACTCTGTGTGTGTGTGTGTGTGTGTGTGTGTGTGTGTGTGTTTGTGTGTGTGCGTCCTTGCCTCGCCATGCCGTATGCTACTGTCCTTATCATCATATGCCCACACGCTTAAACAATTGAATTACGTCCGTCCTGTCTTTAATTCCTCACTCAATTAACCTACATAAATGCTAGGTGTGTGTGTCTGTGTGTGTGTGTGTGTGTGTGTTTGTGTGTGTGTGTGTGTGTGTGTGTGTGTGTGTGTGTGTGTGTGTGCTAGCGCTCGGGGCTGGTCTTTTAAGTTATCATTGTCTTAGCCCTGATCCTTATTTATTGCCGCCCTACACATTGCTAGTTTCGCCTTCTCCACATGCTGCATCTTCATATCTCTCTCTCCCCCCCATTGTTTATTTAATTGTCCTATGAAAGGTTATTGAAGAAGCAGGAGAACACTTCTGCTCCTACACTTCTATTCTGTTCCCTTCGGCTTCCCCCTGTTGGTTTCTGTCGCACTTGTTGCTGGTTGCGTGTCCCTCTCCCTCGGCTCTGGGGATTTGGTGGCCCCTGGGTGTGAATGGGGTTGATGATGTAGATGAGGACCGATGTGCACGATGGTGTGGTCATGATGAGGGGTGCTGTGGTCAGGAGGAGGATGTGTTTGATGATGGAGGCGGCCTTTATGAGTCACCTGAGCAGTTCAAGCTGTGGCTCCCCTTTTCACTTCTTTCGCCAGAGGCGAGACACGCACGCACGCATGCACACTCACGCACTCATGCATGTGTGCACACGCTGCCACGATCACACACAGATAGGTGTACTTATACACACACACACATGCACATATACACACACACGCACACACATGCACGTAGACAAAACATGAACAGACACATGCACGTAAACAAACACACATCCACGCGCACATTCGCACACATCATCCTTCAAACAGAACACACACCATCTCTCTCTCAGCCCACATTCGTTCCTCCTCTGACAGATTTGGGCAGCCTTATAGGCCCGTTTGCTGATTGGAGCAGTTACCTGCCTGAAGGCCACTCACAGGCTACTTGTCTTTGACATTTTAGTTGATTGCATTGTGTCTTTAATGGTCCCATTTCTGTTAGCAGAAGTGGTTGAGGCAGTTTACTTTGCTTGCCTCCCTCTCTCTCTCTCGGTCTCTCTCTCCTGCGCTCTTTCTCTCTTGATCTCTCGCTCTCTTTCCCTCTAAATCTCACACCTCTGTCACATCTCACCATCGTTTATTGTGCCTGTCTCACTCCACTCATTTATATCCTGCTAGAATACCTGCACTTCCATTTTTTTTTCTTTTTTTGCCAGTGTTTCATTAAAATAGGGAGAATCTAAAGGATAATTAAACTCTTAATCAAGGGGTCTGTTCCTCTAAACACGTTGATGTGTCTGATATGCTCCAAAACGTTAATCTTTAAAAAATATAATTAAGCTGAAATTAAAACGTGTGAAAAAGCATATGATGCTGATGTTGTTTGTGCGTTTCTTTAATCTGCTTTCAACTCACCTCAGGCAACCTCCTTTGAAGGAGGCTCTGATTATTTGTATTTAAGGCTCACGTTTCTCAGCACGAATGGCTTCGCAGTCACCAAAATCGTCCTGCAGTTGTGCCATCCACAAGAGAACCACACTACACATTGGAACAGTGTCTTTGTGTCAAACATCCAATTGAATAGATCTTATTTCCCCGAGCCCAAACTGTTTCACAAGAGCAATTGCAATATTTAATGCTTCATCTTTGACCCATTTTTGCACTTTGTTCTAAGGGTTTTCCCCCGTTGTACCGATAGCGTTAACTTCTGTGTAAGTTTGGAAGGTGCTTTGATGCGAAGGTTGTGAACAAAGTAATGGACATGCCTGTGCAGAATGGCCGCTTCGGAGGAGGCAATTTGCTATCATCTTGGGATGTGAAGCAACTTTAAAGTATCGGCATTGTTCCAATCAAAATACTGAATGGTTGACTTAATGGGACCTCTTTTTCATCTTTGTGCTTCTAACAGTGTGCCTGTGACTTTCTGTGCGTGCATGCTCTTGTGCACAGGTGTCTGGGTGGGCTGGGGAAGTTATCTATAGTGTCTATACCCTAACAGTGTGTGTGTGTGTGTGTGTTTGTGTGTGTGTGTGCATGTGCGTGTGCCTGTGTGGGTCTCTCATTGTCTCGCTTCTGTATGCAGACTTAGTAAATGAGGTGTGAAACCAACTTCCCTCTGTTCTAACCTTTAAGTCAGGCCAAGATGGATGTAATAGGAGCCAACTGTAAAATATCCTGCACTAGTGTCCTCTTTACACACACACACACACACACACATGCCCTCGCTCTTGTCTCTCTCTCTCTCGCTCTCTCTCTCTCTCTCTCTCTCTCTCTCTCTCTCTCTCTCTCTGTCTCTGTCTCTGTGTCTCTATCTGTGTGTATGTGTGTCTCTGTCTCTCTCATGAACCCACTGTATCTGTGGTTCTATATGAACAGATTAAATATTACAGGAAATGCCCCCTTGACAGAAAAGTACCATTAACATTTTCACAATACACCACTCAATGTCTCCCTTAATTGATCATGCTTGCCTTAAGGGGCAAGTTTATCATATTAGGCACGGACATTCACATCTAGGGTTCTGCTGAATGGTTTGATTGCAGTAGGCACTAGAAGAAACAAGTATGTCCACTTTGCAAGCGGCACCCTAAATGGCCACACCTGCAGGTTTCAGCCGTTGAAATAATTTTCTCCTTGTTTCATCAGCTCTATTGCTCCTCCATTTCCTTCTGGCCAACCTTTTTCTGTCATGTTTCTGTTCTGGCCGTTTGTGTCTGGCACAAACAGAAACAGGGACACACCTTCATCAGGCCGTTCTCCATCTTAATCACTCCCCGGGGAGTCTCCCTCCCATTAGTGGGTTTAATGTAGAACAGTGTGACACTAACGCACACGCACACACAGACACACACACACACACACACACATAGACATACACACACACACAGACACTCACACACAGACATAGACGCACACACAAACACACTCACGAACGCACAGACACCCACTTCACTACTGATGGTGACACATTATGAATCACGACTTTACGATTGTGAATTATCTCTTCTGATGTAACCTTTATGAAATGACACATCTTTTGGAAGATATACGATGTCCAACTACAGTGTTGAATATGATCAAAAGTGCACTAAAATGAGCAAAGGCAAACGGGGATGCCGTTGAAGATTTGTTACGTAAAAACGCATCACAATATATCCGTGTTTTTTGTGTTTCCGCACCGCGTTTGAAATGCACTCGTTGCTATCTTTGGGACTATATTCGTGAGAATACTTGAATGTTGTACGTCCTGGCACTTGCACATTGCACTTATTCAAGGTACTTAATTGTGTAGCATCTACAGTAGCTGCTATCGTTGCTTTACACAGGGAATGGGTTAGCCTAGCGATTGTAATACTTGCACTTGGTTCTATGAACATCTTTACTGTACTGACAGCGATATATTGTTTCACTTCTTATGACAAATGTACTTATTGTAACAAATGCACTTATTGTAAGTCGCTTTGGATAAAAAGCGTCTGCTAAATGCCCTAAATGTAAATGTACTTTAGCAGATACTGGGCTTTATATAGACATGGCATTGTGTTCAGTTTCACATGTCTTTTTTGTCTTTGACTAAAAAGCATCTTTAGACACCGTCAAAACACGGAATCTATTAAAACAAACGGCAACATACAAAAATGTACCAAAAATACAAAAAACACTGGAATGAGTTGCGATGGGAGCCAAGCAAAGGTTTACACGGGATCAGTTTCAAGTTCACTGGTGAGTGAGCGGTCCTCACTGGTGATATGTGATTCTACAGGGCTCCAATGCTGCAGGCACATGTTTCCAGCGCTAAAGGGACGCCTGATTTGTTCTGTCCCTGAGATCAAGCAGGCTGAAATAGACTTAGTTAGTTCTATCATATATGCACCTTAATGGGCAACGCAATCCCTTGCTCAGCCCTGGGCGAAATCGACTGCACCCTGAGGTGTTGGGAAGAAGAAAGGGGTAAAAGCGGCATCTCTGGGAATTCTTGTCCCTCAGTGTAGGCTGTGTGTGTTTGTGTGTGTGTGCTTGTGTGTTTTAAGGCATGAAACACACTTAACCCTGGATTACCCAGGCAACAACAGTAAAAGCGCTTGCTTTATTAAAACTCTGGGGAAAAGCTGTGTGTAATGTAAAGACACAGAAGTCTGGGTTGTGCACGTGTTTGATTGTGCAGAGAGAGAGAGAGAGTCATAGTGCGTTTATGCTGGCACATCCTCCCCTTTTCTCTAAGGATACACTCTCAGGAGTCTGATTAGTGTGTGTGTGTGTGTGTGTGTGTGTACGTGTGTTTGTTTAACTGTGAGCCAACCTGTTGTCTCTTTGATTTTTCAACAGAGTTAAGTACTCTAAGAAACTGATTAATATTGCACAAGGAATTTCTACTGATCTCTGTGAAGTCAACAGGTTTCAAACTCGGTTTTCGTACCAACTCAGGAAATATATCGACAAGCACGAGAGAAAATAAACATACATTAGATAAGCAGAGGAAACACCCCTTCATTTAAAAAAAACCCTTTTCAACCCATTGACAAGTCGCTAGACGCAAACTCAACAGATTTCCCATGAGCCTTCCCACGAACCCCCCCATTCCCGCATGAGGACAGGACGCGGTATTAACATTAATTTGATGAATCATTAGCATGAATCTGTCATTTAACCCCCAAAAAGAAAAAAACGGGCAAAGCCATTAAAAACAAGCGGGTGATAGACATTCACTTAGTGTAATCATCGGCCTGTCCTCAGGCGGAGTCACCCCCGCATCTGTGGTGACCTTGGATTGTTCCAAACATGTCCTGTACCATAACAAGTGTCAGCCTCATGTTAATGACATGCACGGAATCCATGTCATCGCGTGTTGCACAATCGCTGCCTCTTCCCCGAGTTTTCCCGGTAACCGACTCTTCTGTTCAATCTGTGATGTTGATGTAGACTTCCCGACTCCGTTGTATCTCAGCGTTATCGTCACTTATTGTTTTTGGGGTTGATAAATTGAAGCAGACTGCGTCAAATAAACAGGGGTAAAATCGTCCGTGCGTCAGATCGACGTAGGGGATTTCTGTGCGGACAATTTTGGAGTTGAGTTTCTCCTTGTTTCTTCTTGTTTTGTTATTCTCGATGTGTTTACTCTGTCCCTCTTCTCTATTTATTTCCTTCACCTCGTGTTGACCTGATCACAGTCTGGAACGCCATGCTCACATGGGACACGCACACACACACACACACACACACACACACACACAGATACACACACCCACACACACACACACACAGACCAAAACACACACATAACACACACACAGACCAAAACACACACACGCACAGATACACACACCCACACACACACACACACACACACAGACCAAAACACACACATAACACACACACAGACCAAAACACACACACGCACAGATACATATACACACATAAGTGACATGAAGATGGAGAGAGTGACTGAAAACTTGATTTTCATCCTGTCTCCCCCAGGACTTCGGGACCTGCAGAACAGATATGTGAGGGAAGGGATAAAGTGGACAGGTTTTCCTCTCTGAAATAAGATATTATTGGTGTGTGTTTTTGTTTAGCGTAGGCGAGCGACAATTCACAATGTCCCACAAGCATGACGCCCCAGCTTCTTGCCTCCTCCTGGAAGTAAGATTGAGAACTGAGATGAAAAATAGACCCCATATAGCATGCTCGCAGTGAAATCAATCTTTTCTATCTCTCTCTCTCTCTCTCTCTCTCTCTCTCTCTCTCTCTCTCTCTCTCCACCCACGCTTCCATATTTGCCTTAGTGCTATCTGATCCGCGGTGGAAGGTATCAGATCTTATTGAGTTAAGCCAGTTAACGCGCCTGCCTTATTCCCCCCCCCGCCCCCTTCTTTCATTCTACCACGTTTCCCGGCCCGTCCTCCCCAGATGAAAGGGGGGTACGTATAGAGAGAGAGTGTGGCGGCAGGGAACCAGGGAGGCACACACACACAGCTGTTCGGGGGAGGAAGGAGGGAGGGGAGCTGGGGGCGGGGGGGGTTGGCTGCATAGGGAGACTAAGTTTCACTGCCCGCCCCCCACAGTGACCACCGCTTCCAGTGTCGGCGTCGGTATCGAGTTTCCATCTTTACTGCGTCAAAGACGGATTGCCGTTGATCCCGAGGGTAATTTACACACCTCGACATACCCGGAACCCCAACCCTACACGACCCCAACGTACGCGTGTACTTGTTTTTCTGCTTGGATTAATTTGGTGGACACTTGTGTGCGAAGTGACGTAATTGAAGATTGAGAAAATCGCTGAAAACGTATTATTGTCGGAGCAGCTAAACCTGCACGTGGTGCAAACTGACAAACACACGTCTACGATAGCTGCTTGAATTGAAAGGAATTTAATTGTGTGATTAAATTATGATTATGCGATGCAGATCGGGAGAACTGTCCGGCATCACAGAATCAGCACACGTTTTGCATTTATTTTACTAATCATTGCTTTTAATTCGAGTTTTTCTTCAAAATACATGAGGCATGGTGTGCTTGAATCAGGAGGGTTAAGTCCCTTCCAGGATCAGATTCCAAGCCTGTATCACAAGTTCTCAGAGCACTGAGTGATTCCCTAATTAAATGTGCTCCCGTTGTCTGATGAGCGTTCAATGTACACTAAAGTGTTTGTTTTCTGAGACTGAGAAAATAAACCAACAATTTGCATGCTGGCTATAAGCAGCTTGGTAAATGACTTAAATTATTATCAATTAATAGCTGCATTGCTTCAGCGTCATGAGGAACTGAGCAAGCAAACCGTGTTTGTTTGGTTCTATGTGGAACTGCTAATAATAATTAATGATACATTTATTTTACAGATTGTTTGTCAAAGATTAAAAATGGTGTAAAATTACTATAAGATCCACTGAGAGAGAGAGAGAGAGAGAGAGAGAGAGAGAGA
Source organism: Pollachius pollachius (assembly GCF_949987615.1). Classification (NCBI taxonomy): domain Eukaryota; kingdom Metazoa; phylum Chordata; class Actinopteri; order Gadiformes; family Gadidae; genus Pollachius; species Pollachius pollachius. Next base: position 48,929,327 of record NC_136934.1, on the reverse strand, counting down.
GAGAGAGAGAGAGAGAGAGAGAGAGAGAGAGAGAGAGAGAGAGAGAGAGAGAGAGAGAGAGAGAGAGAGAGAGAGAGAGAGTGAGGGGGGGGGGAGAGAGAGGGGGGGGGAGAGAGACTGAGGGAGGGAGTGAGAGAGGGGGGGAACGAGAGAGAGGGGGGAGAGAGAGAGAGGAGGAGAGGGGAGAGAGAGAGACAGACAGAGAGAGAGAGCGCGCTCCACCACAGTGTTACAGATAGGAAAGTGACTAGAGAGTAGACTCTCCTAGTGTCTTCCTGGTTATCCTCCCGTAGTGCCGGTGGTCTCGCGCCAGGACCCAGCCCGTCCAGCGGGGGGCTCTGGACGGGGGGATGTCTTCCGGGGTGCCCATCCGTGGGCGTCGGTGTGGAGTGATTAGAGGCGGTGATGCGCCCTGACAGGCGTGCATGATGAATGGCCCTTTGTGAACCGAAGGGCGTCCTTCCACCTACCGAGGGAATCCCCACGCGGCCGACGCCGGAGCACCACCGCTCAAACTAACAGGGCCATCTGTTTAGAGCCGCACGCACGCACGCACGCACGCACACGAACACACGCGCACACAAAACGAGTCACACACACGTACACACACACACACACAAACATACAAAACGAGTCACACACACCGACACACACACACACACAAAACGAGTCACACACACAAACACACACACGCACACACACACACACACACAAAACGAGTCACACACACAAACACACACACACACACACACAAAACGAGTCACACACACACATACACACACACACACATAAAACCACACACACACACACACACACACACACACACACACAATGAGTCACACACACACACAAAACGAGACACACACACACACACAAACACACACACCGACACGATACACACACACACAAACAAATACACAAAACGATTCAGACACACACACAAAACGAGTCACACAAACACACACACACACACACAAAACGAGTCACACACACAAAATGAGTCCACACACACCAAAAGAGACACACACACACACCAAAAGACACACACACACACACACACACACACACAATGACACACACACACACACACACACAGGGTGTGAAACGCAAGCTCTCAGACGCCTGATTGCGGCCCCTGGGGAGTCATCATTGTCAGAGGATCTAATGAGATGAGGGCCAAATGCAATAACGGGCCTTTCATTCTACCCCCTGTTCCGGCCGGCGTTCAAAGCGCCGTTCGGGCACCGGGGTCCGTGCATTGTAACGACGGACCGCCGTAGATGACGAGCGCCTAATGAGCAACGGAGCCACCCCCCCCCCCCCCCGCCTGAGATAATGTAGTCACGGACTCCGCTCAGGAGCAAACGCATGTCGGAGTAATGGGATAAACACCTAGGTTTTGCATATTCCTACGGAGGGGACGTTGCGGTGTTCCCGTTTGAGGGATGCCTCGTGCACGGTGACCTCTCACTGTCAGGCGTGCACCCAACAGCCGGGCGAGCGGGGGGAGTGATTCTCCACGGGGCTGGTTTAGTGTGCGCAGTACTGTGTGCTGAGCCCTGGGAACAGCCCTGTGTTTGCGTTGGTGTGTTTCTGTTGGGGGAAACAAGGAAGGACCACTCAGAGGTCTGTCCTTTGCTCGGGTGTAAGTGCGTTGTGTACTCTTGATTGGTCATCTGATGCCCTTCGCGAAGAACGGTGTGTCTTCTGTCAACAGAGGGCCAACTGACATTTAAAAAAAAACCTAGGGAATAACAAAACGTAAGTTCAGGTGCAGTCATTAGTCTGTATCGATATTATACTATGAAAAGAAAAAAAGAAAGCAGAGGAATTGAGTAGTATATCAAAGTATCAAATAAGAATATAAAGACAGTGTCTGTTGCAAGTGGCTTCAGTGTATGTTTGTCTAACCTGCTAAGTCGTCCTCTGTGTGTCATTTCTCTCTTTACTTGAATCCCTCCATCTTGAATGACTTGTAATACGGTCATGAACATAACTTGTTCCCGCTAGAGCCTTTTCATGTCTCCGGATGTGTCTCATGGAGAGGGCTACAGTCCCACAGTACAGAAGCAGACACGCTGACACACAAACACACACACACACACACACACACACACACACACACACACACACACACGTACCCAGGGTGACGTTATATATTTTACAAATCACGCTCTATTCGCCAACCAAATTAGTTCTTTCTAATTTGGAGCCTCCGTTGGTCAGCCCCCCTGCAGTGCTGCGATTGAGCTCAATGTGATGTGTGTGTGTGTGTGTGTGTGTGTGTGTGTGTGCACGCATGCATGTGTTTGAATGAGTGAGAGTGTGAATTTAAATGAACTTGAGGAAGTACCCTACAATAGATTTTAATTGAGAAGACGGCCTGCAATCAGCATATTCTTCCAGGAAATCATTAAATCATTTCTTCCAATTTTTTCTTTCCATCTCCCCCCCAGTGGTGATTAGCATGGCAATGATAGACGTTTGATGATCGCTAACAGAATAAATCTGACATCTGTAGTCTCCGCGTCTCCCCCCCCCACCCCCCCCTGTCTCTCCGTTTCGCGCTCTCTCCCTTTCTCTCATTTAATCTCTGCGTCCCCCAGGTCATTTTATTAATGCATTCTCATTGAGAATAATATGTTATCAGTTGTATAATATGAATTCATTTTAGCCGTTTTTCAAATCTGCGTGTGTGCGTGTGCGCTCAGCGAGTTCCATCTATTAGGGCGGTAAAAAACGGATGCTGGGCTGAAATAACCTTAGGTGGCCTCTCTCTGTGACACAGCCGGATGCAGAATATCAGGAACAGGACGGGTTAGATGTAGGAACAAAGACGTGTGAGGTGTAGAAAGTTTCCATCAGGAGACAGATTCCCAATGCCTGTATGAACATATTCGTAATGCCGTCAACAGTTGTGAACAATGCAGCAGTCTAGCTGCCTGTCAGACTCCGGCGAGCTGGGAGTTCCAACGTAACAGTCACCGTGTAGCTCAGGAGTTAGAGAAGTCCCGGTAAGGGATTGAACCAACCACCCTCAGACCCAAGATGAGGTGTCCGGGTCGCCTGAGAGTCAGCAATTCGACAACAGTTTAGCCGTTGTCTGTTAGTCAAACGGTTCTTTGTCATTCATTTGTATTGTAAAGAGCCTGAGGGGGCAAGGAGTCATGCAAGTCGACTATGTACCTTTGTTTGTTCACTGATGAGCTAAAGTATTTAAACATGAATTGACTAGCCACACACTTCTGAACTTAGGAAAAACGGCTTAAATGTCAATCAATTGTGCTCTCCCAATTATTTATAAAAAATAAGAATATTCCAACGAGCCATCACTTTTCAAGCAAGTTAGTCAAATAGCTCTCAGGCTTTGCACCTTTCACTTGCACAGACACTCATTGTTTTGAGAAAAGTGGGCATGAAGGCCTTAGGGCATGTTTGTAGAGACAGTCTCCGGAGGGAGCCGGATATAGAAAAGACAGAGACAGGGAGAACAGACTAAAGGGAGGGGAGACCGGTAGAGTAGACACAGGCCCTTGCTACCATCAGCTCCAGCCATTAAACCATTGTTTGAATGGGAACAGCCTAGCCTAGTGGCCTGTTTGTTGGATGGAAGCGGTGGTACACAGCGTTTATCATATGCTGTAATGCTGGTACGGGGACGTTCAATGCCTATGGTGTGAGTTGATGTTGCGGTTAACTGCTGGTGATGCACCCCCATGTCCAGTCAGCCAGTCTGTCAGCAATGCAGATCTCGCGAGTTGGCTTGCACTCACAGATTACCGATTTGCTTTGAAGCCCGGACGTACAGAACATACCTGCACCGGGTGTAATGCCTTGATGTGGGAGGGAAATCGTTTCGGGGTTAACATTCACCTAGGGTTTAAATGCGGTTGTAAAGATAGCAGAGCAGTGGAGGAGTCTTGCTTCTGAACCAGAATAGTATAAACCGCCACCAGCGCTGGAACTGTTATAGCGCTGGAGCTGCAATAGTGCCAGAACACAAATACGTCTCCCCTCCTTTAGAAATACGCGTTTCCTCTTCTGGGAGGGAACTCAAGGTGAGCTCCCAAAACGGGTTTGACTAAGAAACCTTTTCATCCATAATACTTGTATCTCCTCAAAATGAGTGGGGGAATAGGATTACCCTGTCTATTCTTGTCGTTTGATGTTGTGATAATTCATTGCACAGCGTGAACTCTTGTCGAAGCCTGCGGGGTTTATCCAACAGAGTTTCAGAGAGCTGCGCTCTATCCTTCTACTCTTGTGTCGGTTTCTTTATTGTGTCCCCTCAACGGTGAATTTATCGTCTCTCGCTCTCTGTCCCTCTGGCTTGCGGTCTGCCCCTCTAACCCCCCCCACCCTCTCTCTCTGTTCTTCTATTGCCATGCATCACACATGTCACCATGTGGGCTTGCCTTGAAACGGAGACGGAGGAAGAGAGAGGTCGTACGAGGTGCGGAGCGAGGATTATAAAGGAGGAAGCGACGTTGGCGCTATGAGAGTATGAGCGAGGTCAAGACTGAGCACGCCGGGAGAAGGACGCTTCAAAGAAATGGAAAGGGAGATAGGAGAGAGGGGTTTGAGGGTCCATCTTTCCATCCATCCAGATGTGTCCAGCTCCTCGCAACAGCTGGATGCGAGTCCCCAGGTGTCGCCCGGGAGGGGGGAGTTTTTCTGGGGTACACCGTATGAGGTGAAGCCCTTTGGTGAACGGCGACCGCCACAACGCCACAACACTATGAATATCATTTCTACGCCTCATGCCTAACATCGTCCCCTGGGTGGAGAATCCATGAATTTAAATGTGCTCCAACCTGGGACCTCCAATTTGATGGGATGAGATTTTTGTTTTTCTTCTGTTTATTCGTTTTATTAAACAGACTGGAAAGTGCTTGGAATAGTTTATGGGGTGATATCGCGGGAGAGGGAATTTTTTGTTTTTGTCATTGATCAACAGGGAAAGAAAGGGTGGCCGTGTTAAATATTTCAATTGGTTTGGTGCATTAAAACGCCGTTCCTCTTGCTGTTTCTTCTCCACTGTCATCAAGGGGATACTTTTTATTTCTAATATGTTTGTCTCTCTCTTGAGGAACTCGCAACATCTGCTGGGTCCTTGGTTATTCTTGTTTTTGTTCTTCAATGTTTAATGCGTCTTTTTTTATCAGCTTTTTATTTTTCTCTGAATTATTGAAATAGTGCACTCTCTTGTACTTTATTTTATAAGCTTTGCCGTCAAATGGACCTCAAGTGTCCTTGCGGGGGTTTGATCCCGATCCTACCATGAGCCTGCGTCCGTACACAGCTGCACTGCATCGTGTTCAAGACTGCTTGAACTTCAGTTTTACTACACAGACAAGCAGTCTCTCGCTGTCTCTAGCTCAATCGATCAGTCACCCACACGCTGAAACACACTCTCTCTCACTCACTCAAACAAACTCTCTCTCTGTCTCACTTTCTCTGTGTCTCTCACTCACTCACTAACACAATCTCTCTGCCTCTCTCTCCCTCTCTCTCTCTCTCTGTCCCTCACATCCCTCTCTCTCACTCGCACTGTGCCTCTCACTCAATCATTCACTCGATCTCACACACACACACCAACACATGCGTATCCTCACACACACACACACACACACACACACACACACACACACGCGTATCCTCACACACACGTATCCTCACACACACACACAAACACACACACACACACACATCCACACACACAAACACACACCCCATCCTCACCCACACACCCACACACACACCTACACACGCGTATCCTCACACACACACGTATCCTCACACACACACACACACACACACACACACACACACACACACACACACACACACACACACACACACACACACACACCTACACACACACACAACCACACACACACCCTGCCCCCGCACAGCTGACCTGTTCTGTGTGTTTCCCCGTTCAGGAGATGGCGAAGGTGCTGAACCACCCCCGGGTCTATGCCTTCCTGCACGTGCCGGTCCAGTCGGCCTCGGACAGCGTGCTGATGGACATGAAGCGGGAGTACTGCGCCGCCGACTTCAGGACCGTGGTGGACTTCCTGAAGGACAGGTGGGACCACCAGAGGGCCTGCCAGGCCGCGAGATGTTTTTTCCCAAACCGTTTTACCTATTCTCGCCTCTGATTGGTTAGAAGGGCTCTCCTTTAGATCGTGTTTTGATTAGTCTTAGCTGTTTGCGGGAGTTTATGGTTAGGGTAAGGGTTAACCCTTACCCAAACCCTAACCCTAACCACAACCAATCGGAGGAGAGCCATTCTGACCAATCAGAGGCGAGAAAATGTAAACCTATTTGGGAAATAAATCATCGCCCGGCAGACCACAGCCGAGGTCGGGGGGTGTCGGGAAGCTTTAAGGGCCGATTATGTTTCCACGTTCACACAACGCAACGACCACGCAGACGCTTCGACGCAGTCGTGAACCTGTTTTGGTTCTGCGTCAGGTTTTCGTGAGCGGACCGATCACAGCCCTTGCTGCTACGTTGCCTCGACGGAAAGTTAAAAATTTTGGGAGGCGCACGTCAGGCCCTTGCGGTGGACGCGAGGAGGGTCCGCAAGGACGTAAGGGGTCCGTAACCCCCTTGCACTGTGTGAAGGTGGGACCATAATCTGCCCTTTACTCTGAGAGGATTAGCTCTCTGTGTGTTGGATTCCTTTTCTAGACAGTTTTTCTATTATCTCTCTCGCTCACTGCCTACCTGCACTACTTGCTGTCCCTGCTGTAAACTCGCCTCTCTCCAACAAGCTGTGCTATGCTGTGTCACCACATTCAGGTGGAGTGAATCATTTGTTTTTACTGCTTATCACATGCAGCCCAAAACCAGATTTTGTTGTTTCCAATTGATTATTCGTCTGGATTAAACGCAACGGGATCTCATTCCTCTTCCTGATGAAATATGTTGTCAGATTATGCTTTGAGTTGATTGAAAATAACCCGTCGTGGAACTGGCGGTTTGTGATCGCTCCGTGCGAAAAGGATTGGTGAAGGCTTGGGCCACTGTATATCTCTTTTGATGCTACATTATACCGTGTTATCTCTTGAAATGATATCAGGCCAGTATAATATGTTGACAGGATTGGCTTCCTGCTGTCATAATAGACCCTCCTAATCTTCTTTTTCAACTTTTTCGTTATTAATGTTGGTTTTTCGTGACATGAGATTATTGTTTTCAAATATGTTGTGTGTGTGTGTGTGTGTGTGCGTGTGCGTGTGTGTGTTTGTGTGTGTGTGTGTGTGAAGGAAACGTGTACCAGTTATGCCATATGTCGCAAGTTCATGGCCGACAATGCATGGGAGATTGCGGATCAAAATTATGTCACCGCATCAACACAAAATTGCTGTTCAATCATCATCTACTTTGATTAAAAATCCATGCAGGCATTCCGAGATGCCCGTGGCATTCAGGTCAGGGACCTAAGGGTTCAACTGTATACAAAAGAGAATAACATTTGCAGCATAACCGAATGTCAAAGTCTGTTGTTTCAAAGCATATATAATGAATGGTAAATCGATTCAGTGTTGCAGCGCTCTCACAAGTAGGTCAACACTTGAAAACTTGAGGCATGGCGTATTGGCCAGCTTTTCTGCATGCATATTTAATCTTGAGGTGATGACCCTTTCATCCGGTCACATGTTTGACCTGTGTTTGGCCACAGCATGCATCGCTGTAGGACTGTGGATGTTCTCTGATGGCAACAAAGAGCTATGGCCCACAGCTCAACGGATCACAACAAAGAGGGGAGCTCAAACATGCACTGTGGCCTCGCTCCATTCGTTTATTCAACACCACCAGGAATCCAAGTCAAATGTACATTGTGCTGTTCATTTTTATGTTGTTTTTGGTGTGTGTGTGTGTGTGTGTGTGTGTGTGTGTGTTGAGAGAGAGTAAATCCTCTGCTATGGTTTAGCATCTACAAGGTTATACCAGACTAATTGTTGAAGTCAACCTCATCAATATTTCATCGTTCCCTATATGTCAGTATAGTTTGATGTTGGGTCGCACTTTTCGCTCTTTTTTTCTTTCGATTTCTCCATTACATGCACGTCTCTGCGATGGTGTCACTACTGAACGCTGATGCAGGGCCATCAGGGTATATGCCAGTTTGTGCCCACACACACGCCTGTTTTTTATATATTTATTTTTTCACAGTTCTGTTAACTGAAAGAGGTACTAAGTGACCGACACATCTAATGTGTTTGAAGCTGGACTTTGTCTTTTGGGAGTGTGAACTGACGTTCTGGTGTTGGAAAAATCACGCTGCACAAGGGCGGTAATTGCCGCAAATGTGTCTCCATGTAGCTCATTGTTTATTCATGGAGATACCTGACCAGGCACGCAGGCACGCACACACATACACTCACACACACTCTCGTACATTCTCGCACAAACAGACACACACACACATACTCATGTGCACACTCAATCCCGTGAACACACACACACACACACACACACACACACACACAGAGCGACTTATCTCGCCATCAGATCTTGTTTACTTAAACCTCTCTGCAACCTCAGGGTGGTCACTGAGTTGTTGGCTTTAGTTACACACTCGGACGCTCTTCAGTCCCACACACTCTTTGTCCATAGGTGAAATCGATACCCATGCATACGCACACACACATGCACGCACAAGTGCACAAGCACACGCTCACACGCTGAGCAAGCCACGACACGCTTTGTCTGTCTGCCTGCCCGTCTGCCTATCTTTCTGTTTCTATTAAAGTGTTAAGGGAGACACAGAGTGTGGGTGTCAAGGCGAGTGCGCTTCTATTGTCGGGATTGTAACATTTCCCCCTACAGTTCCCTTTAGTGTGATTTCTGAAGCCTAAATAGAAGGCCTCGTTCATTTCCTGCCCCTGGGATGTAAATAGAACGCTCCATAAGTGTCTCGGGAAGTGCAATGCATTCACACTCGCGCTCTACGTGGTGACCAGGCGACCTCCTGATGCTGTTTGACAGATCTGATCACGGATGCGTCATGGGGGGGGGGGGTTCAGACCCGGCATTTTATCGCGCGTTTCCGCTCTCATATCCCACAAATCCGGCGAAGAACATTCAAACACTCGTCCCAGGTATAAACACAGGGTCCATGAGGGGACCTTTTGTAGTCGAGTATACAGAAGCGCAATAACAGCGGCAAGTGGGGACACATACAAGCATACAAGCTCCCTCCTCTGCCTCTATACCCAGGTACTCCTTGCGTGTGCTGACTCATCAAAACACCACGCTGACTCAGCGGATCAGAGCAAGGTTTATAGGCACGGCGTCGGCCTACTCTGCTCCGGGCTATACCATCATCTGTTTCCCTCTCGTTTGTTTCCATGATATCCGAAGCACACACACACACACCAGCGAGGAGTGCTTTTGGTTGTTTTTCTCTGTAGGTGTTTGCGTGCGGTTCGCCTATGACAGCACTGAGTCACGGAGTGCTGTTTGCCGATTGGCCCCCCGTGTCGTGTACACAGGCGGCGCCGTGTCGAGACACCCTAACAACATCACTGGTGTGTGAAGGGAACCCTGAAGTTCACCTGTGTGGGGAGTCTGTGAGACGGTGGGGGCCTGGAATGGAACGAGACAAGGGGGCTATTTGCTTTGTTTTCTTCTTCACCGGTTTCTGATTGAGAGGTGTGTGTGTGTGTGTGTGTGTGTGTGTGTGTGTGCGCGCGAGAGGAGGGGCCTTTTTCCTAATTTGGCCTACATAAGTAAACTTCACCTGACCCGGGTCAGAGCGGTTTTGTGATGAGTCGTGCGTTTTGCTGACAACAGAGACCTAGAGAGAATATCACCTGAGTCGAGGCGTTTAATACGTATCAATTGCCGCCTGGTTGTCTGTCGATAAAACTCATTGTTTGCTCTGAAGGATCCCTGGCTCCCCCCACACACACACACACACACACACACACCTGGGCAGCTACATGCAAGCACACTTGCGCAGACACACATACACACACACAGACACACACAAACTGGAAGGTACATTTACTTTATCGTTTCTCCAAACGGCTGCGTGCCAAGACAGCTGCAAAGGTCACCAGGGGTCAAATGCCTCAGGGCTTCCTTATCAGGTGAGCAGACTTCAGTGTAGAGCACAACATGTTTCCTCAACCACACTGTGCTTTCACTTCTTCTGAGGCCGGATCTTCAGCAGCTGCTACGGCTGTTTTATTTTGTGGAGTAGAAGTAGAAAGTTCAACTTTTCAACTTCAAGTCACAAGTCACCTTTTTCCGTCAGGTTTTTTTCCTACGGTAGAACAAACGCACTGTGTTGTTACGCCCCCCTAGTCTAGGGGATGGAGGCGGTGACAGAATGTTGTGCTTCTAAAGGAACAAGGACATTTATTGGCATGAGGGCCAAATGACCAACATGAGGCTGGTCAGTGATGCTGCAAGAATTCAGGGTGAGCCTCGGAAAAAATAATGAACACAACACGACTTGCCTCAAAATTATAAAATTATTTCAACAACAACAACAGAAAAACGTTAAGTTAGCCTAGCTCTCTAGCTTATCAATAATGGGGTACCAATTAAAAGGGCACTCAGCTCTACAAGCATCTGACAGAGCAGCCTACCGGTTACCGGCCAACCTGCTCCACCTCCTGACCCTTATGTCGCCCCGTGTTTCTTCGTTCGAGAAGGTCCATCGAGAGGGTCATCGACGCAGGCTGGCGTCGGGGTCACGGCAAACCAGTGTACGCCCACACAGCTAAACCCCCCCCACTACGGCTCATGTATTCATAATCAGTCTCAGAGTCCACACATGTGGTATAATAACACCACTGTGTTCCGTACGCCCCCCGGAACGGGCTACGGCTAAAATATCCACGGCTACGATGACGTTAATAATGGAAGAGAAGCGAATAGATTGTACAGCCAAGCCGGGATAATCATCTTTTGGCCCCATATGGGAAATACTTGAAGGTGATGCGATGTTACTTTTTCTTTCCCTCCTGGAGTTTAACGGCTGTATGTAATGGCATTTGGGATAATGCATCCAAATTGCGCTCCGTTAATGAATTGCACAAATGGGTCTTTGCTATGTCTCTCCAAAAAGAGCTGGTGTTTTATTATTCCATTAATATTGTTGCATATTAAATATGCTCTGGCGTCGCCCCATGGAGTAATACCTATATCTACGATGTCTATGTGGGGTTAGACGTTAAATAGATAGTTTTTCCTCTGCTAGAATCGTAGAGAAAATATAGAAAGTATGGCCTTTTGTCATATGGTCATAACCAATTGATGGTGGTGTTTTAAACACACTATATTGTATGACACGTATGTCAATTTCAATGCTTGAGCGTGCGCCGTGTCGGCCCGGTCACGAGACAATATGAACTGTGTTCCAACACTGCGGACACACTGAAAGGCATGGCGGATTAAAACATACTTGGGTCTGATTGGCAAATTATCCAATTTCCTCCCCTCAGAACGGACGAATTGTTCTCCGCCGTACATAATTCCTATGTCTGGTGAAATGATTGTTTTATTAAAGCGGTTAATTTTTGCTCCATTCCAACCAACACATTTTTTTTCCCCCTCTCTCTCGCAATCACACAATTCTCTCTGATCTCTCATCAATTAAATTCATATTATGAAGTTCAGTCTTTATGTAATGATGTATGGAGGAAATCCTATTAGCTGGAATAAGGCTGTTATAGGCCGTGCTAACGTATGGCATGGCGGTTGGGTCAAATTAGAGTGCAACAAGACAGAGCGAGAGAAAAAAAAAAGGACTCTCTGGATTTGCCAGCTGCTCGTTGATGGTTTTGCTGCAATAATCAGGTCTGATTTCCCCAAACAGTTCCTTGACGATTGTTCCCTCTCAGCCTCCGCCGAGAGAAAGAGAGAGAGACTAACACACACACACACACACTAACACACACACACACACACACACACACACACTTATAAAATATCACCACAAATAATACATTCTGACCAGATAATCAGCTTTACTGTTCAATTCGACTCTTTGGTACATGTGGGCATGTCCCATACAGATGAGGCAACTAATCACGTTTCCACCTTTCAATGGGTTTGTTCGATTGTAGCCGTTATACATCCCACGGGTGTGGGCAAAAAAAACCTCATAAAACGTATAGAATATAACACATCCAAACCAATTCGGAGCACATAATCACTGTAACCGCTTCATGTAGTTGAACAGTCAGTTCCTCAGCCGTTCCCCCTTCTCGTTTGTTTGCATTACAGACCCCATCAGGGCGGGCTTAACGGCATCCACACGATGCAGACAGCTGCTCCCTGTCTTCAGTGAGGCTCCTGAGGGACTTTGGCATTTGAGCTGCTGGATGGATGCTCTAGGGTGGGTGGGTGGTGCTGGTGGTGGTGGTGGTGGTGGTAGCTAGCTAGCTCAACATGTGATTGATTTACGTGGCACCAACAGCTCACCGTTACAGTGACCTTTGACCTTCCAACATGACCTCTGATGCCCTGGCTATCCCCTAGACACCCGCCCTTCACGGCATAATGCTAATAACCAGGACAGCCGTTAACTTGCCTCCCTCTCCCCTGTTTTTAAATATGGAGGATCACGCAATGTTTGGCTAGCGAGCTAAATAATCTGCTATTCTAGTATAATTATGTTGAAGCAGTTCCTGGAAACTAAAGCATTATGCTCATTGGTTATTTTATTTATTCCTGATTCTTTTATTTCTGTGGACACATCTAAAAGTTGATTAAAAACAGTTCTGTGTTGTAGTTTTTTGTACTGCACCAGAATACGTTGTGTTTAGAGGCCTTGCTGCCCTGGCATGAAGAATAAACTTATTTAAATGTGCACTTGTTCACCCTTCGTTGTTAGAATTTGAAAACGTTTGTACTGAGTTCACCTAATGATTCAAAGGCATCGCTGACGCAGGCACTTTTTTATTGCTGTGTTTATCCAAATAGCCCTAGAAGATCTTTTAAATGCTACGTTGTTTGTTCATTCCCACAACCACATTTTAATGCCCCCTCTCTCTCTCTCTCTCGCTCCCTCCCTCTGTCTCTGTCTCACTCTCGCTCTGTCTGTCTCCTCTTTATCTATCCGTCTGTCTGTCTCTCTCTCTCTCTCTCTCTCTCTCTAACTGTGTCTCTCGCTCTCACTGTCTTTCTATATCTCTCTCCCCCAAAACAGGCAGCATATGCACAGCTTAATAGTTTGGGTGGTCTATCAACAACTTATCAATCCAACGTTGGCCCAGTAATAAGACAAAATGGGACCATTTACTAGATCTTTAAACACACAGGTGCTACCAGGGCTAGCTGGAGAACAAACCCACTGCTGATCTCCACCTAGCCAGGCACATCCCCAAAAAGTCCACCAACACTAATCTATGGAAATCCCTGGAATGTGTGGTGGTTTTATCTGCCCTGCTAGAAACGGTAAAAAAACTATCCTAACAGGCACCTCGCCTTGCATAGTAGCTAGGCTCGAGGTGAGATGAGTTTTGCGTAGATACAATTCACGCGGGACTTGATGACTTGTTTGTATTGATAAAACGGTCGAGGACACACAATGCCTAAAGAATCAGCCCACTGATCAAATTGCAAGCAGAGTTGGTAAAGCATGTCATAGTATATGTCTGATTTGCATCAGTAACCAAAAAAAAAAAAAGAATCCAGTTTCCGTAGACAAGGCTAATCTTTAGTGGCATCTTAATAAGTGTGAGCCAAAGTCCACCCAGCATCAGTGTTGTAATTTTGACATCTATATTTGATGTTTCACAATTATGCCAGAGTCAGATATTATCATTGCATTATCATAACAGCCTGGTTTGGTTCAGCCCAGGAGAAGATCTTTGTGTGTGTGTGTGTGCGTGTGTGTGTGTGTGTGTGTGTGTGTGTGTGTGTGTTGTGTATGTGCGTGTGTCTAGGCACGTGCTTGTGTGTGTTAGTTGTGTATGCACGTGTGTCTAGGCATGTGCTTCTGTGTGTTTGTGTGTGTGTTAGTTCCGTGTGTACGTGTGTCTAGGCCAAGTGCTTTTGTGTGTTAGTTGTGTATGTACGTGTGTCTAGGATGTGCTTGTGTTTGTTAGTTGTTGTGTGTGTGTTTGTGCTTGTGTGTCTGTAAGTGTGTCTAGGCACGTGCTTGTGTGTGTGTGTGTTTGTGTGTCTGTATGTGTGTCTACGCACGTTCTTGTGTTTGTGTTAGTTGTTGTGTGTGTGTTTGTGTGTCTGTAAGTTTGTCTAGGCACGTGCTTGTGTGTGTTAGTTGTTGTGTGTGTGTTTGTGTGTCTGTAAGTGTGTCTAGGCACGTGCTTGTGTGTGTGTGTGTGTGTTAGTTATGTGTGTGTTTGTGTTTGTGTGTCTAGGCACGTGCTTGCGCGTACGTGCTTGCAAGGGACCGAGGACGCTTTGTATTTTGATTCTCTGACACTGGAGGCGGGCCGGCCATCTCTGCGGTACCGAGGGCTCCTCAAGTGTCTGAAGTGTGTCGGTGCAGCGCGGCGTCACAGACAAAGTGACGCTGGGACTCCTGACACACCCGCTGATGGACCGGCCCTCGCGCCCCACTGCCTGCCTCCAGTCCCTGCCTGCCTGTCTGGGGGAGATGCGTCTGATAAATAGCTCCCAGGCAATTGTCTGCACTTTTGTTGTTTTTGCTTCGCGTTATGGTTCTCAGTCTTTCTGTGTGTGTGTGTGTGTGTGTGTGTGTGTGTGTGTGTGAAAGAGAGAGCGTGTGTGTGTGTGTGTGTGTGTGTGTGTATTTTGGCCTGCATTTCAGTGCATTAGTCATCCCTATTAGTCACGTTGAGAGATATCTTGAACCTGAGTATCCCTCTATGAGGTTGGGGCAGGACACACGTGGGGCTTGCGTGCCCTACCAACGCATGGTGTCGTGTCAGGTGGTAAACGACCTTCGCACACATACACCACACTCCGTCTGTCTTTCTGTCTGTCTGTGTGTCTCTCTCTTTCTCGCTCTCAATCTCGTTCTCTCTCTCTCTCTCTCTCTCTCTCTCTCTCTCTCTCCCTATCTCCCTCTGTCTGAGTCTCTGTGTCTGTGTCTCTGTCTCTCTCTCTCTCTGTCTCTCTTTCTCTCCCCCCCTCTCCGTCTCTCTCTATCTCTCCCCTTCTCCCTCTCTCTGTCTCTCTCTCTCTCTCTCTGTCTCTGTCTCTCTCCCCCTCTCCCTCTCTGTGTGTGTGAGCTGTTTGTTTTCCAAGACGCAGCGCTAATATTAGATTACAAACACAACTGGGCCTCCGACACGCAGGCAACCGCACAGGTTTACGGTATCGAGCCGCCGGGGCTAATGTTTCACCCAGGGAAGGGGCGGGGGCGGGCGTGACGGCTACCCCCTCCAGGCATGGAAAAAACCCAACAGATGGAGTTGGTGGGGGGGGGGGGGGGGGGGGAAAGAGAGAGACAGAGGGGGAAGGCGAGTAAAACGAGAGATAGTTAGATAGAGATGGAGAGAAAGGAGAGAGGGAGAGAGTTTAGAGGGAGGGAGTGGGACAGAAAGGAAGGAAAAATAAAGGAGAGGGAGGGAGCAACAAGAGAAGAAAGGGAGGTGGCGACCTGGAAAGGTTTAACAATGCACAAGCCGCCTTGGCGCTAAAAGAGCGAAATAAACAGAAGCACCGGCGGGACAACTCGCTGTGTGTCCACCTCCCTTTCTCTCTCTCTCTCTCTCACTCGCTCGCTCTCTCTCGTGTGCAAGATGAGTCAGCGAGTCAGACAAACCGGCCCCTGTGTGTGTTGACTCATGCGCTCAGATGCCAACTTAACCCTGACAGGTAGCATCTGAAAAGCCATCTTCCGTCTGACGCAGGCACACAAACCCACACCTGTGTGTTACCCTGAGCCACCTCGCTGGGAGACTAAGTAATTGATCAAGTATAAATGGCTTTGTTTTGGTTGTCTGAGGGTGGTTCGAGTTTGCGGTTTTCGTGTTGTTTCTGACTACCGTCACCTTTCTTAAAGACGACCACATCAGTGCACCCGATCCTGCGTGCCTGTTTGTCGCTCCCAGCTGCCTTTCTGTTGGTACATGTGTCCGGAGGGCGGATGGGTTTGAGTTATTTTTGACAGGGTACATGGTGTGAGACAGATGTACCTCCTCACAGATGGGCTTTCGGTGGCTCACACAAGTTGGGGCCTGCTTCGCTTCCTAGTCGCTTCGCAGATGGCTGCCAATCAGGCAGATCCGACTTTGAATCTGTTGTATCTGTTTCAATGTTTTAAAAGTTGTTTCCGTGAATGTGTTGGTTCATGAATCGCAAAATGTCTGAGGCCCAGAACCACATGTCTTTTCCCTGTCCTGGAGTAAGACATCTGACTATGCATAAGATTGTTAGACACTATTGTCACAAAACGTAGCTTTTCTGGGGAGTTCTGGGAGTACTGAAATATCCTTCAAGGCTGATTTCATCGTATTCATTTTCGTGTCATTGAGTCCAAGGGTGTCTGTGAGTAAAAAACAAGATTTAACCTTCCTTTAGATCTTCCTGTGTGCGTGTGTGTATATGTGCATGTGTGTGTGGATGTTTGTGTTCAAATGTGTGTATGTCAACAAGCCCAGCTTTTCGGATTGGCTTGGATTTAGAAAAGCAGGAAACCCAACAAAGAACGACTCATTAACTTCTCAACAACGTAAAGCCCAGGTTGTTGGTGTGTGTGTTTGTGTGTGTGTGTTTGTGTGTGGGCTTGTAGATAACGACTGCTGGCAGTTCCCACTGCATCACCCTCTTGTTGACACTTCCTCTGGATTATACCTCATTTCCTCTCCGCAAACCACACGTTTACAGGAGAGCAGAGAGGAGGAGGTGAGAGGAGGGGATTTGGCGAGAGGGAGGGATAGAAACTAGGATGGGGGGGATAACTATTGCTGGGACGTTGGGGATTCTTGGCTGTTGTGAATGTGAACATATTCTAGCTTTGTGTGGGCCTCCAGGGCTCTTGACCCGATCAACTGGTTTTGTTTAACCTGTCGAGAGAGTTATATGCTCATGAAATCCATGAAAACTCGTGGAGAAAACGCATCTGTAGTTAATATGCACGGTGGTGAAAAACAGGTGCACAGGAGGTTTGTTTACACTAATGCTAGGGTGGCTGTGTGTGTTTTTGTGTGTTTGTGTGTGTGTTTGTGTGTGTCCTTAGAACTTGTCAGAGGAGCGGTGAAACTCTATTCCTCCCAGTGGTCACACATAGCAGGTGGCAAAACAACAAGCTCAATAATCTCCTCCCACTCAGACCCATTAAAACACACACACACACACCAACAAGAACTCTCTCTCTCTCTCCCTCGCTCTTTCTCTCTCTCTCTCTCTTTCTCTCTCTCTCTCTCTCTCTTTCGCTCTCTCTCTCGTTCCCTCTCTCTCTCTCTCTCTCGTTCCCCCCCTCTCTCTCTCTCTCTCTTTCTCTTTTTCTCTCTCTCGTTCTCCCTCCCTCTCTCTCTCTCTCTCGTTCTCTCCCCCTCTCTCTCTCTCTCTCTCTCTCTCTCGCTCTCTTTCGCTCTCTCTCTCTCTCTCGTTCCCCCCCCCTCTCTCTCTCTCTCTCTCTCTCGTTCTCTCCCCCTCCCTCTCTGTGTTTTGTTATGTCCACTGAGGAACCATTTCATTTTCCTTTCAATTTTTGGGTACATTAAAGTCAGATTAAATGAAGTTCACCCACCGTCATAAACAAGCAATGATCCTTCTCAGATGAAATACACATTTCTTTGCTGATGTTGACTCAAGTATTTGATTAGTTGCCTAAATTCCGCCAGCGGTGTTAATGCTTGTGAAGGCGTCTTGGGCGATGTGTCAATATTAGTTTCAGTTGACGAGGAAGGTGCCTTTGTCAACGGTACCTCTGTGCCTCACTCAACTCTGACGTGTTTGTTTGACTTGCATGCCTATCTCTCCCTCCCTCTGGTCCTTTCTCTCTCTCTCTCTCCCCCTCTCTCTGTCCTCATATCATATTTCTCTTGAGTCATTCTTTTTTTTCCCCCCGTAATCTCCCCACCCCACCAGTAGGCTCAGCTTTCTCACGCGTAGCTCCACCATCGGCCCTTAATGGCAGTTTTATCTGTGTATGTTTGTGTGAGGGCCATGCACGCCCGCACAGATGTCGGGCGAGGGTAAACATTGATAGGATTGTTGTGTGATTGGTGTCTCTCTCTCTCTGAGTCTCTATCTCCCTCTGAGTCTCTCTCTCTCTCTCTCTCTCTCTCTCTCTCTCTCTCTCTCTCTCTGAGTCTCTCTCCAACTCTTTCTTTCTCTCTCTCTGAGTCTCTCTCTCTAACTCTCTTTCGTTCTCTATCTCTAACTCTCTTTCTTCCTTTCTCTATCTCTCTCTCTCTCTCTCTCTCTCTCTCTCTCTCGCTCTCTCCCCCTCTGTGTTGTCGTCACTTTTGTATTGGTAATACTGTGGTGGAGCAAGATTTCTTGCCAGACAACCCAGGGACAGAGAATGTTGTCAACCTTTGTAATGTTAAGCATTGGTGGTTCCGCTGGAGTTCACCCTTATTAACGCTGCAGACGTTAATACTCTTAGAGTTCTGTACGTTGTCGCCCGTCGACAGCGATGCTGTTTGCCTCAGCAGAGGTTTCTTCAGGTTAATTAATCCTGTTTTTTTGCTTTGTGAACACTTTGACCTCACGTTCTGAATTGGTGAAGCCAATGGTTTGTTTATGAAGTATATTACATACCCTAACCCTTTCAAAGGGGTGTCTTTCTGAATCAACGTGTAATTACAGTTCTTCTGCATGTCTTTCATGCAAATTGCCCCAAATAACATGTTTTGATTCAGTTTTTATTCTGATTAATTTGATTTCTGAACTGTATGATTTCTGAGCTTTATGTGTGGGCTAGTTTTACTTTTTAAAAGCTGATATTGAATAAGTAATGTGAAAGGGCAGTAAAAGCATGTGAACCATTTAGAGAAATATAAAGTTTATATAAATTTCTTTCTCATTGCACGTGCAGGATAAGGGGTGATGGAGTGCATTAAGGTCTTGTTTATTCTCTTGTTATTAGACATAAGGAGGATGGCTAGGCTATATGTTCTCATTGAAATGGCCGAGCACAACCAATCAGGTGGCATTCTCTGCACAGGCAAATTATCTAGGCTTGATTTATATAATTAAACTTGGTCTCAAGTTACAAAAAAAAGAGTTTTAATAATGTGCAATTAATTCTTCCTCAGAGTATTATAGGTAACAATGTATTGCCATAATATTATTTATGTTGCCATAATATATTTTTGTGATTAGTTGGGACAAAAAGAAATTGTGTATTTGCTAAAACACTACAAGCAAAACCTCAAACTCAAATCGACATGGCCTTTCTAATATATTAACCATTCACACAATTAAATTACTGTTCAGAAAGCACTCAGCAATTATGTGGACCGCATCAATTAGCTTTTGACCTTCTGGCAACTTATTTGAAAAAAAAAAAAAAAAGTTGAATGTGCTTCAATGCTGCCAACGTTTATTTGGTACTTTTAAAGAGGTCAAGAAGTACACTCCAAGCAACTGGGTCAACAAGTCCTGGTTTAACGTTGTATGTTTTAAACCATGTGTGATGAGAAACCTAGGCAACCGTGGTCCACTAAAACTTAACCAAGGGATTGATGTGAGTGACAGTGGGTCACTGGCGGGCCAGGGCCAAACCACGTCATTGTTCAAGGACTATTTTTAAATTCAAGTGTTTGAGAGGATTCAAAAAATCTTCAACTGAAATCAAGTTTCACTATCTTATCTGTGATCGTTTCCCCCCTTCATCTGTAATACAGTTTCACCACTTCACCTGAAATTAAGTTCCACCATCTAATCTGTAGTACAGTTTCGCCCCTTCATCTGAAATACATTTTCACCCCTTCAACTGAAATACAGTTTCACCACCTCATCAGAAATTCAGTTTCACCACTTCATCGTTGCCCTAATTCTTCTAATTTGTCTGCATTTAGAAAAGGGGAAATGTGTGATCGTACCAATTTAAATTCTCCCTTCAGTGGTTGCAGTAAAGGAGCTATCTACGAAAGTTTGTTTCCATCTGTGAAATGTAAATGAAGCCCCTGCCTTTACCCGAGTAAAGAGTAATTCATTCATTCAAATGAGAATAGATTATTTCCACTTGACTTCTGCGTTTTGTTATTGTGCGTTTTTAAATTAAAAATGTCCTTCACCCAACATAAGGGCTGTATTGTTTCGTTTTTTTCTATTCCGGAATTTAAGGAAAAAGTTTCCTTCTGTTTGACAAATGAAGGCCTATGCGCTGCTTTTAATTAAATCGAGTCTCGCATGTGGCACCGCCACACACACGTCTAACTACCCGACCCTCGTTGCGGTGGCCCTGTCAGCCCCCCTGCCTGTCTCCTTGTTGTTTTGTGCGCTACGGCGTGTGTTTATCCCGCCGGTGTGGGGGGCTCGCTGCAGTGCGCGCGGGTCCAAGATGGCCAGTGTTTGTGAGGTTCATGAGAAATTAATCATTCTATTTAATCTCCTCGATGCGTCTGCTTACAGCTTCAAAGACTGCCTGATGAAATACATCATCTCAGAGAGAAAAAAAAAAAAAGGCTGCAGGGGGAATGGGGGGAGGGAGGAGAGAGCGAGAAAGACTTGGCCAGAGTGGGAGCTACCGAGTGCGTCAAAGAGAGTGAGATGGGCGGAAAAAAGAAGAAGCATTAATGATCTGAGGAGAGGTAACTGTAGAGAGGGGGAACAGAAGGAGAGAAAGTGGGAGCGATGAGGAGATGTGGGGGGGGTTGCAGGGGCGATGGGGTTGCTCAGTCCTGCTTCCATGCATGGCACAAATTAAGAGGCCTAGATATAACATGCTCTCATCTGTTCACGGACGTAGTCATATCACACTGGCGTTTCGGTGCGTGTCTCTTAGCAATGGTGTGTGTGTTGGTGTGTGCGCGCGCGCGTGTGTGTGTGTGTGTGTGCGTGCGTGCATGTGTGCTTACGTGTGTGCGCCCCAGTGCAGAAGCAGGGATTGGAGCACACAGATTCTACCCAAGATGTCCATATCTCCCTGCCCTTCTTTTATTAAAGGATTTTTTGAAACTGCCAAGTCAGCACGTCATCATTTAAACGTGGCTATGTGACATGGTGATTGGACATGGCCTAGTGGTAGTAGTAGTAGGGAACATATCATTGTGTGCACCTGATTCTGTTGGGACTGGGACGGGCCACCAAATACCCTTTCCTTCCTAATGCTCTAAAGGTACATTGTACCCATTTCAATAGACTCGACAACAATACACAACCTCTCAGCTCCAGTTCATGTTGTCTCCGTTTAGGTACACCTCCTTTCTGTGCATGCTAGCGTGTGCTGCCCTACTCCCTGGATAAATCCATCCAGAAATCCATCAGGCGCAGAGGGCTAACGATCCCAGCCTTAGCGTCATTACAGATCTTATATATATAGAAGCTTTTTATCAGGTTAGTCACTTAATCATATGCGTTTGGCCCACATACAACCAAACAAAGTAACATTGACGCACTTGTACATAACTGTATGAACGTATCATTCTCTCGTTGCTTTTGTACAACATGTACAAGAGACGAGGCTCTTAAGGGCTGAGTATGGTTCCAAGTAGACGCAACGGTGGACGGTGGACGCAAGAAGGGTCCGCGAGGACGTAAAGGGGGCCGTAACCCCCTTGCGTTGCGTGAACGTGGGACCATAATCAGCCCTTTAGGCCCTAGCAGTGCACACTGCATGCCAAAGCGCCGCTATGAGTCCTCCAGTCCCCCGACAGAGTAGTAGCGCGCTACTAAGGGCTCGGGGAGACACAGGCCGGGGTTGAGGGTTTAGAGCTGCATCAGAACGGGGGGGTGGGGGGGAGAACAAATGAAATATTGTTATGCGGGGGGGGACAGGGAAACCCACGGTGCAGGGTGATTGATGGCTGGGGTTGGCGGTTGTGATGATGATGGTGATGAGGAGGGCACAGAACTTGAAGGATATGTCGGGACTCGGTTGCCGTCTCGCATGTCATTTCCACACACATCCGCCACGGCAGCACGCTTCCTCCTCTCGCGTCACGCACGCACGCACACACACGCGCGCGCGGGATCGGAGGAGATGAGACGGCAGGGTTCAGCAGCAGCTGATCCTGACGAAGTAACGGTAGGAGGGGGAGAGGGAGAGAGAGAGACTCTCCTGGGTCCTACTCTACTCATCACCTCTCTGGACCCACCTCTCAGCTCTTAGTGTGTGTGTGGCGTGGGGCTCCCCACTCTCTTACCACTCTGTTTCCCCTCGGCCGGGGATCTCATAAGCCTTCTGCCGCTCTGACGCGCTTCGGCGGACCTGCTGAACTTGGTCCCCTGCGAGCCGCATCGACCCGGCTGCGGCCAGACGGAGACACGGGTCAGTGTCGTCGTGTCTGAGCCCGCGTGTCCGGGGTGGAGATTGACAGAACGGACACACGCAGACCCACATTCGTCCGTGGGAGTCGGTTGCTCGAGCGGTCTTCGTCGACTCCAGCAGCGCTTCCACATCGAGGCCGGATTCCGAGTCCTCCGTGAGCTCTGATCGGCAGCTCGGCCTCATCAGAGGATTCCCAATTGGGGTCTCGTCAGGCCTTGTTCGGAGGGGAAGTCGAACCGGTTCACAGCCTGGACATGGAGAAAGCTTTATCCGGCCAATTACCTGCCAGCGCTTTGACACACCCACGCAGACGCCACCTTTACCCCCCTCCCCATCGTCCTCTACCCATCAGGAGAGGAGTCCCTGCTCCCCCCACCTCCCTCTCTCTCTCTCTCTCTGTGTCTCTCTCTCTCTCTCTCTCTACCCCTCGCACTCTCTCTCTCTCTCTCTCTCTCTCTCTCTCTCTCTTAATGGCGATGCCATCCATCTGCACATTTAGCTCGCCACTAACACTGCCCGCACTCGTCAATGCTCTACCCTAAACAACCCCCGTCAGAAAGCCATGTCCCTCACCAAGTTATTTTGCTCTGTTGTCACTGCACGTACATCACCAACAAAACATAAATCATTATGAATGTGTTTTGTTTGTCATAAGTATAGAAATGATGTAACCTGTGCGTCAACGAGGCAATCAACAGGAAATGGAGCTAGTTTCGTGGACCATGGGAATCATTTTCCCGGAGTGTAGATGTTTGCTTACAGGTAGAACAAGGCGACTCCACAGGGATAACGGGTGTAAAATGTGCGTTTGCGTTGGTGCATATTCACAGGCATTTTTCCTGCAGTTATTTCAATTATCACACTGCGATCGGGTGAATCCCTTCCAAGTCATGCACACACACACACACACACACACACACACACACACACAGTCAATATTGCTAAGGTGAGTGAGATGATTTTCCTCAACTTTGGCTATTAACAACATACTCCCACATCCCTGCACTCTCTCTTTCTCTCTCTCTCCCTCTCTCTCTCTCTCTCTCTCTCTCTCTCTCTCTCTCTTCCATTCAACACCTACGGATGACTGGCTCCAGTGTGCTGAATATTACCATTTCGGAGAACACACACACACACTTAAATACTCACTCAAACACACATACAATCACCCACTCTCTGCAGCACAGATGGGTAGCGTGTTCTCTGACAGATGAACAGGTAAATGTTTACCTTCCCAGATTGTCTCTCTTCGGCAATCATCTTTCTCTCTCTCTCTCCCTGCCTGTTTGTGTGTCTGTCTCGGTCCCCCTGTCTCCCCCCTCCCTCTCCCTCTTTCTCTCCTTTTTCTCTTTTTCTCTGTCCCCCTCCTGTCTTTCTCGATCTCTCTCGGTCTTTCCTCCTTCCTCCTGTCTCTCTCTCTTTCTCTATCTCTCTCTGCCCCCCCCCCCTCCTATGCCTCTCTCTCTGTCTCTCCTTCCCTAAAGCTCCTTGCTGCATACATTCAGCCTTTTTCTGAGTGTGAGGTTTCTTTTGTTTGCGTCTTCTTTCTCTGGGAGACGGAGCTGTCCCATCGGCCTTGCCTCCATCTAATCAGTAGGGCTGCGCATACCCAGCTGTTGTGCTGTGAGCCACTCACAATCCACACATACATTAAAGCCTATGGCGGCAGCCCCGTATGCGTGTAGGCACAAAGAAAGCTGTGTGTGTGGACTAAAAGTTAGTCTTGAAGTGGTTTATATTGTGCCATGGCTGTTTTCCTGCCTGAACTACCAGTACTACTACACTAAGGCTATAGACACACACACACACACACACACACACACACACACACACACACACACACACACGTCTGCACACACACCAAATTACATGGCTCATGCAAATCAACACAAACACCGAATTGAAGGATTTGCTTTTCATCCACGGCATTGAAAGCGTTGATAGTGCACAGTGTCAATGCACACACACCCAATCACGCACGCACACAGACACGCTGCCTCCATTATTGCTGTTTGGCATTAGTTTGTCACTAAAGTGTATCCTCGTTTTGAGGAAGTACGACACGCCGTTGTATATTGATAGTGTGGCAATGTTCACGTCTACTCAGTTTGTAGCACAATGGTACATGCAGCCGGTGATCCATGCAGGAGATCTCACTGCATGTGAGGTGGTTTAACCTGTGCACAGTCCAATCGGTCTGGCTCAACTGGCCGGTTAAGGCTGCTTAAACCAGCCCTCATCTGTTTACACATTTCCGGGGACTGGGGTTGAATCTTTTCACCCTTCTGTAACTCACCGCTAAAATGTAGCTCCTCGTTCTAAAAGCAAAAGTCACACTAATGTGTGCTTAATATGTTATCATTCCCATGTTCATTTTCTGTTCATTTGTTCAGTCTTTTTTTTTTTTTTTCTCATGGTTTTTAATTTGAATTACAACCCATCGCTCTGCACCCACCTTGTCAAGATACTGTCTCATTTACCACTGCTGCCTTTACTCTTTGTGACCCTGCTCTCTCTCTGTCTCTTCCTCCCGCTCTCACTCTCTCTCACTCTCTCTATCTATCTATAGCTCTCTCTCTCTCTCTGTGTCTCTCTCTCTCTCTGCGTCTCTCTGTCGCTCGCTCCCTGTCTCGCTCTCTGTCTCTCTCACTCTCTCTCTCTCTCTCTCTCTGTGTCTCTCTCTATCTCTCTCTCTCTCTCTCTCTCTCTCTCTCTCTCTCTCTCTCTCTATCTCTCTCTCTCTCTCTCTGTGTCTCTGTCGCTCGCTCCCTGTCTCGCTCTCTGTCTCTCTCTCTGTCTCGCTCTGTCTCTGTCTCTCTCTTCGCTCTCTGTCTTTCTCTCTCTCTCTCTCTCTCTCTCTGTGTCTCTCTGTCGCTCGCTCCTGTCTCTCTCTCTTTGCTCTCTGTCTCTCTCTCTCTCTCTCCCCCCCCACCCACCCTCACCCTCCCTCACCCTTTACCTCGCCGTCTTCCCTCTCCTTCAGTGCGGAGTGTCGGTGCACTTCCCGTTCATTAGTGTCACACATCACACCCACGTCACCTAAAGATCGGGAAGACGGAGGTGTCAGAACCGCTCTGTGTGTGTGTGTGTGTGTGTGTGTGTGTGTGTGTGTGTGTGTGTGTGTGTGTGTGCGCGCGTGTGCGTGTGTGTGTACAACGTCCGTCATCGTGTTTAATTTTTTTATCTCACTCTACACCTTTAGTGAGCCAATTCGCACCGCTTTAAAGCCCACTATTACTTTCTTCTTCCACTCGTGTCTCTCGTACAGCTGGTGTGCATTATTTGGCACCTTTTACATTAAGGTCGGAAGCAATTTATTCTTAGAGAATCACACGATTACCTTAATTTCATGGAAGTGTGTTCTTCGTCTGTATTGCTCTGTGTGCAAACTGTATACACACTCATAAATGCATGCTTATTAACGGGGTAATGAACCCCGAATCTTTTTTGATTTTGTTTTAACCATGGTCATTTGTCAAACATAATACTTTTTGAATAAGATTAACATTTCAAAGATAGTGTTTTTCAACAGATATATTTTTAGTAGATAATAAATGGGCTGAAGCAATATAGTCCATGCTTTCAGGGTGAAACAGCCCCATAATTAAGAGAAAGCAGCAGTAAAATGCCAGGTCTTTGTCAGTCCGCACCAACCAGCGTGTCAACGTTCTGCTGTACCCTGAACTCCAGGTCAGTCTTTTTCCGGACGACGAGCTCCACCAGCGGCAAGGTCTGCCTGTGGCCGTGTGGACCACGTGGTGGATGGGGTTGATGTTCATGGCCGCATCTGATAGGGGGTTAAGCTCCCTCGGACGTTTTGCTGTAACACAACGGTGTGTGGTGCATTTTATGTACAACGTTGCTCATTATAGTCGTTATAATGTTCGACCGTCGCCACAGTGTGCGGAACATTTTACACACAGGATTGCTCAATGTAACGCTCGTACACACCAACGTGCCTGGCTTTAAGAAATATCACAAAGTTGGCATGGGTCGTAACCATGGTGATAACACCGCCCCCTCATTCCTAGAACTCTCAGCCCGAAGGGCATTTTTCTAAATATATTGGAGCTGAAACGAGGGGGTTAACTTACACTTCAACTCTTTGGTTTGGGTTATAATTGTACTGATTCATTTTATTTATATACTCTGAACCAGTGAATTCAGTTGGTTGGCTGAAAGCGATGCAAGAGAGGCCTTAGGAAGATCGTTATACGTAAGAAAAACACAGACACGACCAGTCTTATCAGCGCAAACCGTGGTGGAGAAGTTTCCTCATTGCCCGTCTCTTTCACTCAATCTGTGGCAGTCAGCGTGGTGTGATTGAGGTGATACCTCCATGCGTGTTCCTTGAGGGGACCAAATGTAGTAGACCATTATTTAATGTAATAATTGTGGATGAGAAGTGCGCGATAAGCACTGCGAAAGGTTAGCCCTAATCACGGGAGGGATGTTAGTGTTTAATCCATTTGTTCATTCCATGCAGATTCTCGACACACTCCCAAGGGGTAGTCAGGCAGAGGAGAGAGAGGTCAAGGATGCCTGTGCCTGCAGGCGACTGGTTAATATTAATGACTGTCAGCCAATTGAAGCTCATCAATAGGTCAGGGGTTATCTTTCAGGAGCAGAGGCATGAAGTTAATGTGATTAAAGATGCATCTTGTTGTCGATGGAGAGAGAAAATGAATTTTCTTTCCTCCTCTATTCTTAACTTCTTTTGTTGTGCGAGCTCTCGTTCCCGGTCTAGTTTCCCGCAGCGATGTGTTTGTGTGTCTGCTTCTTTAATGTGTGATAAGCTATTTCTCTGCTTGTCTCACCTGTCTAAATGTTTGTCACATGTCTCCTCCAAAGATCTATATCTTTGTGTTTCTTAATCCTCCTATCTTTATTATGGTTATATCTATCAATACTCGCATGTGATGGGCTTGTGGGTAAAACAGTTCAGAAAGTCAGACCCTGTTTCACACATTGCATTAAAAGCTGGCAAGTGTGCTAGATAGCGGGCTCCTATAAAGCTTAACAGCTCAAGCCGCAGGTAAATAGCTTATTTGTAATGAATGTGTAATGAAAGGAAAAGGCTTCTGGATGCCCCTATCCCTATCATCCCCATCTTTGGCTGTTGATCAATAGTTATCCTCGCTAGCATTGGACATTGATTTCCTGGGCGGTATCGACCTCTGTCTTCCGATCTACTCCGGAAAAGCACGGGAGTTTGCTCTAAAGGGGTATGATGTCCGACTTTGGAAGCAGACTGCTTGTTAAAGTGCTCCTGGTTGCCAGTCGCAAAGCCTATTGGGGACAGGGTTATATTCAACCTGCAGGTTCAGGTCCTCTCCTGTCTTGTCTTTATGTGAATAAGTTAACAAGTACAGAACATTCAAAGATCTCAGGATGTATTGTGTATAAACACAATGAGACATGTCATTATACGCACAAAACTAAGCATCCTGTGTTCACACCCTGGCCCCCCTAGTTCTGGGTTTATTTATATCCTCCAAATGTTGAAGGCAGAGCAGCTATGACTTGTGTCTTCTAGAATTGATGGCCATTTTGCCATTGTCAATACTGACAGAAGTCTCGGAGCTAATCGACTCGTCCATTCCCATTGGCTGGGATTAATCCAATGAGCCGACAGGTCGATAATGAATCACTAAAGACTGTTGGCTGGGACTGCTAATCAGATTCTGATTGGTTGAAAGACTGCGGGGAATGGCCCGGACAAGCTTAAGATGGTCTGCTTTTCAATACCAAGGCCTCCATCGACCCATGGGCTCCAATTAACCGCCTGTCAAGGCAAATATCCATAGCCTTGTTCAATGGGTAGCGCTAAAACTTACATTTGTGTTTCTTCCCATTCGTGGTGCGACATACAGTTCAATTCAAAAGCATACCACAGTATATTTGACCTTTTTATAAAGAAGTTAGCTTTTTATCAAGCCTGCATTCCAACAGTGTCTCAGCCTGGTTACAAACTAAACTTTTCTAAAGGTTTAAATAACGGAATGTTCTGCCTCGCCGCGCACCCGGTCAGTCAGTGGTTTGAGATCTCTCAATAGTTGTAATTTCTGAGTGTAGAGTGATTGAATATTATAATGCCGGTATGTGCTGATTCACCCGGTACATACCTCAACTCCCATCGTCAAAGGACACAAATTAGCAACACAAAGGATTTCCTTTTTTTAAAGCAGGCTTTGGGGAAATGAAAGCTTTATTGTTATAATTCTTATTCATTTTCACAGGCAGTTTGGAATATTACATTTGAAATAATGGACTGAATGCTAACGACTACGAATTAAATGATTAGCACCTCTGGTTGCCAAAGAACAACATTAAACCCGACCGCGCCGCACAGAACGGAGAAAGGCGGTGAGCTTGTCCTTAATTCACGCCGACGTTCCCTCGACCACTTCCAGGGTTCCCGGGATAACCATCGCCACGGACATCATCTGCGGCTTCCCGGGCGAGACGGAGGCGGACTTCCAGGAGACGCTGGAAATGGTTCGGCAGTACCGCTTCCCAAGCCTCTTCATCAACCAGTTCTACCCTCGGCCCGGCACCCCCGCTGCAAAGATGGAGCAGGTCGCCGCCCATGTGGTGAGTTAGCACGGCGAGCACCAGAACGTAGAACCAGGCTAGACAGAACCAGTATGCACACCCAGGGAAGACAGAACTAGAAGGTAGACCCAGGGAACTAGAACGTACACCCAGGAAAGAGGGAACCAGGACGTAGACTCAAGGAACCAGGACGTAGATCCAGGGCAGACAGAACCAGAACGTATACCCAGGGAACTAGAACGTACACCCAGGAAAGAGGGAACCAGGACGTAGATCCAGGGCAGACAGAACCAGAACGTATACCCAGGGAACTAGAACGTACACCCAGGAAAGAGGGAACCAGGACGTAGATCCAGGGCAGACAGAACCAGAACGTATACCCAGGGAACTAGAACGTACACCCAGGAAAGAGGGAACCAGAACGTAGACTCAAGGAACCAGGACGTAGATCCAGGGCAGACAGAACCAGAACGTATACCCAGGGAACTAGAACGTACACCCAGGAAAGAGGGAACCAGAACGTAGACTCAAGGAACCAGGACGTAGATCCAGGGCAGACAGAACCAGAACGTATACCCAGGGAACTAGAACGTACACCCAGGAAAGAGGGAACCAGAACGTAGACTCAAGGAACCAGGACGTAGATCCAGGGCAGACAGAACCAGAACGTATACCCAGGGAACTAGAACGTACACCCAGGAAAGAGGGAACCAGAACGTAGACTCAAGGAACCAGGACGTAGATCCAGGGCAGACAGAACCAGAACGTATACCCAGGGAACTAGAACGTACACCCAGGAAAGAGGGAACCAGAACGTAGACTCAAGGAACCAGGACGTAGATCCAGGGCAGACAGAACCAGAACGTATACCCAGGGAACTAGAACGTACACCCAGGAAAGAGGGAACCAGAACGTAGAATCAAGGAACCAGGACGTAGATCCAGGGCAGACAGAACCAGAACGTATACCCAGGGAACTAGAACGTACACCCAGGAAAGAGGGAACCAGAACGTAGACTCAAGGAACCAGGACGTAGATCCAGGGCAGACAGAACCAGAACGTATACCCAGGGAACTAGAACGTACACCCAGGAAAGAGGGAACCAGAACGTAGACTCAAGGAACCAGGACGTAGATCCAGGGCAGACAGAACCAGAACGTATACCCAGGGAACTAGAACGTACACCCAGGAAAGAGGGAACCAGAACGTAGACTCAAGGAACCAGGACGTAGATCCAGGGCAGACAGAGCGAAGATCCATAGAACCAGCACGTAGATCAAGGGAACCAGAACTAGAACCTAGACCCAGGGAACTAGAACCTAGACCCAGGGAAGATGGAACCAGAACAAAGACCCAGGGAAGACAGAACGTAGATCCATAGATCCAGATCGTAGATCCATAGAACCAAAGCGTAGATCCAGGGGAGACAGAACTAGAACGTAGATCCAGGGCAGACAGAACCAGCACATGAGCCAGGGCAGACGGACCCAGAGATGGAAAGGTAATATTAAATTAGATGTGAGATTTTCAAGTGGCAATCTCAATGATTTTGATAAAATTCCATTCTGAGACACCTTTGGGGATAAGCGCTAATTTTACAAAGAGAGATTCAGTGTCACCACCGACAACCGGTTCATAAAATTCCTAATCCTACAAATGCAAGGTGCTTTCATCAGTCGGCCATAGGCTTATCACCATCGTGTTACCTCATAGGTGATAGTGAATTAACAGACATTTATTAACATGAAAACCTTCAGTTTCGCACTAGAAAAAATAAAATGGATGGACTTTTTTATCACGCAGTCATTTAAAATATATTTTTCTCCAAAGTGGGTTAAAAGCAATACAGTTATTCAGGGATGGGTGGGACATCTTGCTCAAGGGTGCCTGCCTTGGTTAGGCTAGATCAGAACCAGTTCATTTTGTCTGCCATTTGAATACCTTAACCCCCCCACTATCCGGCCCCCTTGTTATCGGCGGGTTAGGGAGTGTTTAGGGGGAGATAGAAGGAGGAAAGGAAGCAGACATACAAAGTAAAAATGAAAAGACTCCCGAGCATGTGAATCGCTTTGGGTAAAGTCATTGAAGTGGTAGAGATGAGAACAAGAGGATTGATAATTATGGAGCCGTGTTCGGCGCTACGTATAGCGCACACGTTCTGACACACACGTTCTGACACACTATGATTTGTAAAACCATCCTACTTTGTTACTGAACGCGGGCTGTGTTTTAGCTCACCACTTCTCCAATGTTGTTTCTAGCGCCTTAACGTGCGCGATAAGGTTCAGCCGGTGACGTGAAGTGACAGCTTGAAACCCTGGCCTCCCTCCTCTTCCCTTACGTTCCTCTGCATATGGGATTTATGTCTGTGTGTGTGTGTGTGTGTGCATGTGAGTTTGCCCGTGGTCTATTCCCAAGTAGTACTCCCACGTTTCTATCAGGGGAGTGCAGGCCAACCTTGTGTCATCTCCGTGTGTACCAAAGAACGCTGTTCCAATTCTGTCATGATTTTTGAAGAATTCTGATGAATTTTAATGTTACTAATCCGGCAAGCTCTTTAAGGCAGGCATCATCGGGAAAGTATGTGTATGCTTGTGTCTTTGTATTTTTAGGTTTTTATCTTTGAATTTTTCTTTCAGGCATGTTTGAATAAGTGGGCACTTTGATATGGCTAACAAGTCTGACAGACAATGACATGAAATTATTTATTTCTTTAGAATACAATATCGAAAAACGTGCGCTTTAAAGGGTAAAATGCAAGAAAAACTTTTAGCCTTGGCTCTTGGCTTAACAGATGTATATATAAAAACACACTGATATTATAACAGATGGGTCTGTATAGGAGCATGCACCTAATATACAAGCACCTAATATGCTTTGCAATGTATAAGTTCATTTGTTTGAAATCTGAAACAAAGCTGCCAACTTTATTTATACAGATGAATTAGAACTACAAAGTCATAATGTATAATTAACATATACAACATTGTAATCTAATATATGCTTGTTTAAGATAGAAACAAGCATAACGGTAATTGTATTCTCATTACCAAGGGCGCCAGAGTTGGCTCTTGCTATTGGTTTCCTGTTTGCCAATATGGCCCGATATGTTGACATCAACTGGCCATTGGACAATAAACACAGCCAGGTGGAAACCAGTTGGGATTCCTGCTTGATTGCATGACCAATTATTGGTCTTTATTCATCTTTCACAATTTGCTCTTTGCATGGGTGTTTTCTGGGATTCCAGACAGTTGTCGATGTACTGTGGTTTAGCGGTATCAGTTATAGACTCTCTTTATTTTAGAGTAACCCAAATACTCTGTGAGTTTACAAGCAGAGGGGAGCCCGATTTGGCCGGGTAACCAGGTTACAGTCGTTAACCAGTTGAGGGATTTGCATTTAGTAACCCAAATACTCTGTACGTTTACATGCAGAGGGGAACCCAGTTTGGCCAGGTAACCAGGTTACGGTCGTTAACCAGTTGAAGGTTTAGCATTTCTTTATCCCATTTTACACACCACTTCTGTAACGCGGTTACGGAAGCAAGTTGAAAACTGACAGGCGCATTAAATCAAACCGTTACACTTCAAAGACTGAGGATATTCAACAGATATGCCTGCTCTGGAATAAAGCCATCCAATGATCTCATGATTACAAACATAGCGACAATAAAGAGAGCACTCAAAAGCGATGTATGTGAAACACCTTATTCAATATTTAGCGACCCCAATCCCGCACACCCACACACACACACACACACACACACACACACACACACACACACACACTTAGATATATCCTTGTGATGCATAACACAATGCATCAGCTAAAGTTTTTTTGCCCAACTTCAGAGCATCAGAATCACATCCAAATTCACAATCAAAGCCCTTCTGCCATCGCCTCCCCTCCATCTCCAACTTTGTTCTTCCAAGTTACATCCTATACAGCCATCTGGCTGACAGTGCTTCCCTCTTATAGGTCTATCTCTCCTTTCTCTACTGTTTCTACCCTATGCTCTCTCTCTCTTTCTCTGATTCTCTCTCTCACTGTGATTGTCTGGCATGCTCGCTCGCTCGCTCTCTCATATCAAAGTCAGACTGTGCTTCTTTCAAGTGGAGCTCCTTCATATGCCATTCTCTTTCTCCCTCCCTGCTCCCCTGCTCCTCCTCCACTCCTCAGGAGCAGAAACCTGCTGTCCTGGAGGCTCTCTTCATCCCCAAACACCCCACCAAGCTCCCCGCAACCCCCTGCCTCAACCCATCTCTCTCTCTCGCTCTCTCGCCCTCTCGTCTTTTTATTTTCCTACTGTTCTCCTTCTTATCTCTGTCTATCTCGCTCTCACTCCCTATCTCCCGGCTCTCTGGTCTCCTTGTCCGTTTTATCTGGCTTTTATTGCCGTGGAAGCACTCATCTGGGCCTTGATTTGGCTCCCCAGACGGCCCCCCCGTGCGTTTGATAGTCAGGTAGCAGCAGCAACCGTCTGGAGCACTCTGCCTTGAAACGCACTCACGTTGTCTTTGCCGGCTGTTGTTCTGGTCCGTGTCGCCCAGCTGAAGGCCATCGATGTGTGTGACAGAACGGCAAACGCAGCAATGCGTCCTGTTTCTATCAATGTGTTCAGATAGTCCTTGGTGGGAGATCACAAGCACATCATGAGATTGAGCTTTTAAGAACCCCAAAACCTGTTTTCCTTTTCTATCCTTCCTGGAAATCTGTAACGACACTAGTCAGAATTGATCAAAAGAAAAATGTTGTTTAGTACTTGGCAATCCTGAACATAATACAACCACACCGACCAGAGGCTAAGAACCGAGAAAATATCCCCAGAGTCTTGTCCAAACGATATTTGATCATCCATAGAATATTAGCTGTTACCACGTATATATGGACGCATGTGTGTTCGCGTGCATTATCGCAGGCATAGACATGTGGACATGGATGAATCAGTGTCGGATCGCTCACTAATACACCTGCCTCGGTGATAGAGGCTCCGTATCGTGCACCTGTTCACCTGCCTTATAAACCCAAAGAACACACACGCACAATCAAACGCGCTCACTGGGGCGTGCCCACCACCAGCTCACACACACGTGCATGGACACACACTGTGCTACTTAAGCATATTGTTGGGCACCTGCTACAATATTTATACACACACACACACGCACACACACACACAAGGGTCACTCATTAATAAAGTGCACCAGATGGTTTGTCTGGCGAACAACAGTGATGCGAGTCCAACGGAGCGAGAGACGGATGGATGAAGCGATGTTCGGCGGGGGGGAGGGCGGGGATGTGAGATGCTAGTCTCGGGGAGGAACCATAGGTGGAGGTCAGAGATGAAGACATCAAGAAAACATCCGTGCAGGCGGTTCAACGTGTGCATCCTAATGTACAAAGAAAGCCGAGACGTGGAAACAAAACGAGAGGTTGCTAAGAGAGAGTCGGGGCCTGATATCGAACCGCGTGGCTCGACCGTGTGTTTTAGTTTTGTTTAGTATTTCCCGTAATCTCTGCAGGGTTTAACACATAACCCCCTCCTTACCCCAGCCCCCCTCCCCTGAACCAACCCTTAGGTACCGTTCATCACTGATTGCCAGTGATGAATGGGCTTCGGCCACAGAAACACAGGGATGGGGTCCTGGGGGTGGGGGGAGAGACAGAATGAGGAAGGATGGATGAGGAGGGAGGTAAACTGTGGAGGAGAGCAGAGCCACAGAGAAGAGTGCTTTGACAGCAAAAGAAAGAGGGGAGGAAAAAAGAAGGACGCATCCTAGCGCTATTAGCTTGGGTCTCCATAATCATCCTCAGGTGTATGGAACTTAGCCTTGATAAATTGAGGCAGACTGCGTGTGTGCGCGCGTATGGCTGGGTGTGTCTGCGTGTGTGTGTGCGTGTGCGCGTGGGTCTACTACATTTGTATGTCTACACATGCGTCTCTTCGTAGGTGTGAACGTATGTCGGGGCAGCAGGTCTCCTGGCAAGCGCAGAGAGAACTGAGGCAGAAAAAAAGAGAGGCAGATATGAGAGAGAGAGCAGCTGTAGAGAGAGTGAGAGGGAGAAGCGGAGAGAGAGGGAGACCAGGAGAGAGAGAGAGAGGGAGACCAGGGGAGGAAGAGAGGGAGAGAGAGAGAGGGAGACCAGGGGAGGAAGAGAGGGAGAGAGAGAGAGGGAGACCAGGGGAGGGAGGGAGGGAGGGAGGGAGGGAGAGAGAGAGAGAGAGAGAGAGAGAGAGAGAGAGAGAGAGAGAGAGAGAGAGAGAGAGAGAGAGAGAGAGAGAGAGAGAGAGAGACCAGTAGTGCTAGAGAGAGAGGGAGAGTGAGAAGGGGGTGATTAACTGTTCTTGTGGGACGGTGTTTTTTAATTTCCCCTGGTTGTAATTGGTTAAGAACTCCATTATTCCGTCAGGCGGTGTTGAGACCGCTGGCGGAGCGCTAACAGCTGGCCGGCTGCTATTAGCTCCATCAGCGCACCGCACCATCATTTATCTACGCTCGGACACACACAGTCGCGCACACTCACACGCACACAACGGATACACACACAAACGCATGCGCACGCGACACACACACAATCACAACGGATACACACAGGCAGGCACACTCATGCAACACACACACAGACACACGCACCGTCGCGTGCACTAACACAAACGCACACATGCACACACTCGCACACCATACACACGCAGACTCTATCACACACACACACTCACACAATGGATACACACACTCATGCATGCAAAAGACTCACACACATGCACGCACGCACACACACACACACACACACACACGCGCACGCGTGCGCACGGCTGTGGTGTTCATGCATGTTCCCCATTTCCATTTCCATTTCCTTACACACTCTCGCTGTCTGATTCCTCCCCGTTTTCACCATCAAATTACTAGCCGTTTAATACATACATCAGGGGACATAATGGCATGCTAAGGTATGCTAAGTGCGGTATTAAAGGTAGCGCTGGCGGTTAAGTTGCTGTCTGGGCGCACGTTTGACTGGCCATTGATTGATGACAACAGACTCCCGGCTAATAGTCTGTGACCCGCCGCGCAACGTTCTATTGTAGCCCTCCCTTCGTTTTGCATGTGGACACAGAAAAAGGCTTTGATCGGATAACTCGCCTTTTTAGACGAGGGGGGGCGGTTCGATCCGTACGGATCAAATCGCCCCGCCCCCTGCCCATGCGGAGACAGACAGACTGACACTATGGATCAAAAAAATCCTTTTGGATCATAAAATGTAGCCAAAAGCAGAAAGAGACGGCGTGACGTTTGCCGAATCAACACGTATTGTGTTTTTCGCGATCAGAGGCAGGCGGCACCTTCAGAGAACATAGGTGTACGGTTCAGCCGAGAGACGGGTGCCTGTAGGAACGGGGGCTTTGTTCCCTGGTAGAGCCTCCAGGGCGAACTCTCCCGAGACGCCGCCGCCCCTGTGCGATCGCTCGCCTTTATTTTTAGGGTGAGAAAAAAAGCGAAAGGAACAGCAGGTTGCTTATCCTGAGGTTCCTCCAACCTCAAATTGAGGCCATCAGGCGTTTATCTCTCTGGCGTGCGGCGCGTGTGCCACTCATGGTCGTCATTACCCTCCGCTTGGGTCTCTCTGCCCGCGTCTGAGAAACGTTCAAAGGCTCGCAGAGAGGGCCTCCTCGGATTGTTGAACTGATGTTGGGGGATGAGTGTTTTCCTTAACGGCAGCAGGTACGCTATAGAGGACGCGCTCCCTGCCGTTTGATTCAATCTGCACCTCAGGCTGTCAAGTCATTTTCCTCCCCTTTTCTTTGCCCAGCTGGCACAGCTGCTCCCCTCATCTTCATTGATTTAGTGCATTAATATAAAATACAAATTCCCCACTTACACGTCCAGGGCTGTGCCCGACATCTTTCCCGCGAATATAGAATAACCGGGAGCTTTTGGTACTGGTGCGTATTGAAGCATGATGAAGTCCTCCATTTTTTTTAGTCGCCATGCATTTTTGGCACTGGTTGAAAAACAATCAGTCCCCCAGATCTGTCTATAGAGCGAGCCACTGCCTCCTTCGGCACTGTAGTACTACACTCCTCTCCCTCTCTAATACAGCCACGAGTCACACACACACACACACACACACACACACACACACACACACACACACACACACACACACACACACACACACACACACACACACACACACACACACACACACACACACACACACACACACACACACACACTCGATCATAGGCTTTATCTTCCATTAAAAACAGATGCCGTAAGAGCTTTGAATCCACCGGAGAAAAGGGTTGTGGACCAGAGAAGGGAGGCAGGTGGTTTTCCTTTTATCTGCACAATCTGCTTGCGTAAATATTGAAGATGAAACGGTGTAATGTTGTACATTGGAGACAGGGCCCTTTCGCGTTTCA